>NC_143582.1:28562890-28915290 GCF_048544385.1 Mastigoproctus giganteus
TTTAAAAAGGTTACCTCGTCAGATTGTTATTCTATATATAGAGATATAAATGGAAAAAATGCAAGTACAGAACTGTGGGGAGGGAGGAGGAAAACAATAACAAAAGCAGAAATGACTCACTAGTCCAACAAATAAAAGCTGCACAACTCTAATGAATTGTAGGTCTAGTCCCAGAGTTCGCAGTGAACCCTAACAAGTGTTGCCCGCAAGGTTTTTCCGAAAACCTTAAATCGAGTGGGCGAATCTATATGAAAACTAGTGCGCGTTTATTCTGGTCGCTATAGTTACCCTGGGCTCCTCGCCGGAACCCAATATCCAGGATAACTAGATACAGTCGGGTATGGCAGTAACAGGGAGATATGTCGTCGCCGGCAATTCCCCTCTCCTGACTGCAATCCCCCCTCCACCCTGAGGAGATGGGAGAAGGGAGGGTACGTAAGATTTTATCACAGCACATCCCCTTATAACCTGGAGGGATTACAGGGATGGGTTAGGGCAGTTGGTGCTTGATAGTACAGCAGGAGGAAAATCGATAAACGTGCATCATCATCATTCCAGCAATATGACAGGATTAGCACCAGCGTAATTCTCATTCGGTGAACAAACTCTTCTTAATTATAGCAGTAGACTAGCTGGATAACTGAAGCCCATCTGTTACGTGGATCTTACTAGAACGGTAAAGGTAGTTTGGATGAGCTGTGGTTGTTTGTAAGATGTCATAACAGTGTCTAGTCGACAGACATTGGTAATAAAAATGTACGGTGACAAATTTTCATTATTATCTTTGAATAATGACACCTCACAACATAATAATAACAAAAGCAAAAATGACAAGAGCAGAAGTAGATAATAACAAAAGCAGAAATGACTCACTAGACCAACAAAAAAAGCTGCACAACTCTAATGAATTGTAGGTCTAGTCCTAGAATTCGCAGTGAACCCTAACAAGTGTTGCCTGCAAGGTTTTCCCGAAAACTTTAAATCGAGTGGGCGAATCTATATGAAAACTAGTGTTACTTGATGCAATAACCTTCTTAACATCCAAGTCTGCTTAATATATCTACCCCCAGACCATAATATGGAGTCTAGAACGGAGCTATTCGCCTGGTTGACCCTGTACTTAAAACAAAACCTCCTCACTATCATCACAGAGGACTTTAATATGCCCTCCCACGTTATGCAGAAGCGAAAACAGAATTAGATATCCTTCTTGCATCGCTGGGTATTTTCCCCCTGCAGACCCCATCAACAAGACAGGGTCAAAACCTTGATCTTATCTACTTAAATATAAGTAAAAGCTACCTTCTGCAGAATATTGGAAGGTTTAACTCGGATCACGGCCCTCTTTTAGCCCCTTGCCTAAGAATATTAACCAGGATAAAAACAAAACACCAACAACCACAAAACTCGTCTTCTCCACCAATTTCATCCAGGAAGAAATAATTCTTCAGAAGCTTAAAGCAATAAACTGGAACACGATCTGCAAATTACCTCCATCTCAAGCAATAGACTACATCGCAGATCACCTTTGGACCGTCACTCAATTAGAGGCAGCAAGAAAAATAAGAATTTGTAAATGAATCAAGGCCCTGGTTCTCCAAGTAAATGAAATCATGTTTCAACGACAAACAAAAAAAAACTATCGAGAATGGCAAAAAACACGAACCCCAGAATCCTATACTTTTTTTTTTTTTTCAAAATGAAAAGAGCCATATTCAACAGGATAAGAAGACAAGCCCATTATAAAATAATCTATGAGAAACTTGCAGTACGAAAGAGAATCCCTAGCAACTCGAAGCAACGCTTCCACATGGGAGACTTTCAAAGAATGGGCAGATCACACTTTTAGAGATTATGATAATATACCACCTTGCTCAAGCCAACCTCTTAACTCAATAGCCAATCGGACCCCCCCCCCCGGTGAAGCTATCCATCTCTAATAGAGAAATAGCAGCGGTCATCAGGGGCATACCAAATAAGTGCATCACAGGCCCAGACAAATTCCCTCTTTTCATTATTAAGATATGTAGCCCTTATCTGGTAAACATACTATCCAATACTTTCAACAGAATCATTGAAACAGCCACTCTCCCTAATGCCTGGAAAACGTACTGCACAAAACCAATACCTAAAACCTGGAAAGACTATAGACCTATCTCAATAGGATGCAACCTATTAATTTTTGAGAAATGCAAATAAATAATCAATGTTTATGGCCTTTGTCCATCCTATCTTCAATCAGTCATTGAAAACAGGTCTACTATTACTAGCCTCCTAGAGACAAGTTGCAGGATCCAAACCCTCCGGAACAGTAAAAGCCAGATGGATATCCTGTTCCTGGACATCAAAGCTGCTTATGACAGGATAGCGATCCAACCCCTCCTCCACTTCCTGGAATCTCACTGTTGCATTACAGGAAACTTACTCACACTATTGCGAGATTTACTTACAGAGAGGATCATAATAGTAAAGCATGAAGATTTTAGCATCAATTATACAGTAAATAGGAGTTCCCCAAGGAGGGATACTCTCTGCGATACTATATGCCGCAGCCCTCGATCCTTTCCTCTCAACCTGCAATAACGTCATAACCTATATTCTTTCCATCCAGCAGTAATGACAGTGAGCATAACGTTTCTCTACAAGTCACGCAGCAGTTAACTAACCTGGCCAACTTCCTTGCCTCGATTGGGCTTGAAATTAACCCTCTCAGAACTGCCCAGATGTCCTTCTCCAGAAAGCATAAAATACATAACATCACCATTCTCTTAAATGGCCAACACATCCAAAACGTCGACCATCACAAGGATCTGTAAATTACCTAGGACAACAAGTTATCCTTCACTGAGCATTTCACTACCACCAGGAAGAAAACACTAGCCGCCATCTGGCGCTCAAGACAAGAATTAGCTGGGGTTCAAAATGCTCAACTGGTGAAGGAATTCATTATTAGGTTCATTGCTCCGGTGGCCTTAAACGCTTCGGTCATCTGGTCCTCAGCTCATGAAACGTACGTTAAAACCTTCCTAAACATAGAATATTGGATACTCAGGTGGCTAAACAAGATTTTAATTCCCCTTCACTGTCTCCAGAGGCATTTTGTATGCAAATGGGGAGTGGACACCGTGGATGTTTAATGTCATTTGGACAAATATTCATATACTGGCCAAGTTATTGACAGGAAGATATGATGCGCCAGTACTTACAGGCATCATCTCGCACCCACGAAGTCAGAGGCAATCGTGCAGCCTGCAAATTAAGCCACTTCGCTCTAACCTAAACTCCTTGAAAAGTTTAAACAGAATGTTCCCACTAAATACCCTAGAAACCCTAAACCGGTATCGAGTTAATTTTGAAAACTGTCCTCCAATAAGGCCTACAGAAAGACTATCTGCCAACAAACAACTGAGTTGCAACACTACTAGCTGGAACCCATAGTCTTTTAGTACTCTGAGTTATGCTGTCACGACATTCGAGTAGGAAGTTAATAAATTTTAGTGTTGTGAATGCTCCTCTACGAAGACATCCAGAAATGAAGAACAAAATTTCTATATAAATACGCATTTCCTTTATTACTAAACTGTAAATATTTTTGTAAATTTATGCGCTGCATTGTAAATATACCCCTCTGGCTTGCTCGCCATACAAGGGGCGATTGTATCTTACAATCAACTAATAAATAATTTTGTCACTGCATAGAAATAAAAAAGAAACCGTACAATAAAATACACACGGAGCTGGAAAGAAAGCATCGCAGCTAAAACCACCTGATTAGCATTAAAATGATGGATCCCAACCTATGTTATGATGCGCCAGATTAGCATTAAAAGGATACTGTATTACATTAAATGCATGAATGGTGTACGGGATTATCTAATAGAGTACTAACCTAGCCACTCACAATCTGCGATTTAATGGTCTATCAATAATCCTTATAATCTGATTTCGCTGCACTTTATATAATGTCTTTTAATATTAGATAAGCGATTCAAGGGGATTGATGTCCTTCACAAATTGCATAACAGCCTTGAGTTTAAATTTTAAAAAAAGTCGGGTTTTTTTTTTTCTTTTCTTTTCTTTTTTTCCATGTGTGTAGAGATAACCCACTTTTTCGGTTATTGACTCAAACTGGATATGTAGAACTAACCCTGAGAAAAGCAATGGTAAATCGATAGTAACTCCTTAATGGTCATTGCCAAATAAACCATAACAAAAAATGAAAACGCTAGAGTTGAGAAAGGTAGAACCATAAATTCTGGGATTTAGAGATGTCCACTTATATGAATATCGGAAAGGCAAATACCTGAAAATTTTCAACCTGCTACGTTAGGCGAAGTATCTCAAAAGTTAACCAAACCGGACTTATAATTAAGGCGCAAGTCAATGACCGACAAAATCAAATATACCATAACTCATCCGAAAAACCTATTTAAATTTTCACCTAGCTGTAGTCTTTCCATTTAAACCTTTCTAATAATATATTCCCAAACCGTCATAATGCGTTATGTTCGTTCTGCTCAATCTTCGATCCAAATTGCAAATCCCCAACACACTCTTCTAAAACAAGTTATCACTTAAAAGAGAGCTTCAATCTTTGAGTCGCGAAATTTCCGATAAAATACCAAATTAATTTAATTTACTAAACGTACTTTTTTTTATTTATTAATTATGTTAATAGTTTGGATATAAAAAAAAAATTGAGAAGGCAAAATGATTTTTGGCTTCTCTTAATAATTATAACACACACCTAACCCTCAAAAAGACATCTGGACACGGATGTTTTTATAGTCCATTGAATCTTCCCTGACAAAGTAATTCAGGCCGGACATGGGTTAGTTATTCTCGCCATGGCAAGTAGAACTGAGTTCATTGATTTCAGAGAGGGGAGCATTATCATTGCTGGCTTGTCGAATCGTGTTGTGTGTGTGTACTTATAAGTTTATAAATATAAGAGGTGTGGCAATAAAGTTCCCGGACTGGTGCTGTTGTGGTCATGTTCAATGAGTTTGAAAATAAACGGAAGTGGTACATTGTAGTTCAAATTCCTCCAACTACAATGTAGGTACAGAGATTTTCCAGTAGTCTAACAGATTGTAACAAACCAGTTTCGTTAGTAGCGTTAATGTTCAGTGTCAGAATTTTGCATTGGAGCAATGAACGAGTATCAAATTTGTTTTGCTTTAAATTGGGAAAATCTGCAACAGAAACGTATGAAATGTTAAAAAACAGTTTATGGTGATGAAACATTTAGTCGTACCAGTGTTTGAATGGTATAAGTGGTTCAAAGACGGACGTGAAGATGTATGCGATGACCCAAGAAGTAGGCGTCCGTCAACCTCTCGAAATGAGGATAGAGTTGCAAAAGTTCGGAAATTGTGGCAAGAGATCGTTGTTTGATCCTCAGAATAATGGCTGATTGATTCGTCAAATTCAGGAGTCGTAGTTTGTCAATCGCTTCTGCAGTGTGTTGAACCTTCTTTTCCGCATTGTCTGCTTTTCATGAATGAAAAAATTCAAAAGAGATCCATTCTGAATTTTCGCAATAATCGCCCTCTGGCGATTATTGCGAAAATATTTTCGCGATAATTTGATTGGGCTGTTTGCTGATTGGTCAGTATTTCCTGCCACATACGTTCAATTGACAAAATGACATGCATGTCTTGGAGGATTTATATGCTGTTGTTATTCCCCTTTTTTTTTTTTTTGTGCAAGGGTTATATTGCCCCTATCAATGGCATGAATGATACACATGCATCGTGATTACTATGATATCAGTCATAAACGGTCATGTAATTTTATCTGCTTGATAAAGTGGAAAAACTCCAGCAGATTAACACTGTTGCCTATGATATGGTTGAGAGTCAGGGGTTCTTTAAGGTTAGGCAGAAAGCTGGAATTATATGCATTGCTGGAAGAAGTTCCAAACGAAATACGACGTGAAATGTGTGGTTCATGAACGATGGGACTCCAGCACATTTTAACCACACAGTACGAGAATTTTTTGATAATAAATATGCTGGCTATTGGATTTACAGAGGTGGACTAGACCAGTAGAACGTGCAGACCGCGCGTTCTACAGATTTAAATCCACTGGATTCATTCTTGTGGGGGATATATCAAAGTTCTTGTTTACGGTACATATTTCGTAATGCACAAATTCTAGGATCGTGGATGATTGTCAAACAATTCGGAACAGAATTTTCTAAATATTACAATAGGTACAGCAATCGCCATATTATTTACAAATTTATTTATGTCCTGTATATCCCAAACTTTCTTTCACAATCTTTCTTATTTATTATTAAGAAGTTTCTGTAAAATCAACATTACTACTACTACTATACTTCATCACTAATCACTGTACTTGTTTAATTTTCCCACTCTGATATACGATGCGGTAGAAAATTCATTCGGAGCTGAAATCATTAAATTAACTCAATCTTTCGGGATGATGCTAATATCGCAAGTCTTTGCAGCCATTATGCTGAAACCGCATACATTGAAGCTCTTAGAACAGTACGTCATCATGGCTCTCGTTATCAGTGTTATTTTTATTTTCAATGACTCCAATTAAAAATGTGACCGAAAATTCGTGAATCGTGAAATGAATCATGAATTCATTTCAGTACTGGTAAAATTAATACTGTGAGTTCGCAGCAACCAGAGTAATAGACATATCAGGTTTTAATGTGGTGGATACGAGGTGGAAGTTAGATGTGCATGTAACGGATGCAGGAGGCTTTAGCGTACAGAAGCAAATTAGGCCTGCAGAACTTTGTCAGTTAAGAGAGAGAGAGAGAGCGGAATTCAACATTGTAACGGACAACAGGCTGTCACATTTACAGATTGGGATGGAGCTCCGCTTGATTACACAGCGGGCAGATAGCATCAATTGTTATCTAATCAACCCAAGGTACGAGCGAATAGTTTCTCCTCGCCTCTGATATACGTGCAGAGCATCTTGAATAACTACATTAGAACAGAACGTCAGAGCGGTTTAAACGTTGAGAGAATGACACTCCTGTTCATAATGTATCGCTGCAAATAAGATGAAAAGGCAGACAAGCTACAAACACGAAACACTTGACGTGAGAAAATCAATACCACATAAGAAATTAAGGAACTTCTTACGATGACACCTGAAGAAATGTATAAATAAAATAAATAAATAAGACTCAATGAAAGATCTCCAGAAGAACTCCAGTTTCCAATAATTTATTGTAGCGGTGTCTGAAAGCATTACTTTTTTTCAGTTATCATTCTTCGCTAGATATAAATCACAAATCAAAATCGCACATCCTTCAAAGTAACTTAATTTTTGAAACTTCAACTGTATTCTAATGTGTGACTTTAAATCAGCCGCAGTTTTCTTAATACGCAACTCAATGCATAAAACATAAGCGAAGGGGAGGGGAAAAAATCGATTATTTTATGCAGCGAAGAAACCTTTAGTAAAGACCATCAAATATAATATTTGTGGATAATGGAGGGAGTATTTTTAAACGCTTTTGGAATTTATTTGCCAATCACATTTACAATACAGAAAACTTTAATATAAATAAAATTCCAAAAGAAAAACTATAATAAAATTATTTAATATAATAATCGTTTAGATCTCTGTAAACCGTAACTTATATTCGATTTTTATTTCTTAAATCAATTTAATTTTTTTTCTGCATTTAAAAGCAATGAAAAGTAAAACTAATTATCTTGTTAAAATAACTGGTAACAAGAAAAATAATAATTACCGGATTAACTAATATCTAAAAATAGCAGTTTTCACTTCACTGCCCACATCACACAACGTAATATTCACTTAACCTTTTGTAATACTATATTTATTTCCGCTTGGATTTTTAATAAAAATTAAAGCAATGAGTATTTCACGGATTGTCTGTGATTTAATAAAATAAATAGCAAGACATACCTCAGATCGCAATATGTGATCAACATTTTTGTAATTAACTTTACTTATTTTCTCTTATATCTTAATAAGAACTAAAATATAACACTTATTTCTCGTTTCTTACTCTGGTTAACATAAAAATAAAATAATAATAACTCTTGATCTATACGTTTAGTAAACTGGTAACAAAAATACCGAGTCCTCACAACGCAACGCATGCGCTAACCGAGACCATTTTGTTACTGCACATCCGCCATATTGCCTAATTCAATCCTCAAATCAGAAAACACATAATATCCAGTACTTCAGCTACAATATACGGCACATATGATATGTTTGAAAATAATAATTGCTGGATTTCTATTGGTCCAATTTTAATGAAATTTGTGAAGGATCAACGTTTCCCCATGGGGATGAAAAGGTGACATGAGTAATACAGGCCTATTAGCTTAACCTTTGTTCCAGGTAAAATAATGGAGTCACTGGTTAAAGAAGTAATTTTGATTTGGTTTGGTTTTTTATGGCGCATGGGCGACTAAGTTAAAGTAGTAAAGCAGGATCATCTGGACAGGAATGCAATTATACTGCAGTCACAGCATGGATTTGTTAAGGGATGGTCTTGTCTAACCGATCTGATAGGTATGATGCAGTGAACAAGAAACTGGATGCAAAAAATAATTCTGATATCATATACTTGGATTTCAGGAATGCTTTTGATACTGTTGCACATAAAAGACTGCTGTATGAACTGGAGCCATGTGTTATTAAGGGCAATGTATTGCTATGGATAAGGGAATGGTTAAGTTGAAGAAGACAGAGAATGGATATCAATGGGCACTGCACTTCATGGACTAATGTTATTAGTAGATTCCCTCAGGGTTAAGTGCTGAGCCCATTGTTGTTTTCAATATTTATTAATGATATTGACGTAAGTACAGTATATCAGGCTTAATGTCTAAATTTGCAGATGATAGAAAGGTTGGCAGGGTGGTTAATGACAACACCAAGATGAGCTACTGCAACAAAATCTAGGAAAATTAGGTTGATGGGCTGAGAAATGGCAGTTGAAGTTCAACATTGACAAATGCAAGGTACTGCATATCGGTAGCAGTAATCTCAGAGTAACTTATCAACTGTGTGGTACTACACTCAGGGTAGTAGAAAATGAAAAAGACCTAAGGTAATTGTGCAGTCAGATATGAAATTTTCTGAGCAATGCAGACATGTACCAGGATAGTTCATAGGATTTTTTTTTTATTATTATTATTAATGACATACAAAAACTTTGACAGCAGGCGATTATCCCTTTGTACAAGGCCATATCTTGAGTATTGTATTCAGGTCCGAAGGCTTCACTTTACGAAGGATGTATATCTGCTGGAACGGGTGCAGGGAAGGGCAACTAGATTGTTGAAGGGAACAAAAGGGTGCTCTTACCTAGAAAGGTTTCAGTTCTGCAAACTGCAGAGTGTCGAGCCTAGGCACCGGCAGGTAGACCTGGCGGAGGTGTTTAAAGTCTTGAATGCACTGAGTAAGCTGAATGTTAATGATATTCTTCCACTTAATGAGAATTTTTCAATGTTTTGAAAATTTTTTCAAAATGTTTCAACACATGAGGGGGAATAAATTCAAGTTGAGGAAGAATGGATGGTTGATTGCTGGAACAAGTTTCCATCTGTTATTGTGGAATTGGATGGTTTGAATGAATTCAAGGAACAACTGGACAAATTCTTGGAGAGTATGGATGGGTGAAGTATGTTGTTTTTTCCCCCCTTTTTGGATGATACTATATAAGCTTGCTTTCTTGCATCATTTGCCACTACTACTAAATCTTTAAGGTCAAATACAAAAAAAACTTTAGGAAAATTTATCTACTAGGAGTGAGCGAAAGACGGACAGACAAACGGTGATGAAGACAGATGTTTGGCATATGGCTCATGATTTTTTTAAGCATTTTCAGTTGAATATTTTTCGGCATTTGAAAGTTGTTGAATAAAGAAGCGAAATATTCCAATAAGGCAATAATATTATAAGCAACATTTTAAAGATGTACAACTACTGTACGCATCTCTTCATAAAAGAGTGAAATGTCACTTTAAGTAAGCTGGGAAAGCATGGCCTGTATATGAAGAAATGACAGTAACTAAAGGCACTTAATGGTTCAGTGATTTGCAAGCCACATAACTACACTGTTATCCAAAAGTTCAGTTACAACTACAAAATGTATGGATTAAAAAAAAAAAAAAATACAGGATGGGTATATTGGGTATTGATGATGAATTTAAAATATATAAATGAGTTTACTTATTACAAGGAAATACAAAATATTACAAAACCTGTTAAGATCATAACAGATTTTGAAATATAATCTGTCAGGTGTTCGATATACCTGCCTTCATTTTGAATTATCAAAGCTTCTCGAGAGGCAAAATTACATACTTATTTAAATTAATATTGTAAGCCTCTCTTCCAAATGTTTGCTATAATTTTAATAAATTTGAAGGCTACATTTTGTAAATACTCTTTTCAACAAGCTCGACAGCTAAAAGCAACGGAGATTTAAATCAGCACTTCGAGAAAGCCATTAAATATCAAAACTTCTACAAATTACATTATCCAGAAATATACTTTGAGAACTATTGCGCTTCGATGGAAGTGATTACAGTAACAAGCTAATTTAAGTGGTTGGTGAAGTTTCGAATAACGCCAATTAGCTTCTTCCTCAAAGAAATACCCTCGTGGGTAGGACAGTTGGTATAATCACCGTCCTCCATACACCGAATGGAAAAGACCCGAGTTCGAATCCCATTAATGACACGAGAAAATTATGGGTATTTTTGGCAACATGACTGAGTTAGTCGGTCTCATGCAAGGGTAGAATGGTGTTTCGTCCAGCAAAACCACAAACACACACACAGTTTACAGACGTACGGCGCAATATAGCAATGAGTTGCTGATGCGCCTAAATAACCACCTCATGGGAATATGTACCAATCAAAAATTATTACACAAAAACATACCACCACAACCATGTTGGTATCTTTTCGATCGCGGAAATTGGTTTTATCATAAGTATGGAATTTCTCTTCTGCTAAAATGGCACAACCATGGTTGTAACAGTGCCATGAATGTTAGTAATAAACATCATCTTTCAAAAACATTAGCTAGCCTCTTGATTTTCATATAATTATATGAAAATACCAGTAAAATTTAAGCTACTTACATCATTCAGTTACTGATTAAAAAGTTTGATTTTGTAGAGATGTAACCTTAACGCTTGCCCTGTGGAATAACATGCATTGAACGAAATTTTCTAATATCGAAGCAATTTCTTCAATATTAGTTAGCTGTCTCATTAGGAGCCGTTGCCTACCATTTCTTGATGCATCATGCACAATACCGTTCTTTCAATTTTTTTCAAGAAGGCAATGGGTTCCTTTACTGGCGCATGGATCAGAATTGTTTCTGTTTATCTTTCTCCTCTATTCTATCGAATTTAAAATATTTGAATAGATAAAGGCAAATCGTGTAAAATTCCAGATAATTCTGTTTTGATAATATTTAAAGGAATTCACTGCCCAGACTCCGCTCGCCGACTTTCTTTCCTAAGTATACAATAACAAAATGCTGGTAATTCATTCCACAGTCGCGCAATCAACTAATAATACAGTGTGCCTTTCCTCTACAAAGAGAAGAACACAATATTTTAAATAACTAGAGGAAATTTTGCTTAATAGTCTGATATTATGATACTAAATGATAATTACCGTACTAATTAATAGCTTAAAATGGACTTGGCTAAGTGCATTATTTACTCTAATTACTAACAATGGTGCATTGCTAGAAATCGGATATCAACTTCTGGTAACTGGCCTTTCTTGAAGGGCCGAAACCATTCTTGAGCCTCGGTAATAGGTTCGTCTCCACAAAGCTGCTTGATTATGTGGACAGTTCATAAAAGACTTTAAAAAAATCTACATTATCAGGAAAATACTGTATAAAGTCTCTTTCCCGGAAGGTAACGCAAAACCTTGATGGTTGGTCAAGTAACAATATACTGAAAACTGGACAACAAATTTAGGCTTCCAATTATTTTCTTCCCGAAATATGGCAAATCTTATGGATTTTGATGAGCTGAATCTAGTTTGAATTCAGATGTCGATGACATATCTATGGGTACTAGACACCCACAGATTTAAATATGAACATCGATTACACTTACTGAACTTTTCGATGGAAATTTAAAAAAATATTACAAATGGCGCGGAAATACAGTATTTTTTTCGTTCGTTTTTTCTCTTGTATTGATCAGGAGCCTTTCGATAAAAACCCAGCAATAGTGCCAGCATACTAGGCATCCGCCTTCCTTGGTAACATTTCTCCATGGTATCAATGCTTTCATAAAAACAACTTTACAGTGTTCTTCATCAACGTGTCCAACGTAATCCAGGATAATGACTAATTGAAAATGGAGGAAGTATATTTGTGGAGACAGACTGCAACCGATATATATATATATATATATATTTTTTTTTTTTTTTTTTTTTAGCGTTTGTAATAATTCTCAGCAAAGATTTTTTCCCCCTTTTATAGTTATCTGCTCTGTTGTTGTCCAAAAAAAAATGTTCACAAACTTTCCTGAAGGATTAAAAAGATTCCAATTCCAAAGGATTTAACACCTTTCACAACGTTCACTTCGGGTCCGACGAATTCATCGTCTTTGGCATCACTAATGATAGGAAATTTTAGTTTTAAAAATTGAAAGCCATCTATTCCTAGCCACTGATTTACGAAATTCCTCATTAGATCTCACTTTATATATGAACTTATAGATTGCGTTTTTATTCCCACGTGCAAGACTCATGCCACGGAACTAAATCTTAATTTCGTAATGTATAGTTTTCGCTCGACTGTCCTATTAGCACAAAAAACAATATTTTGTATAGCTGGATTGTACGACTAAAAAAGGATCCCGATAATTCTGAAATCTCCGAAGTTGCGTCACTTGTATTTATCGTATTGTACCATGAGAGGTTCCATGTTCTCGTAGAATTCTTTCAGGTGGTTAACAAGACCAATTATTATTTTATTAATGAAACCCCAAAACACGAAAGGGATTTGAACCTATAGCACTGTACTTCGTACCGTGCGTGGGATGAAGGTTGGGAACACAGAAGAAGACACTTGTTGACATTACACTCGAATTTCTGTAGATTGTAATTTTCAGGAGATACGTGTGAAGGAAAGTTGTTCCAGAAAACAGAAGTTGAATAAATAAATAAGAAAGAAGAAAAGTTGGCCCTGTGAGTTAAGTTGGACTGTAAATAAGTGTTGATGGGTTGTGGCACGTTTTCGGACTAGTTTGGAGGATACAGGACCCAGAATTCAGAAACACAGTGCCAATGGAAGAATCTACAGAAAACGAATGAAGCAAGAACAGAACGTCTATGAAAGAGAGAGAATGGAGAAACTTTGTAAGAGATAGATCATTAATTAGCCTGAATTCCCTTTTTTTTTTTTAATGAGTGCAGAAGCTTAAAAAAAAGTTTTGGGGAACCGTCCTCCCATATGTGGGAACAATATTTCATGGTAGGGCAGATTTGCGATTTGTACAGTTTGGAAGAAAAGTAAAGTTAAGAGCAAAAGAGAAAACCCAGTTTTTAGACGCAGAGGAAGCAATATTTGTAATGTGCTTGTGCCAAGATAAATTAGAAGTCAGAGTAATCCCCAATAAAGATATATGATCTTGCCCAGAAATCGGAGTGTCACAGAAGATAAGCATAGGAGCAGAAGAATCCTTTTTTACAAGATATAAGACAGGACGAAGTTTTAGAAGGCCTGAAATCAACTAAGTTATCTATGCCCCACTGGAGAATTAGCGGGAGATCAACATTTAAGGAATTCGTAGTGGATATTCGAGAAGTTAAAGGTGTTTGCGCAGGGCAAGGTTTCTCAAACTGGAAGGTTGAATGCAATGTGCTATCATCATCAAAAGTGTGGATAGGATTTCTGATCAACAGAAGGTCGTTAATATACAAGAGGAAAAGAGTGGGAAAAAACTGAACCTTGCGGAACACCTGCATTAGTGGAGAGGTTAGAAGATAGAGCGCAATCTACAATCACTCGCAGGAAGCGGTCAGAGAGAAAACTGGATACCCAACTGCAAACAGTCGACATTCCGTAAAGTGCAAGCTTGTTAAGAAGCCCTTTATATCAAACACGATTAAAAACCTTAGAAATGTCAAGAGCGAAGACTGCTTGGGTGTCACCAAACTTTTCCATATAGGTAACAATCGTAAGATAATCCAAAGTATTACCAATGGATCGACACCACAGAATCCGTATTGGCGATCACTGATCAGACGGAAGCTTTCGAGATAGTTCAAGAATAGGCGATTAATGGATTACTTTGGAAAGAGCAGAAGTAAATGGGATGATGGCTGGACGGGAGGGATTATCATCCTTTTTAGGAACGGGCTAGATATGAGAAAATTTGCAAGCAAAGGCAAAATATAATTGGAATAAGAAAGAGCAAAAAGCGACACAGAACACGAGTAAGCTCAGGAGTACAGGTTTTGCGAATAAATGGAAAAATACCATTAGGACCTGGAGCTTTCAGTGGCTGCTACAGCTGACCTATTTCTATGGATGGATGTTTCCATTGTGGAAGAACACAGCTTTTAAACTTAATTTCGAAGAGTCGATTAAAAGCCTTCATTTTTATAGTTTATATTCTCTTCCAAGGGTATCAAACAGTCCATCATTATCACTACAGTAACGAAGTGAATCTTCCATATTTCATATGAAGAAAGCTCTTTTTATCGTTTACGAAATACAAATATGGTTGTATCTTTATTCAGTAAATTGTATGGTATTCCTTCCGCTTAACACCCCCCCCCCAAACCTACATCCCCAAAGCTCTGCTTCTGCCTTAGATTTAAATAACCATAACATCGTTTAATTCACTTTTAGTTATAATATGAAGCTTATTCGGGTCTGGGCATTAGTATTGTAATTCAGAGCTAGTATGGATTGTTTCCATTAGGTCATCTGCACCTTCTAATGAACGGGTTCCTGGAGGAACAGATTAAAAATATATATAAAAAATGTCATATTAGGGCCACCCGAAAACTAATGTATATTTATGTTGGTAAATTGCGTCTGTTCTCTGGTCAATTTGCCTGTCTTGCTGGACGAAAAACTCGAGCCCAACTTTCTGAGGAGTGGAACCTTGTTAGCCACGCCTGAGACCGACTAACTACTTAGCCACGGAGTGGGGAAAAAAAAAAAAAAAGCCCACAAAAGTTCTTAGTATCACTGACGTGGTTTAGAACACGGGCCTTTTTCCAACCGGTACATTGATTATAATCACACTCTCTGTCTCTCTCTCTACCCGCGCAGACTCAACCTCAGCCTCTGACATGAGAGCACAATTAGTACAGAATATATGAGTATATATCTTGTCCTGATCACCTGATTTTTAGCCCAAAAAAAAAAAAAAAAAAGCACACCAGTTTACTAATACGTAACAATTAACTCGTGCAGTTAACTCCGAGTGACTGACCTGTCTGGGAGGTTTTCCATCAAGATTGTGACATACAGGTAATAATGTGGGTGTTGGGGGTTGAAACCCCCAACATTACCTACTGTTTGTAGAACAGATGGGTGTTGGGGGTTGAAACCCCAACACCCATCTGTTCTACAAACAGTAGGACCTAGAAAAGCTATTGACTCCAGACTCCTAAATCAGGAGTCCAACTAATATGAACAGTTAGACCAAAATCTGAACAAGTAAAAACCAAAATATAGTAAACCTCAAATCCGTTTTTCGTTGATTATGCACACAGCCTAGTTATTCAGGGGTAATTAGTTATTTTTATTAAATAATACAGTAACACTAATCCCTATAAGGTAAAAAAAAAAAAGTCTGCACATTCCGAATTAGCCTTAAAAAAAAAAAGTACAGGTCCGCCAAATTTCTATGGAAAAAAAATTACTGTTGTTCTCACAGAGAATTTGAACACTGGGTAATCGATGGCCGTCTCCAGTTACGGAAGTTTTTGATTCTGCTGCTTATTTGAAAAGTTGCATGAAGTCGTTCGGTTCTATTTAAAGCAGAAAACTCATTAATATTAAACTTAAAAGAATTATTTATTAACAATGAGATCCTCTATTGATTCAACCACCAGAAAATTATTTATTTTGCCTGTGAAATTCGGTGAACGAATTCAGAGTAACTTTTTTTGGTAATAAAAAATAAATTTCTGCCCGATATGGTATAAAATATAGCTAAAGCGGTGGGAGAAAAGAAAAAACAGAGCAATGCAGTATAAAAAGATTAGAAACTGCCGTTTTGTGCAGAAACTTTTTATATTATCAAATTTGATTTTCTCCTCTACCTTTTAATTAAGACGGAATAAAGATGTAATTTAAACTAACACGCAGATACCAATTTGGTATGCAACGTTTAACATTGAAAACTGTTCTCAGAAATGAAACTTAAACGATTGTTATAAGAGAGAATAAAGAAGAAAAATCCATATTTATGATTTTAATTAACTTTCGGTAATGCGCATCGGAATTATGTGAATAACAGAGGAAATGTTAGTCCACAATAAAATATTAATGTGATGGAGAAGAAGAAAAAAGGCATTAAAGCGGTAATGGAGGAAAGTAGCAGGGAAGTTTCGTTAAGGAGCAAGGAAGAGGCTGAGGGGAAAAATACTGCAGAAGAAAAGGTAAAACTCAACAACAAAACCGTCCATGACAATGTCACAATGGGGCAACAAAGACATCTGATCGATATGAGGCGTGTAAGAAAGGTTCCACTTTGGAATTACACCACTGGGGTCCGTAAATTTTAAATCTGGTACCTTCTATAAAGGGAGAAAATGGTCTGCGTTATTTACACACACGCACGTGGAACGTTCTCAAAGACTTTAACAGGGCAGTAGCAACATTTCTATGTCCCACTGTGTATAATTCAAAACCAAAAATAAAATCGAGTCGCTCAGTGAAAAGTCAATTCCACTTTTTTTTGTTTTAGTGATAAAATTCCTCTTAATCTTTTATACCCATCGTATTCAAGGAAGGAAATTCCCGATATTGTTTTGAAAATCTTTATCGATCGTTTAAACCAAAGGCTGGAGTTTTACGAGTTGTAATAAACACGAACTCTGCTTTAACTAAATCATGTTCAACCAATACTGGTTAGAGCTCATTGGAAATTTTCTATTTATTATGGCCTGAAAACGTAGGTATCAAATATTTAGCTATTATCTAATTAAACTGGTGGTCAAATAGCAGTTGAATTCATTAGCGATTAAACAATTTGGATATTAGAGGAAATCAATGGCAACTTGTAACTGATAATGAGCACATTACGACAAAACTAAATTTCTATAATAAGTAAACTAGGAAAACGTATAGAGTTACTTATTTTATTAAAGATTTACATGATTATGACGTCAAATACTAAAGTACAGTAATTGGTAAGAAAACAGAAATTTTACACTCCACGCGTTTCCAATTTCTGGTGCTTGCAATACAATGACAACCTTGTTAAGCCCGTGGTTTTCCAACTAGGTGAAGGGCACTTATATGGTATTGTCGGAAGTCAAAAATGGTATACACTACACTTAAGAGATATTTTCTAAAAACAGAGGAGAAAAGTAACATAATTATTTTTTACTATAAAAAGATCAGACAGTATAAACGTTTTTTTATCTGTACCCAATCGTCAACTTTTCTTTCGACAATATCAGCTTCGCCACGTTGCAAAAAAGAACCGATACTGAATGAATTGAAAAATCAATTTACCACAAGAGCAAAATTCTCGATCTCAAGTTTCATGAAAACAGAATTCCGAACGTCAACAAACATTACCACCCGATAAATAAAGTATATATTAAGCTGTAAAATTTAGTATTTGAATCCGGAATACTTTAAAATCTGACATATTTATAAAAAAATAAAATCAACATTTTACAATTCCGGAAATATTAAGAAACCAATCCGACACTCGTATTTATAATCGCACTTGTCTTATGTTGGGCGGGTTCCAGGGATTCCCCCAATTCACCCTTTATAATATTTCCGTGTTTGAATAATCGCACTGCCTTTAAGAATCCATTCAAAATAAGCGACATTTCTTTCTTTATAAGAACCAGCCAGCAGAATTTAAACTGCATAATTTAATTCCGCGGCAGAAAAAAAATTCCCTTTGCAACGAGTTGCCCTGGTATTGCACTATCAAACACAGCTCGCCGATAGGTTAAGTGATCATTTGTTTAAAAGATGAGGCTGCTATGACAGCCTGTTTCGGGACTATCTGGCTTCTCATTAAATAGCAAGTGGTCTGGTGGTCTCTAGTAACAAAACAGTTGTAAAGAAGTTGTTCGATGTGAGCTGCTGTACGAAATTGATTTTCAAAGTTGTAATATAGTAAAACTATCTGTTGAAAGTAGTGCAATACTAATGCACCTCATTGCAAGGGCAAATTTGTTCTGCTGCGATAACTGAAACCGTTGCATTATTCACACAAGCAAGAACAGATGAAAAGACAAAATAGTCATTATACATGTAAATGTTTGCAGATGTAATTAAGTTCAGTTTGTGCTTAATATTTACTGAAATGTGCTTTCTCAAAACTGCTCAACCAGGTACACTTCTCTAAAATATGGATAATTTTAAAATCGTGCACCACTCAATTCCCGAGGGGAGGATTGATTTTAAAGAGTTTACTGTAATATATATATATTTTTTATGAAAACCTATAGTACTTAGTACCGTGCATGGGTTGAAGGAGAAGTATGGGGGGAGGGGGGTTCCGGAAACTTTGCTCTAGAGACTTAACATGGGTTTCACCACTTCAAGCCTCCAATAAGCAAAGTGGTGGTATTTCACCGGTTGATGAAAGTCATCTACCACAATATAATAGCATAAATATGCAAACATGACAGTTTTCAGTTGTTCTACCTGACGCTACTAAACGAAAGTAAATCCAAATGAGAAGCAAGTGTTAAGAGATGTAAGTCAAATTAATTTTACTGTTAAAATATTTTAACCGTTGTTAATAAACTGATATACGAGGTACATTCAAAAATTTCCCGGAATTTTACTCTTAAAGTTTGAATGAACAGTTAGGCTTACTAACCTTCAAATTGCCTTCCTTCTGCGCATGCACACAAACACACTAGCTATAACGGTCTTCCTAAGCTTCGGCGTTCTCTTTGATGTCATCCATTATAGCGAAACGACAAACCCGAAGCCCTATTTTCAGTTTAGGGAACAGCCAGAAGTCAGAAAGTGCAAGGTAGGGGGAGCAGGGAGGCTGATGCACGACTGTGATGCCTTTTCGGAGCCAAGAACTGCTGAGCTGCCATCGCCGTGTGACTGGGCACATTGTCATGGTGCAGGATCCAACCATTCTTCCACTTTCAGGTCGTCTTCGCCTCGCTTCTCACGAAAACGTGTCAAAACCTCAACTACAATAATGTTGGAACGTAGTAAGCAGCAGTAATGCTTCTCCCCCTAGTCACAAATTCGTTGTGCACTATTCCCTCATTGTCGAAAAAAAGAAAAAAAAACGATCAGCATGACTCTGATATTGGATTTTGTTACACGAGACTTCTCAGGCCGTGGGGACATTTCTGTGTGTCATTCGGTTGATTCCACCTTGGCCTGGGGGTCGTATGCAAATACCCAACTCTCATCCCCAATGACCACTTTTTTTTTTAGGACGCTCTGATCTTACGTTTTTTTTTTTTTTTTTTTTTCATCGTCCGACAGCAATCGTGGAACAAACTTTGCACACACAAGCGACGTATCCTTAACTCTTGCGTCAGGATTTGTATAATGAACAATCCAACTTCATGAGCAATCTCAACTACAGTCACTCACCTATCATTTTGCGCGATCCTTTACTTTCGTGATATTTTCGTCGTTTCGTGAACCCGAAGGGCGTCTACTGCGAGGTTGATCTACCAATGTTTCCTGTCCGTTTTTAAACCGATTAAGCAACTCGTAAACTGCCATTTTCTTCAAAGAATCAGCTCCATAAACTTTCTGTAATGCTTGCAGCAGCGTCTCTGTAGCACTTTTCCCAGGTTTAAAGAACTTTATGTTAGCACGCTGTTCAAACTGCGACACAGCTCAATCACTCAGCTGTGACACACGAGTGAAGTGGTCGAGCTAGTTCCCACTTGGCATGCGTGCGCATCAAGATTAATGTCAACGCCCCACGAAACCTTCTGTCCGTAGCGCAAACAATTTAAATACCAGCGTGCCCTTTGAATGCACTACGTATAAGCGCAGCACATATGGGTGGAACTACGTATATACCAGTTCCTTTATTGGTTTCGTATAATCGAAGTTCGATGATCGAAATCCCACTATAGAAGACAAAAGGATCGTTAGTTTAAACTTCATAGTAAAGAAAATAATCATAAAATGTAGGAGCAATTTTATTCGGCGATAACAAAGATCTTTATTGCCTGTAACAGTTTTTAATAAAGCACAATAATTCTCTACAAAAATAAAACGAAAAACACGCAGTAAGACGTATATTTAAAATTATCTCAAGAGGATGAATTAACTTCCTTTTAAAAGATATTGTATATGCTATTTCAGTTTAATTTATGGACAATGTTTAATATCTCCCTTCGAGCTACAATACTGGCTTTCATAGTAGTATTACGGTAATTAAATATTTAAACTTATTATGAGAGGAAAATCCATTTATGTCGAAAGTGTAACGCTGTACCATTATATTAAATTACTCGTAGTTATAATGCTTCCTTCCACCTGCACGAAATTTCATAACGAATTGGATTAGTTCGCAAACCTTTCCTCAACTGGTCCAATAAGTACCTGCCTGTCAGTTTAATGTTCATCACTCTCACCTTCGACACCCCCAGCTAAACGCTATCAATTACAACGATCCCTTTGTGAACTCCTGTTACGCGTCGTAAGGAAGAGAGTAATTATCAGAATGCCCGCAGCAGAAAAACTGTGACCGCCAGCCCCCTCCAAAAAAAGGTTCCCCTAATAACGATTAATCAAAGTATAAAAATGCGTTATCTAAAGCAGAACGTTACAAAACGCCTGACAGTAACAGACTAGTTATCTGGAAAGTTAAGACATGCTTAGAAGTGCTCGTTAAAGCATTATAAAACTGAAGTAATCAGTCATTGCATTATTTTTATCCCTTGCATCGTACATTATCAGAAAGCCACTCGTACGATACAAGTACTCCTACTTATACTGAGAAAAAAATTATATAACATAATAATCCCTCCTTCCAAAAGAACCTCGTGCTGTATAGGAGTGGGCAGAATAGCTTGCAGGCATTAAATTAACTAGGGCCGGTACGTTCCACTTGAACAGCGTATAGCACTTAATGCAATATTTTTCCTCCCGTTTATACCTTAATTTTAAGAAAACGAATATCAAAAAGCCTTCTCGAGTCATATTTTGTCTTCTCTGCCTTCAACGATTCGAACCCGATCCCACAAGAAAACAAACATCCACGCAAACTACAGCATCACCAAGTATCCTCTAAGATTCGTTTATTTTGAATCAGAAATAAACTTGTAATTTGCTGTGTTTGTAGATCTCCCTTAAAAAAATCACCTTTAAATCCATACAGGTCTTTCTAAAAAGATGCCCCCACCTTTAATTATGCATATTTACAAATATGTACATCGTTTTTGGTGTCAACTCAGTCTTAGAGGAATAAGACTACTCCTTGGTGGTAACTTCATAAAAACTATACTGTGCAAGATAGTTACTGACGAAACTCCCTCATAACAACTATACCGTGCAAGATACTGGATGAAATCCCTCAAGGTATACACACACACAACTGACGAAACCCATTTTCATTTCATCTGAATGGCTTTGATATGGTTATCGATTTCAACCAAACATTTTTTCAAGAGGAATGAAATGTTATGACCACTGTACTCTCCGTCAAAAAAATGAAATACCAAAACTGCCCTCAGTGTTGTAATCAAAAGGCAAGGGAACGGAACCCCTGTTGTTTTACCGTCTGTTTAAACTGTGCCACTAACAAATATTGATTAAACGATACATAATAAATACCACTAAATCATATTTCATCAAAAACAAAAAGGCAGTTTTTATATGGATAAGAAGATGAAGAAAGAAGTTGAATGGAAAAGCAATCCCGCAGCCCTTTCAACGATGATTAATAGATTACCACACAGATAGGAATCACTGGGTATCTCTCAACAAGGTGTTATTAATGTCTAGAGACCTGGGAGGAGAGTTCCTCAAAGATCTACACTGGGTACTCTGTTCCTGTATTTTATAAATGACCTGCCACTGTGTATCATTCAATCAGGTACTAATCTTTTTACTAATGCAGATGTGAAGTTAAATTACTATGTGGATGACGCAAATGTTAAATTATTTGGATCTTAAGCCTCTGATTACTTGCGGGAACTGAAAAGAAATAAATCATCTATATCTAATATCAATGGAAACTACAC
Source organism: Mastigoproctus giganteus (assembly GCF_048544385.1). Lineage (NCBI taxonomy): Eukaryota > Metazoa > Arthropoda > Arachnida > Uropygi > Thelyphonidae > Mastigoproctus > Mastigoproctus giganteus. Next base: position 28,585,310 of record NC_143582.1, read on the forward strand.
CTGAACCACTAGAAATGATACGACTAACTTCACGCTTGTAGGAATAGACAAATGGAACGTGTTCAAAGGGCATGCATTCCACGCCAATATCAAAACAAACAGCAAGTATTCAACAATCCGTTCAGCCTTGAAATGAAAACTAGCTCGTACGCACACTTGGTGTCTTCCTCTACTGTAACAAAATCTCAAAAAGAATATATATATATATATCTGCATTTCTTGCTTATTTATGAATATGGGTATGCTGATTATGACCTCAGTTTTTGCATATCGTCAATGGTTAGTCAAATGGAGAGAAAGAATAATAAGTTAACAATGTTTAACATCCGTACAGAATTTTCCTTGGACACGTGCATTTGAACGTCTGTCTTTTTTTGGCAGAGTAATCCTTCCAAACCAAGAACCAAATCCAATAGCCTATCACAGCTCCATCCCACCTTCCTTGGTGAATTCTACCCAATGCTCTTCTTTAACACTGCCCAGACTTGGCCTGAAAAAAATTAAGGTGAATCTGCAAGTAATGAAGCTTGATTGACATTCTATATATGAACCTGTCAACTAGTTCTTTGTAATTTTCATCTTAATGTTACTAAGAAATCCATTCATAAAAGAAGAAACTACTGACTGGAATTCGGTCAGCTGTATTAGTCATTTTTGTCTTCCAGTTATTGTGACACCAACATCCGCTTAACTTGTGGACTAATAAATATGTCACTTTTGCATCAGGCAATTTTGGACAGACTGATCAAACAGTCTAACAAACTGTTTGACCAGTTCCAGTTTATATGGAGTAGTGGAAGCGAAAAGACTTTTGGGTTTTTTTGGAACCTAGGGATTGTTTACTACACTGTCTGAATCAGGCTGCAACTCAATTCGCGGACCATTCTCTTCTCCTGTAGTGCTGATCTGCTATCTGCTTTCCCAGAAGCAGAGACGAAAGGAAACTTAGCAAAACCATCTTACAAACCTAAAAGGAACTCAAGCATCTTGAATTTCCCACGACATCCCATTTAAAGTGGTCATACTTTATCTTCTCTAATACATACTCACATTTCCGTAATCTTCTTTAATAAGAACAAAACGCGCAACGAAAATCGATCGGCGCATACCCCTGTTGTGAAGCAACACAGCTTTTACTTGTACTGTAAAAGACGCCACGCTTCTTCTGGATTGCGACTAATACCAATTTCTTCAAACACCAATAAAATCAAATAATACCACAGGAATTCCGCAGCACTGTAAAAATGTGCGTAAATGACATGTCATTTCGGTATGTGGAAGTCTTTCACTCTTTTCAAACGAGATATCAGGAGCTTTTGCATTGGATTTGGTTAGACCCAAGTCCCTCACTAAATCATCTAATTCTTGCTGATTACGGAAATGTGGTGCTTTACTTTAACAAGCTTCTGAGGTATAAACCCAATGACACTACTGAATTCAACACTAGAGAAAACCAAGAGCACTGTTGGACTCAACAACAAAATACATATAGGAAATAGATAAATATAAACAAAGTTTTTGGTGCATAATCTACAGCAGTGCTTAGGGCACCAGTTCTTACGAAACGCCAGCCTATAATGTGACTATACAAGTATGCTTAGAAACTGACTGAATGCTGAGCGAGCAAAGAAACTCGACATAAATCATACAAAAATTCCACTCCCTCCGCAGAAGACCGACTAACTACATCCCTCAATTAAAGAAGCCTTTAAGAATCCCATCTCCAAGGGTATTTGAACTAAGACTTCTCAAAACAAGTAGAAAAACTACAATACACTAGCAAGGAGGATGCAAATGAAACCGACATTGATTAATTCAAGGACAAATAAAACTTCCTTTCGGATCTAAACAAACTAAAAATTTCCAACCGATGAACTCTCACTACACCGTTTCATTTTATTAAGATCTGTTTATCAGCCAAAAACAAATTTCGTCCACATCCCTATATTGGCTATCGGCTGGGAAAGTAACGGGATTCGAATTAAGACCTTTTCCTCCCACACCGGGTGGAAAATATCCGAGTTAGAATCCTGTCAATGCGAGGAATTTTTATAGGCATTCCTCCCCCAACCTGGCCGAGTTAGTTCAGCAGTGGATGAGAGTTACATAATTTTTTCCCTCCGGAAACTCGGGTTTTTCGTCTAGCAAAATAGCAAACCAACTGAAAATACATGCAATTACAGACCCAATACATTGATGCCGCGCAGCCTTAGCTGCTTTGTACACCTCACCAAGCTACACAAAATTATGGTTACGACAGGTTTATTATTAAATCACAGGTTAATTAGCACAAGCTTATGACAGCACCCACCAACTTATATAGATTTCACTCAGAGTGTAAACAGCAAGCTTAGAATTATATGTATGCCTTCCGGCAGATGAATTTTGGGGGTCTGTAATCATAATTGCATTCTTCGGTTGGTCCTCCCTTGGTCGTCATACGAAAGTTGGTATGTTATAGGAGTTAACATTTGGATCTGGATTTACGAACTGTATTCTCATTCGGAGGGGTGGGGACATTAGAATTTGAATGATATGATTTTTCTTTCTATTGCTGTTAAGAGAACAATTTATAGTAAATCAATATACAGAAGGCTTCTTACCCGAGAGGTTGGAGTATTTGTAATTTCTGAGCACTGAAGTTCTTAGTCAGTTCAGCTTCCAGACAATGTGATAGAAAGAAGGGGAGGGGGGTGCATGACAGGTTGCATCTTACAATATATTTCAGAGAACGCGCGTTTGGATGATCCTAAACAACTGAGGATACCGAAAGGTTCCGACTCCACCTCTCAAGTCTAGAATTGGGTCCTCTTCATGGATCTTGAGGAATTTTCGGAGGCTGGCGGTCCTGTGTGGATAAGCTTTCCTAGAATTATAACAAGAAATTGCGTAGATCGATTCCCAGACTGTTTGAGTATGATGTCTGCTGGAAACGTCTTAAGCTGTTTAAATTGTTAAACATGGCCAACAGGGGTGCTGGGGGTCGTCTCCCTTCTATTTTAGCGGTTCTGATGAGGTTGTCCAGTTAGTGAGCATCTAGGCATTATTGGAAGGTTAGACCTTCCAATAACAACTCATCCCATGCGAGACTGAAATCAAGTCTTTACTTCCCATATAAGGGATTCTGGTGACTTTGTTGTTCCTGGTCATTGTTAGTGAATATCATTTGGACTGTTTTGTGGATGTTACAGCCCAACTGGTTTCAGATATTTCCGCGGCTGTTTAATCATGAGTTGACCACAAGACAACCGGCCAATCTACCTGAGTGTTAAATTTTGAACCTCATGTTCAATCATTTTTTTGTTATGATATTTTTATATTTTCTTGTAGTCATATTAAATGCGAAGTCTCATTTAGGGTCACACAGAAAGACCAGGCAAAGTTCTGCACACAATCAGCTGAGAAATATGTCTTTCGTGGCCACAAAAATTGGGCCAAGAACAGTCTCATCACACCGCTTACACATTATTGTTATAATAAATTATACCTCTGCAAATATTTATTGCATTCTGTGTCACGTTAATGTGAAAAACTATTGAATTCTTTAATGCATAATGAAGTTTACGTCCTTAATAATAATAAACACAAATGTATACATACATATTTCCTTTTTTTTTTTCTAAGATGGCGCATATTACTAATAGTGCGATAGATATTGTAAATTATAAGAATATAATAGCGTATTTACAACAGAGAGAGAGAAGAAATATTAAAACGTTAACATGCTGATAATTCTGCATGATTGGACGGAATCAGTAGCTTGTTAAAAGATCAATAAAGGGGAGAGGGGGGGAGGAGGCATCCAACAAATTAAGTAAATGTTTGTGGTTCGTTCACTTCCATGTTTTAAGGATACCAGACAGGATTTAACCTCAAACTAAGGCAAAATTCAAAAGTCCTCTTGCTGTTTATTATCGCTTCATTTTTACAGCTGCTATTAATAGACAAAACTACCATTAAATCTTTGACAGATAAATTAATGGTTCTCTTTGCCTCACGCAATGATGTTCGCTTCTATTACACTGATTTTCTTCTAATTAAAATTTTTCGATGAAAGATGCCCAACAGATTTCTTGAAAGAAAACACTTAACGAACACAATTATAGGTTTTTCCACAAAGATGGGTTCGAGTTGTATTAAAAATAAACGTAAATAGAATTATCCACTGTAATTACTACTTTCATAATATTATTATTTAAAATATACAATATTACATTATATATATTATATAAAATACAATATTATATATTTTTCATACATAAGATATTTAAAATGATATTTTACTTTAAAGTCCCATAATGACTCAATTTATTGTAACATCCATGCAAATGAAATAAATATTGCATCCTCGGAGTAATGTGTACTAAAATTCCTTTCATAGTTTTACAAACTATTTATACAGAATCTGCTACAGAAACTCTTCCTGTGTTGTTCACAAAAAACACAACAGACCAAATAAAATTCCACGTTCCCCGTCCTCACGAGTTCACTTCCTTTCTCCCAGTTTCACCACCTCCTCTGTGACAGCGAAAGAACTTGAGCTGCCAAACCAAAACATTGAATACGCCTGCCGTTTAAAAGGGCCAATGCTTTCTGACCCCTGGTCCCTACGCACGATAGTATTTGGTCTAGCCACAATCAATCAATGTCTAAAACACAAAAAGAGGAATTATTCACCAAATATTGCTAATAGTTTCGGCCCTACTTAAACACAAATAGCAATACAGAGAAGATAAACTTCGTATGTCATCCATTATGAAGTTCTCACAATAATGAAAGAAGCAAGCATATATGTTAATAATTACAAAACTGTTATCAGAGAAGTAGCAAGGGCAAAAGTCCCCTCCCCTTTGCCCTTCACTACCTATTATTCTTAAGAGATTGTTCAAAACCATCGCACAAGTTGGCACTACAACTTCTTGGAATAATAACCAGGAGATGGCGCATTAGAAAAACTATTTGTTACAATTGATGTTTTCAAAATAATTATATATTCCTGCGATCAGAGAATTTGTGTTTGAAGATTTCAAAGTTTTTTTTTTATTATTATTATTTTTTTTTTATATACGATATATACTTTGGTTTATGTATGTAATAAATATTGCGAAGAAATTCAACAAGACTTTTATTGGGGAAACTTTTTTCAAACTTTCCTCAAAGGCCAAACTTTCTGAAATATTTCCAGAATATTCTATAACTATTTGGGAAAATGCAGAGAATGAGGTCGGCGAACTTTTGAAACTGATCGGGTGCAAAAGGAACAGTTTCTTTCTATAATGGTGCCGTACATCGCTCTCGCCATCTCCCCAACGAGTTGCCTCGGAATTGCATCACTTCATATAAAGAAACCAAGATCTGCACTATTAGAGAAAAAAAAAAAAAAAATCTTTTTCCCCTCTGTAATAATAGGGAATAGTATTAATGCAAAATTAGAAAAGAAAACAAAAACGTCTTCCAACGATGGTAAGCGAATTGGTGCAGAATGTGGTTCAAGCCCGCTTATCTGCTAAATACGGTTAACAATTTGTATTCAATTATTCAAAATTATTCATTATAAATTCCTCTGACCGTAGTATAACAGAACGTTATCTTCACCACGAAATGCATCGATAGTAATAGTATTTACAGTATTTTTCTTCAAACAAATCCTCTGATGACAGATATATACAATTATTCTTGAAACGTCGGCTGTAATAAATAATAAACAGTTTAAATGTATTTCTGTTATTTCACTAACGTGAAATAAGTGAAACAAAATGGTAAATATCAGTATTATCATTTTCTTTGATATTAATTTCGAAGTGCACAATCCGATATAACTCCCACCCCAAAATAAATCGGAATATACGATTAAATTTCAGTCAGATTATTCAATTTCAATATTTATTCCAACTTAAACTAATTAATGTCTTCAAGAATAATATATAAAACGGACAGATTTTATTTATCTAAAAAATGCTATTAAATATAAATACATTATTATTACGCTAATTCCATGCGGTATTATTTGAATACAATTTGAACGTGATTTTGATTTCTCCACTTATGTTGTTACTTTGATCAAAGTATCACAAATATTTAATAATAATATTAAATTAAGCATTCAATATTAGGAATGGAGATACATCGAATGTCGTAAAATAAATTAATAAACACTGTATTTAGTTCAAAACGACTGCTTTTTTTAATGGTTTTCCTAGAATCCATAAAGGAGAATAATAGAGGGCGTGGTGCGTTGGTATTAAAACCATTACAAAAAAGATATTTTCGGAAAGACAGAACTGGCATCACACATTCCAACAGTTTTTGGAAAATATACGATGTTTTAAAGAATTAATTAATAAATTATGAAACTGTATCACATATGATTTTGTTGGCTGCAATCCAACGTTCAAAAAAAAATGTTAATATAAGACTTGTCCAAATACGAAATCACAAATACTTGAGAACCAATCAAATTTAGATGGCTTGGAGTCTGTTGATCTCTCGAAAAATTACTCTCTCAAATTATCTGAACACCTGAAGGATTGGACGTGTGATTCGGAGAGACCGATCAAAGCAAAATTACGGTATATGGGATTTCCCAGAATACTCTTGAACCCACAATCTTTGCACAGAGCATTGGACACTGTTTTACTTAAGACATTCATACCAAAAAAAGAAAAATAATATATATATATAATGAGCAGGCCTAAGAGCATGTATTCCTTTACGATTTAATATATATTTATTTAGAAATTAATATATTTATAAATTAGCTCTTCTTATGAGGCATCAAAGACGTATGAATGGCAGTCTATTTTCCCCCCTTTTTTATTTTAATAAACTTTCCTTCAATGTCTTTGTCTTATGACATATGTACGATGCAGGGTGTTCCTTAAGTTAGGATTAACCCTTTGTAAATGGTACCTTCCAACAAAGAAAATTTATAGTCGCTGCGAAATGAATAAACTGCAGTGATCATGCACACGCAGGGGAAAAGGAGCAACGTATCAGAACAAACAAGTAGCAAATCACTTGTCAGTCTTCGCAAAACAAGCAAGTATAACGTGCGGTCCATGCCTACTACATTTGAGGGCAAAAAATAATACGTGAATGATTACAAGCACAACAACGATAGGCAAAGAACCTCACTTACGGCAGTCGGGTACAGCGAGGCGCTGGTTCAGTAGACAGCAGCCACAGACCAGACGTCGGGCTCCCGTCAGCTCGCCGGTCTTGATAAGACATGGAGGCTTGCAGCACGAGACGTTTTCCTTGGGAGAGAAGAGACTTGTGACCAGCTCCGACTCCCCACACACCCCCACCCACAAGAAGACTCGGTTCCGGCCGATGTAGACAAGTAGAGACCCTCTGGATACCAGTAACTTCGAAATGGATCCGACCAAGGGTGCGACGGCAAGGCGAGAGAGGAGAAAAAGACGGCCAATCAATAGTGAGCTAACAGCAGCAGCAGCTACGGCGACAGTGGCGGCAGCAGCAGCGTACGAGCGAGACCCATCGTAGTGGTGAAGCACCAGGCAGCATAGAGAATCCTGTGGAGATAGCGACAAGCCGCGTTGCTATGGAAACGACGGAAACAGCCCCACCATTTGCAAAAGGGGGGTGTGGCCACCGAGAAGAAGAAGAAAAATGAAAAGTAACGTTTCGTACCGATCTCTTTCTCTGTACCACACAAGCGTACGAACCCTATCTCGTATCAACAGGAATCTCACAGATGGGTGACAAAAAATGTCCAATTTATGGGCTGCTGCTGTCTGCGTTAAATGATAAAAACAATAAAATGTTGGCAGGTTAAGAAATTTTGAAATACGTGTCGATTTTAAATGAGAGTTCTCACCTTCAACCATATCACAAGCGAACGAATCGAACGCGTTGATGAATTGATTTAATGTTACTAAAGAGCAAAGTAAGCCAAATAAAGTTATCCTCATCGATAAACGCAATGCACGAAATTCTAGTGAACAGACGGAGCTATAACGCTGAGCTTTAAACTTTAAAGAAAAGTGTTTTTCTTAGCTGACTTGACAATGTCATCTAGAACCCGCGAAGTCTGCTTCGTGTATCACTCAAAATCTTCAGGTAGCAGTAATTATATGTGGACAGGGATACAGAATTTATAAGATTCGGAAGGCAAGCAAGAAAGCGCTTATGTCCACTAGTTAGAGGTATGCGAAAAGGAACCACAGCACAACGAAGGAAATAATTCGAAAACATCCAATAAGTAACAATCTCACATCAAGAATCGATCCGCGACTGTAGTTCGTTGTTATTAATCTTAATTAACTTTATACTGTGGCAAAAAAAAATCTTAAATTATCATTAATATCAATATTTCGATGTGTAATTAAAATTAACCACATAAAACATACATATGTATGTTTTATGTGGCTCACTGATACATGAACGGGTGATAATTTTAAATGAGAACCCCTGAAAATGCGAATAACTTCGAGCAAAACAGTGCTAGAGACATAAAATTTATAAGCAACATTCTTTATTCTCTAAAGTTACTTTATCACCAAAATGTTGTAAATGATCACTACAGATTGATGTCGCTTTTCAATTCTGACGCAGTGGTGGATTATTGTTGACACAGTCCCACAAAAAGAAGTCGTCTAATGGTGACAAACCTAGCGACGTGGTGGAAATTTATTTTGAAATTAGCGATCTCATGTACCACAGATTCACATCAAGCGACTTGATGATGACCCACTGCGAAAAAGCCTGCAGTGGATCACTGCATGACACACTCCAATCTTCAGAGAGTGTAGGGAAGTTTCACGTACTTCATGGAGATTTTCTGTACACCACAGACGAGCATTCTAAGAGGTTACATAATCACAAGCATACAGCCAAGATTTTATTGATTTTGAGAAATGTAAACTCCCAGCGACGAATACTATAGTTAATTCAAATCAAAAAGACAGACGTGATCAGGCAATTTTTAGAACTACTAGCTATCTAGCAAAACACATGTGCATTCCAAACATAATGAATCGATTTATACCGCTGGTATTTCGACTCCAGTGTTCTCCTAACTATGATTTTTACCACTACATTACTAACTGTAACGCAAGTACCAATCATTTTTAATTAAACTTAATTCTGTACACTTAGTGATGTGCTATTCTTTAATTAACCTCACAGGAGATTGGCAAGATCTCTCCCCTTAACAATTTCATCACTGTCCATATGACCCTGCGCTCCATGGTTAACCTTGGAGTCCACAATTTTCCTTGACACTGAAGTTAAACTTACAGGTTTATAATTATCCAATTCACCCTCGGAACCACCTTTATGGATAAGAGAAGCATTTGTACCTCTCCGATCTCTAGGGACGTGTCAGCAGATTGAGGACGCCGTTATTATTACAGCTAATGGTTCCTTGGACCATCTGGTGATGTCCTTTAATATAACTTGACGAATCCCGTCAGCCTCTGATACAATTTAAGCGCAATAATCTCTCATGCGGTCCCTTTTCAGTTATCAAAAAATTGCTCAATTCCCAGTAAGTATTAACTGAACCATTTTGTTCAGGCTGTAAAAAAGAACGCTCGCATACGAATGTTCACAAAAAATTGATGTATTCAATTACTGCTATTCTGTAGCGGTTTAATATGGGCCGTCCCTTTCCCTCTACTGTCACATATGTGAAGAATTTTCACAAACGTTTCTTATAGCCCGCTTAAGTTTAACGTTTCCATCTCACACAAGTCAAATTTAGAGCTCGATCTGTAGTTATTTGCCGACTATTTTCATACTACAATGAATAAATAATTACCAGGGAGAATCAATACGTCACAAAGTAAGATGGGAAAAGAGTGGCGAGAAAAAAGGAAACAAACAGAATACATAAAGAAATACAGAAAAATCGATGCGGAATACTGACATTCTATAAAATTCTGCTCTTTCTAAACTGTGGTTGTAGTATGGTGCAGCTTTTCGGTTTCAACATGACAATACATCATCTCTCACAGCACAGCCTGTAGCTTGCACAAAATCTATATATTAGCTGGCCTGGTTAGAACTTAAACCTTAACTCCACTGAACACCTTTGGGATGACCTATGGTCCGCTTCGGCCAAGCTAACACATCCACGATCAATAGCTCAGTTGATCGCTTTGATGAAGGAGGAAAAGACCAAAATACCGCCAAGAACTATGTCATTAAATATTGTATCAATAAAAGATTCTGTGAAACATGCAGGTGTTCGAGGTTTTTTTATGGGGGGGGGAAAGAAGCAACAGTGTGCATCGTTTTCAACTTCCATCGTCAGCAAAACGTTTGCTCTTTTAAATGGACCAAAAAAAAAAAAAAAAAAAAAAAACAGAAATTAGGATGACCAAAATGTTCCCTCCTTAATGGCCTCTTGAGTTTCACGAGCTATGAGCGGCCTTCCGTTGTGCAATAGTGGTGTGTTTTATTTTTTTTTTTCAAATGGATCTCTCCTTAAGTTCTCTGAAGTGTGAAATAAGATGCAGCATCCACGGTATATCCAGGCTTTTAAAAATGCACAAGAGAAATCCTATGACAGTCCCAGAAAACGGTCACTTACCTTCAATGATGCCGGCGCACCTTTAAAAATTTTTTGAGTAAACCAAAATAATTCCACTGTATTGGCGTGGGAAACCCAAGATTCATTCCACGATTCTATTTCCGAAGATGCGGAAGTTTGAAATGATACACGTTCAAAATGATGCAGGTTACAACGGCAGACATCTTTTTACGCATCGGGTTCCTCAAATTTGATGAAGTGATGGGGAAAAGTGTACAAATGCTTTTGTAATTACAGTATGTTGAGAAATAAATGCCATGTTTAGGTCATTTCTCCTGCTTACTTCTTTATTCCTTATATGATTTACTGACCCTATCTCGTAATTTATTGTTGGACAAAAGGAGAAGAGTTTGTACATAATTCCTATTATGGCTTTACGTAAAGCGAAAAATAATCACATATAATGAGCAGTTTAGTATAAAAAGTACAGTGCCTAAGGAGAATAAATAATGAAATATTAGTACAACATATAAATAAATAAAAGAGACACTACAAAGTGTTAGTTACAACATCAAATGGAGATACAGCAATCTTTCAAGCGCACAATATTCGCCATTTCGTTTGATTTATAGAAGTCCCAGAATAGTATTACAATACACGCTCATCCCCAAGGTGGAACTATCAGCGATCTTTTGGGGATAAAAAAAAAAGTTTTACTTCCCATGATCTCCCTTAATGGTAGACCTTGAAATAAGTACTGAAGATTGTGGGGGGGGGGGGCTGTATTATTGGGACCATCCAATTCCCAACTTATAAGTCCAACTTACAAGTTTCAGAGGAGAAAGTGGTGGGGGGGAGAACCTTGCTATCCACACCTGAGACCGATTAACTCAGCTACGGAGTGTTTAAAAAAAAAAAAACCCATAAGAAGTTTCTCGCGTCATTGACGGGATTCGATCCCGGTGTGGGGAAGACGGTGATTATAACCATTGTGCTACGCGCGTAGGCTGTACTGAAGATGAATGCAAGTCATCTCAGACCAAAGAACATCCACGATATGCGAACATTTCCAGAAAATCTTAAACCTAGAGACTACAAAGATTTATGATGGCAAGTCCTCGAGATGACTCCTGTTACTTTCTACTATATGTTCTTTTGAACATGTCTATTGTTCTTTTCTCCATAGTCTCGAATATTAATATCTAATTCTACTTTCTTTTCGACTATTAGGTTTATCAGTTTCTACTATATCCACTTAATGGAATAATATTTTTATGGTATATTCACGAAAGAAGTATACTTATAACAATACTTATAATAATAATATACCTTAATGTTCTCATTCTCCCACCACAAATAAAAGAAAATTAGAATTAATGATTCTCTGACATCAAAAGTTGTTGTTGTTAGATTTGTTGGTGCATCAGCAGCTTAAGCTATAATGCACATGCCATCAAAAGAACTACGATTCTTCTTTCATTACCGGTATTATTTTTCCTTCCGAACAGCTGTTGACTCTACAAATGTGAAACCGTCCATTGAACCTTCACTGTCTGCGCAGTTAGCACAGTGTTATAATCACCGTTCTTCCCACACAGGACAGCACAAGAGGCCTGGTTTGAATCCCGTCAATGAAACCAGAAACGAAACTTTTATGGAATTTTTTTTCTCTCTCTCCCCCTCCATGCTGGGTTAGTCGCCTTGGGTAGCAATGCCCCCCCCCCCCCCCATGGAAACTGAGTTTTTCGTTCAGTAAAACAGGCAAATCGACCTGAGAACACATGCAATTTATGAACATAATACACACATGGGGATATAAGTCAGTTCTTAAGTGGTCCTAAAGCGGCAGTTTTTTGGGTTTTTCGTCCAGTTTTTTGGGTTTTTCGTCCAGTATGTCTAGGCAAATGACATACATAATACACACGTGGAGATATGTCAGTTCTTGGGTGGCCCATTTTTTTTTTTTTTAAGAACCTTTACTGTGGAATACTGTTTCCACATCTAGGCTGATGATCCCAAAACTAAAACCGCCCTAAAAACTCTCCTCACCCCATGTCACATGCATGTGCTATTTCTGCCAAATTCCTTTTCTTTGAATATTTCCACTCGATCTTAGGAAAGGGGCACTGATCTTAATCCTGAGCCAGGATAATCATGGCCACAAAGCATCAAGTATATCCTGTCTGTAATTTTCGGTTATTCAAGGTCAGTGTGCTGAATGAAAAACCAGAGTTACTGGGGGGGGGGGGAAATCATGCCACACTCATTCAATGAAGACTAAATTGACAAGGGGTCTGAAAAAGTCTAAAGGAGTTCCTCCTATCAAACAGTTTACTCCGAACACATGCAACTGGCAGTTCAATTCCCAAGTCCTCTATATCTATGCTCTGGAACAATAGCTTCTCTCTTTACATATTTCAGGAAAATTACAACTCGTAGAACTACAAGTCCAACGTAGTTGGACTTGTAGTTCTACGAGTTGTAATTTACGAGTCTCCGTAGCTGAGTTAATCGGTATCAAGTTTCTCTTGAAAACTTAATCCATGCGGCGTTAGAGTACTCTAAGACACTCCAGTGATACACCTTAATGTCGAAATTCCTAAAATATATTATTTAAATAATAGATAAATAAAGCTAATAACAAGTAGTATACATATTTCAGTGTAAATCTAAACCGGAATGGATCCACCTCGTATATAAATTGGTTACAAAACTGCTCGACTTCTCTGCAGGTTCAAATGTGGGACTTCGAAAAAAGTTGACAGTCCCTCTACAGTTTTCTATGGACTGCTAAGTTTTAGACAAGGTGGTCTCCATTTGGGTGGAGTCAACGTTGATTTGATTTGGTAGTTGTTGGCGCATCGGCTTCTGTGGCCATATTGCACCTCCCAAGGTTTTTGCAGTACTTTGATCCAAGCCCGAGGCGGGAATCGAACCCGCGACCTTTGGGTTGCCGGGCAGGTACTTTACCCACTCGGCTAGCCCGGTCGGCGGTGGAGTCAACAGGAATAAAATTTTATGGAAATTCCCTAACCCCGTCTCTGGATTAAAAACCGGTGAGGCTTGAAAATCAAATATTTTGAATAACACTGTTGAATATTAATATAGATACTGTATATATAAAAATAGCGTTCAAATATCTGCAGACATTAAAAAAATAATTAAGATGGCATCTGAGAATAAAACTTAAAAAACCTGTAAATATCTTCTTGTTACATCTAGTTGGGTTTAATTTCTCAGAACTGCTTTTTTACTGTGAAGAATCATGAAACTTGTGAATACAGTACTTATTACAACCCATACGCTAACGCCTCAATTGGTTGGAGTACCAGCTATTACTGTACTAATACAAAGATTCTTTGCTTCGTACAATAAATAGCTTCATTGTCCGTCTATCAGTCCAGCATTTTCCAGATCACTGCTGCGGTAAAATGCATGGTGCGATTTTCAGATGCTGCAGCAAAACCTATTATAGCAGTGGCTCTTAACCTTTTTCTTCCAACCTACTTCCTCTTTAAAATTATGAGTTTGCGGGGGTGATATTTTTAAGATAAACATCCGTAAGATAAACTTCGTACAATAAGTTAAGAATCACTGGGTTAAAGGCATTTGAGCCAGCAAACTCTATATTGGTGGTTTCGCCTATGTTCTTTGATAAAAGATGAAGTTCAAAAGATGTGACAATTTATAATCATGGGCAAGAGTGAACTGTAAACCTCAACCAAATGTAATTTTAGACACATAACAAATAAGTGCATTATGACTTATTTCTGAATTCATGATTTGTGGATTAATAAGTAAACCTCAACCAAATGTAATTTTAGACACATAACAAATAAGTGCATTATGACTTATTTCTGAATTCATGATTTGTGGATTAATAATGATGATTCAGACTATTACGCCATTTGATATATTCCTTGGTAAAAGAAAATGGGGGAGGGGGGCTGAAACAGGCCTCCAACCTCGGGAAACTCAATCTCGATAACTAAGTACGTATTTTATTTATAACTTAGTAGTAGTAGTAGTGGCACATGATGCAAGAAAGCAAGTGTAGGAGCTTATGCAGCATCAGCCAAAAAAAAAAAAAAAAAAAAAAAAATCACACCATTCCCTCCAAATGCCTGTCCACAGTTCCTCCTTAAATTTATTTAACCTATCAACTTCCACAACGACAGATGGAAGTTTGTTCCAGCAATTAACCACCCGCTGGCTAAAGGCAAATTTCCGCACATCTATTCTACATCTGTCCTTTCTTAATTTGAACTTATGTCCCCGTAGGTTGGTAATCTGAACAAGTGGAAGGATCCCATCAGAATTCAGCGTGCTCAACCCATTCAAGGCCTTATAGACTCAATCAGATCACCGCGCAGGTGCCTAGTCTCCAGCCACTGCAATTTGCAGTACTTAAGCCTCTCTTGGTAAGAGAATCCCTTCATTCCCCTCACCAATCGTGTTGCTCTTCTCTGTACACGCTCAAGCAAATCTACATCCTTCCTAAAATGAGGCCTCCAGACCTGTACGCAGTACTCAAGGCGTGGCCTGACCATTGCCTTATACAGAGGGATAATCACCTCCTTTTCCCTGCTAGCAAAATTCCTATATATCATTGACAAAACCCCATGACCCGCCCCAGCAGCCTGTCTGCACTGCTCAGAAAACTTCATATCTGACTGCACAATTACTCCCAGGTCTTTTTCATTTTCTACCACCTTAAGTGTAGTACCACACAGTTGGTACGTTTCTCTGGGGTTACTTCTACCCATATGCAGTACTTTGCATTTGTCAAGGTTGAACTTCAGTTGCCACTTCTTAGCCCATCTGCCCAAATTATCTAGATCCTGTTGCAGTATTACACTGCCATTACTGTCATTAACAACGCTGCCAACCTATGTGTCATCTGCAAACTTCGACATTAAGCCTGACATACCTTCATCAATATCATTGATAAATACACAAAACAACAGTGGACCCAACACCGAACCCTGTGGGACTCCACTAATAACATTAGTCCACGAAGAGCAGCACCCATTGATTACCACCCTCTGTCTTCTCCCACTTAACCATCCTCTTATCCATTGTAGCAACTTACCCTTAATACCATTCTGCTCCAATTTGTACAATAGTCTTCCATGCGAAAAACTTTGTCAAAAGCTTTCTTGAAATCCAAGTATATGATATCAAAATTATTTTTTGCATCCAGTTCCTTTGTGACCACATCATAATAACCAATCAAATTTGTCAGACAAGACTTTCCCTTAACAAACCCATGCTGTGTTTGAATTATTGCTGCAGTCTTGTCTAGATGATCCTGCAATGCATCTTTAACCAGCGACTCCATTATTTTACCCGGAACAGAAGTTAAACTAACTGGTCTGTAATTACTCGTGTCACCCTTCGACCCCCCCTTTGTGAATTGAGGATACATTTGCACATCTCCAGTCCGTGGGAACCTCCCTGAGTCCAAGGATGCTCTCATAATTATGGCTAAGGGTTTGCTTAGTTGCTTTGCCGCCTCCTTTAAAATAACTGGATAGATCCCATCCACCCCAGGTGCCTTTCTTATGTTTAACTTCAACAATTTCTCCTCCACTTTGCTCTCAGTTATTACAAAATCATTAAGCACACTGCTACAATTTGATAACCTTCTTCCATTTTCAAATTGTAATAATTCCTCACGTGTGAATGTAGATGCAAAATAATCATTCAGTTTGTTTGCTATCTGAGCAGGATCATCAACAGTCGAACCATCCATGTCAAGTGGGCCAATCATATTCATCCCCTTCCTTTTAGAGTTTATATAAGTAAAGAAATCCTTGCTGTTTGTTTTTCTTAGCATCTTTTGCCAAAGATTTCTCGTAATCCGCCTTCGCCTGCCGAACCTCCTTTGTGACCTGATTACAGACTAGCTTATATCTGCCACAGGCTTCTGCGTCACCTGATAATTTATATGCATCCCATGCATTTTTCTTCTCTGTCACGAGTCTCATTAGATCATTTGATAACCATTTAGGCCTAAACCTTGAACGATATTTCTTAATCGGTATATAAAGTCTAGTAGCTTCCACGATTAATTCTTTGAATGCTTCCCACTTAGAATTTACTGTTTGTAACATCGTCAGTTGATCCCACTGTACAGAATTTAAAAACTGTCTGAGACCACTGTACTCCCCTTTACGGAAGCAAAAAACCTTTCCTTTACCCCTGACGGTAGTTACCTCTTTGAGTAAATCCCACTTCAGCACACTGTGATCACTGCCACCTAGTGGTTCCTTTATCTGCAAATTCTTAATACACGAATGATCACTGCTGATAACCAGATCAAGAGTGTTACTTTCTCTGGTTGCCTCTCGAACATGCTGCTGCAGAAAACAATCATCCAATAACTCCACAAAAGTCTGACTAGTGTGTGAGTGACCAACCCACAAGTTCCAGTCAATATCTGGGAAGTTAAAATCCCCCATTATAAGACATTCTGATTTACTGGCCCACTCTATTTCTCTGTACAATTGTTCATTGTACTCATTCAAGTCATTAGGCCTATAACACACTCCTACTCTTATTTTTCCTTTCGCAGTGCTTATCTCACACCAAACTGACTCAACAGAGCACTGTTCATCTATATTAACTGGGTGCACTTCCTTTGATTTTATGTTTTTCTTAATTAACAGCATAACACCCCCTCCCTTTCTGTCCTGTCTATCCTTTCTGTACACATTGTACTCCCCAAATTCCAGTTCTGCATTCCTTATATCTTTGTGACACCACGTCTCTGCTATCCCAACAATATCCGCCTTTGATGTCTTGACCAACACTTCAAATTCATCAAATTTATTTACTATACTTCTAGCATTGGTATACATGCAAGCATACATGCTCCTATGCCTATTCCTTGTTACCCTAACACATCCCATATACCCAACTATTCCATGATGACTGCCATCCGTCCCTGAAATCCCCAACACCCCTCGCTCCAGGTCGCTTCTTATTCTAATAGAAGTTGTGCAAGAATCACCTTCACCTCTGCCTGCGGTTACTGTTAAACTATTAGTCTTTGTATCCCCCCAAACTAGCAGTTTTCCGACCCACCTAACACTGCCTCGATAGCATCAGCAAATATTCTTGCACCCTTTCTATTTAAGTGTATCCCATCCCTGTAGAAGCAATCTCTTCTGTTAACAAGTACAGTCCAGGCTGAAAAAAATTCTACCCCTTGAGCCTTGCACAATCTTTCCAGGGCCGAATTGATCGACAAGGCTCTCATCATGTACTCCCTCCTATCGTGTCTGGGCAGAATTGCAGACACTTTCAAATTCAACCTTATTTCACGGCTTTTTTTCAACAGTGACCTGTACTTGTTGAGTAATTCCGCCGGTCTCCTACTCTTAATATCATTAGTGCCAACGTGTACAACTATATCACCTTTTGTGCCCTTGAAAGATGATATCCGCTCTACAACGTCATCAACCTTTGCCCCTGGCAGACATACCCTGGTCCTGTTCAGTACGTTTTATTACAGTAAACGTACTTAAGTTTACTGTAATAAAAAATAAAAAAAAAGTGTCGAAAGCATAAATTTACTGAAACGGTTAGCTGACACCCTGGGATGGCCACAGGGGTGCCCGAAGGTGTCTTTTCATTCATATATCGGAGAGATTAGAGATCAGGCATTGAGATTATTAACCAATCAGGTGAGCATACTAGTTTGTACTAGTACATTGCTTCTGCTGGTCAATCAACAGCTTTTAACCGGCAAGTTTGTAAATAAATGAAATGTTTAATAGGGTAGAGGGATTTGCAACTAAACGAGAGTCTTCAAATTCATAGTGCTTATAAATTGCAAGAATTTATATATTTCTTGGCAGAGGCTTCGTATATTCTTGCAAGGCTAAGATAACTTTGGCAGAACTTCGTAAATCATCCGGTAAATGGCATAGGGAAATAATTGCTCTAGCTGCAGATTTAACAGGTGGTTAGGCTTTCACTATTAGTAGATCGAAGGCTGAAGTACAGCAAATGGGGTTTCTTCGTGTGAGAAAAAACTGGCTGTTTTTTCTCACACGAAGAATTTGAAACACACAATTTTAGTTTGTTCGTCTCAATGAATAAAAATCCGCTCATATATTAGTGTAATATGCATGGACACATTGATACGGAGACTAACTATATTCTCCCTGGGTTGAGAGCCAGGGATGGAATTAAGTCTCAGTTCTGTACTTATTTCATTAATAAGTTCTGTACTTATTAATGAAAGAAGGGAAATTTAATCGCTAAATATTAAAACGCGCCAGATCTGAGCATCCCGAACTTTTCTTTCTTAGACAACGTTCCAAATCTAAACTACACTAAACTAGCAACCAAGACTGGCAGTCCCTGGAAAAAACCTTTATGAAGTGGTCACAGACTGAAAATATAAACATTTCCAGTCGCCCATAAAAGCAATAATAAACATGCCTTCAAGCAAGACATGAGCGTTGAACACCCATTACTCTGATATACAATTCTCTATTAAAAAAAAAAAAAAAAAAAAAAAAAAAGCTAATTGGTTGAGATACAAACAACAATGGACAATTTAGCTTGGATGGTCATTGAAATTCAAACGCGAAAACTACAGCAATATAAAATATTTTAAAAAAAGCAGTTGCCCAGCAAAGAATTTTCCTTAGGGCTACGAACGAACCGGTACAAAAATGGCAGTTTATCTATCACTATCAAGCCAGCAGCAGCACGTAAGATAGGTGCACTTACTCTGCAACTAGTCGTCAGTAATGGGACCCTCGCGGTGGCCATTACTGTCTTCCACAGGGACGAGTAATGTTGCATGACTTCAGTTTGGGCTTTTCTCGATAACTAAAAAAGAGAAAGTAACAGCACACGCTCGCTCTCTTTCTCCTTCTATCTTATTTCTAACAAGGTCTTTCTGCCAACCTCCTCTATCGTTAACATTCGCACACTTTAGCAGAAGGGATAAGATAGAACGTAGTCACCTCTTCCACCTCAGAGCAACGAAGTAGAAAGGGATGGGGGAAGTAAGAACCCCTTTGGTTCCAGCTTCAGGCCATGATTGATATGTGTACTTTAAAAATGCTGATACACTCTCGTCGCACACTGAGAATGTAGATACCGAATGGCAGATGTTCGAAATTAGATGTCCATCTCTCTGAGCTCCAGTAGTAATTTCGAAATACAAGGTTTGTTTAAAAAATAAATAAAATAACTGGTTTCATTATAACGACATCGGAATCTTATAATAAAAGAAATGTTTTCTCTTACAAATAAATATCAAACCAATCTGTAATTATTCTGATTTTCATACCAGAGTAATGATTAATAAATATCGGGTTAAAGTGCCACTTATTTAACAAAAGTATATTAAAACTTAATATGTAAGTAACCAAATATTATTAAATTTCATAGGACATTGTGCGACCACCGCCCACAATGTAGAGCATACATCTGGAGAAGTGACACATCTGTCTAAGATGCGCGACTGCAGTTGGTTTAACACTTCACACCCACGTGCACACATTCGGTTGTAAGTTGAAATATGTAATGAGAGGGTCCTCCGTCACAGTACAGCGGTTTCACTTTCTACTCGTTTGGAGAGGTCTAAATTCGAGCCCTGCCATATTAACCGATCTCACATGGAGGGAGTATGGTTCCCCCGGTGAGTTATAAGCTCGTGTACAGACACTAGTCAAAGTCACTGATACACCTTAAAATCCAACAACTATAAAGAGAGCGACTCAACAAGCACAAACAAAACCGTGAAAAGCTGAACAGAATTAAACTTCAGTGCGGTTACAGCAACACCACAAAAGTGATGGATGTCGACATTGAGCCTCTAGCCCGTTCTTTCTCTTTCACGTGGCTGTCTTCTCCAAATGTCACACTTCTCACGGCATCGACAAGTCTCACTGGAGAAGCGTATAAAAACTCCGATAATGAACTGTCTGTGTAACATTATTCACTGTCGCCTATAGCGACTGACCAGTAATGTACGCACGTGCCTCCTTTCGGCAGTGCTTTCCTCCCCGGTTCCGACAACATTCCTCTTAAACCCCAGGACACGACTAGAAAGATTATAACAAAACAAATCATACAGCTTTATGGAAGGGGGTGTAAAAGAATTGAGATAAGCATTAGTTTAACTGAAAGGAGAAAATCCTTTATAAAACAGCACACCCAGTAGGTGACACGCACTCTTCACTGATTGGGCCCTCTTTCACGACAATATTGCCAAATTCTGCTATGACTCTTCTTGCGTGTTCTCAGAAAATTTCAGGTTTATAATTATATTCTTCTCCGTTACAGAGAGCATTGAGGTAGTGTTAATTGTCTTGCGGCACCGGAAGTTTCCCCCAACTCTGCGTAGTATCTCTGTGATGAATGCAGTTCACACTGTAAAGGCAAGACTGTGTATTTGTAAGTGTTGGGTTGTGTTGTGTTCACCTGTCCTCTTAACCGCGGAGCGCTTGGAAATCAAGGCAACCCAGTTGTCCGTCACTACCTAGGGGAAGTGGGCCAGGGCAATAAGTAAGCTTATGAGTACTCTGGAGGGGGGAACCCTGGACATCGCCTAGGCTTGCAGAGAGGGACCCAGAAAAAAAAAAAAAAAAAAAAAAAAGGAAAGAAAAAGGGATAGACGAAACAAGAGGAAATGGAAGAGAGGAAAGGATAAAAACGGGTGGAAAAATCTGAACGGGAGCATGGGTAGGAAGAACATGGGGATAATGGACATCCCTGCAGAAACAACGCACTTTCTGGTGGGGGGCCCGTGAACTGTTAAAAGGCAGACAGAATTAGGGTGGTAGGTTCCACTAGGCGAAAAGTATGGGATGGGAGGGGAGGGAATGAGCGGGCAAATCCTCCCACATAGGGCACTCTTAGCCATAGGGCTAAGAGTGCCCTATGTGGGAGGATTTGCTGTGTTGGCCGTGGCGAGCGACATTCCCACGCTGGCCACGGCTAGTTGGAACCAGCGTCAGCATCCGACGCCATGCCGCCTAGGAAAAGGAATCAGCATCGCGTCTGCAGAGGAATGAGGCAACTTCTAGAAGGTGATTGCCTCTGGCAGGGGGAAATCGCCTTTTAATCGGCCTAAATTGTCCAACGGAGTCACCTTGCATCAAGACAATGAACCGGCGCACACAGCGTTTGTGACTCGGGCAACAGCGCGTGACTGTGGGTTCGAGCTATTACAGAATCCGCCCTCCTCATTGGAATTGGCTCCATCGGACTATTTTCTATTTTCTAATCTCAAAAAAGACTTGAAAAGACAGAAATTCGACAGCCACAAAACTGTGATGAATGCATTCAACAACTGATTTGAGCCAAACCTTTTGAATTTTATTTGAGGGGATTACGAAAGCTAATGATCGTGCCAAAAAGCGTGTTGACTTGAGTGGGAAGGGGCCTATGTTGTAAAATAAAGTTTTTCACTACTTTCTGGCATTTCTTCTATGAGAGGCTATACACTTTTCAACCTCCCCTCGCATATGAGTTATTTGCTCGGGTAAATCGAAATTTAAAAAACTTCTGTTTGCTCACTGGTTAGACCGGAACTAAAATGGTTGTTCAAACGAAAAATGGGCCAAGACGAAATCCTATATGAAATTGCCTTCCACAAGTCTAAACAAGTAGCTCCATCGAAAGTGGTTTAAGGTTTCGTGTGTACGCATGGCGATATGGTGATGGACGTTACCATGCAGAGAAGAAACCACAAACAAAGCCTGAACTTTATCGTCTGCTGTATGCTGTAGGCGTGCCAATGCGTCGCAGTGGTTACTGAGACACAGTGGTAAGTCTATTTGAAAAACTGTTCCAATATGCTGTAGAAACCCAATAAAACTGAAAACAACGGTTTGGATCACGTCAATGAAAGTTATGAGATGTCCATATATTGTTTCTCTTTTGGGAGATAAATAGGAGTAAAAATTATATAAACCACGCCTACGAATAACTCGCCCATGGTGTGCAAAAACAGTAGATATTCCTCCCACCTTGATCGGAAATATTTTCTCAACTAGGGTTGCTGCTCAGGACTTTCATGACAGTGACTTTTCCACAACGTACGAGAGGGAAGCAACGCAATCCACTGCGTTACAAGGCTTCACATTACAGACTATCTGGACGCTTCCATCTGAATGTGTACGGTCCTAACACGTGTGAAGTATGGAAACCAATCCTTTAGACTTCAGTTTCTGTTTCTTCTTATACATATAAATGGTCCCATGATGGCGCAATGGTTGCTCGATTTGCTGTGGTTTCCGCATTTCATTTGAACATCCTTTACAGAACTTATCTGAAAGCTTTAAAAATTCTTGGACCGTTCTTTTTTACATAAACGCATCTTTATTAACACGTACAGCTCAATTTTATGTACAAATACCAACAAGTTAATAAAATACGTGCTCAAAGTTTTGACACTGAAACGATAACAATCCCAACAGCTGTGCTAATAATGGAAGACAACTTCCAAAACGGGCCCAGTTTATTACACTAACATTCATTATTATTAATTGCCATTATTAATCTTGCAACCTAATCCAATTATTGTACTATTACTAAATATTCGACAATGGCAACTTTTATTTTAAAATTATTTTATTTCTCAATTTATTGATTTAGTGCAACAAGCCATCTTGTGAAACTGTTGCATTATAAAGATCGATTACTAACTGGGAGGGATTTTTTTTTTTTTTTTTTCACCTTTGTTTTAAAGCTTAAATAGCAAAAGAATGTAACATGTCCTCTTGAGCATTAATGTATGCATATCTTACTGTATAATATACAGTGTACAATGATATTTTAAAAAAATATATCTAATATCAACTGTTCGACTTCGGACTTAAATTTCCAGTACGAAGCGAAAAATGTACTAAATATTTGAAACCATCATTGCTTCCGTTCTCACAAGGTTGCAAGACACTGATATACAATACAGCATAAAAACTTCACTCGGTTCAGAAACAAAAGGATAATAAGTAGAGCTCATGCGACAAAGAAAATGATGCCCATATATCCTTCGGTAATGATGCGTTCGAAAAATACCAACATTCGAAGGCAGGCAAAGAATTCAAGAAGAGACATTTCGTTCGTCTTCTCGGCAATTCAACAGATGGCAAACGTTTACAGCATTCTCACTAAGAGGAGGCAAACATGGAGAATGCCTATATGTACCAAACATCTGTTTCCGCAAAAACAAAATGTTCTGTAATACTGGATGTAATCATTCAGAAAAAATATATATAAGTAACCAGGATAACATACCATAACCTGTGGCGCCCTCAGCACAATGTCATCTACAGCATCGACGTTATTTATGATATTCTGTGAACAACACCCAACACTGCCAAAAAATTTGGGTTCACTCAAATCACATGAAAAACATTATGACATCAAGCTTGAAACGCTTCTGTAATTTCTTTACCTTGCTTAGCATTGCATACCGCCTGTATTTTAATATATGCCTTTTATTAAAATATACTTTTATCTGGTAAAGATAAGGCTAGGGTTTCGGGAGGAATCAGGTCGTGAATGGATTATGGGAATGAGCAACTCCGGTGCAAATAACCATTTTAACATTCTCACTTAAAGGATGTCGCACAACATCAAACTGTGATGATATTTTAGGAGAATGCGAAACTATCACAGCAAGAAGTCTCCCTCATGCATTTCAATGATATTATTGAAAGATATTCTTTCCCACAGCACATATACTTATATCAGGTCGCCCCATAAGAAATACCCCCTAAAAATAAAAACACCACAGAGAATCATAGAGAACTGAATCAGTTCTCTATGATTTTCTGCTACCCTCACACAAACAATTCAATACCATATTTATAAAACTCTTTTGGTTTTCAAGAAAAGAACGCGAACAGGTTATATCTGACATTATTATTATTATTATGTCTAAGGTGGCACCTAGACTTCAGTCTATCTCCACCTGATAAAGTTGACTTTGTGCAGAACCTCTGCAAAATAGACCTGTATGGAAGGTCCCTTCGCCATCAGGGAGAAGCTGTCACCTGCACAGCCGCTCCCCGTTGGCGAATAGACCCTAATGGCCGCCCATATTCACTTGGTGCTGGGCCTGGTCTTCTATTCTATTTTAAGTGCCTCATGCACAAAAATCCCGCACCCACCGGAAGCAGTGCTATACCGGTGGGTGCCAGCAATCCCGCTCCCAGGCCGCCCACACCTGAGAGCCATCGGCGCCTCCGTAGCCAGGTGGGAAGGAGCAGCAGTGCGTAGCACACGCTTCTTGATTAGACCGGGGTTCGAGCCCGTCACCACCAAATACGGAGGATGCGGAAAGGTCATTCAGGGAATGACCACCGCATATCCCGGAGCAATATGGCCTTAGTTGCTAATGCTCCTAAAAACCAAATAACAACAACAACAACAACAACCTGAGAGCCAGCAAAAAAAAAAAAAAAAAAAAGAATATATCTGACAGAGAAACGGTGTTACAGACTTCTGAACAGATGGTCATTTAATGGCGCAAGGTGCAACGGACATTTTTTCCCCCAACCAAGAACAAGCTCCTCAATTTTGCCATACGAATGACGTGTTCTAAAGAAACACCGTACAGCGGCGATTGATCAAAGAAGGGCATTTTTTCGCAATTTACACTCAAACTTTGTAGTTGCTAGAAGCATAATTCGGATGGGATAGGCTTCAAATTCAAGATAAATCCCACTATGATTGCAGTGCAACATTCCCGAGTTGAAAACATCCTATAGGCTGCAACGTGGCCTGGGACGTCAGGATATATAATATGTCTATAAATTGCGTGTGTTTTGTGGTCAGTTTTCTGAACGAAAACCTGAGTTTCCAGGAGGAAAAAACTATGCTACCCTCGCCTGAGACCAACTAACTTAGCACGTTGTGGAAAACGGCCCATAAAAATTCGTCAGGTCATCGACGAGAGATTCAAATTCAGGTCGTTTACACCCGGTGTGGGGAGGACGGTGATTATACCAACTGTGTTACCCACCAGAGCACACACGGACGGGAAGCAAATTACACATAAGCCATTGGATGCCATATAATTTAAGTTTCAGTAATGGATGGTTAACTAATTACTTATAATTATACCAGACATAACAGGATCTTAAGTTTTTCTATTACCCATCTTACTTGTCAGCTGTTGGCTGCATATTGAGAAGTGTCAGATATTCTTCCTCTATAATCCCTAAAGCGGGCCTATACACCTCAAGCCAGTTTGACAAACTTGCTTGAGCGTTTATGGCGCCCACTTAATGAGGCGCCAGCCCAAGATTTAGCCTTTTCTATTATTACAGAAAAAGAGGAACAAATTTAATGCAATAGTTACTAAGATGGCCTCAACCACGCCCTATCAAGTCACGCAATATGTTTCCCCTCTCTACTCAAACTCTTAATAACCTAATACCTTGTCTTTGATGACCTTTACAGTACAGAAAGATGTCTAAATAGGAGTTTTGTATAATATGGTAGGCTGCCAACGGCACGAATAAAAGGAAAAGCAGACAGCCCGAGAATAAAATTGATTTACGTTTATTTCATACAAAAACCTTATATCAATGCTTTTATACAAAAGTGCAACGACTTTAGAGTAGTTTTAGTATGCCTAATTATTACAGGGCATGCGTAAACTAAATTTAGTACATTAGTAAAAAGAAAATTTACATTACAACTAGAGCTAACCGTGTAATTTATATCTGAACATGGCTTTTGGGAGAAAAAAAATTAATATAATTTTTGTACGTTAAACCACAACATGAAATGAAACAGAGTACGTTGTCGCAAAAAAAAAAGTAGGGAGGGGAGACTTCTATCAAAATTGACACTTAATACAGTGTTGGCTACGTTTCAAGGTTCTTATTTCCGAATCTTATTTCGGTCTTCAGGCGGCGGAAGGGGGGGGCTTTGCGAAAGAAACAAATTACAAAAAGAATCATGAATAGTAATATACACAGTAGGGATTGATATGTGATTTAAACAACAGAAACCTTAATATTTGTGCGTTGGGAAGAGAACCGAGAATACAATGATAGTTAAGGGTCCTCTTCTAAAAGGTATCATTACTAATTAAAAATGGATTAGCTATAAGATGAAAATCATTGCTCCTAAACAATTTAAATAAAAAAGGGCTAACTATACACGACAAGAGGAGTTTATGATTAATCATTCCGACAGTGGATACTGTTCTTTCGACAGTGATGAGCTGGAGCCCGGTTCACACGGATTCATGCGAACCGGTTTTTCAAAATTTTTATGCAAACAAATGTTATAACATGATCTCAAAACCGAATCTTAATCTTATAAAAACGATGTAGAAAATTAATAAGGTGTACAAAAACTTCAAATGCAAAGGAACGCGAATTTCTACTAAAGAGCCTTTTCAATAACAGATAAGTCAAGGATTGTTACTATGCGCATGCGCTTCTTATTTAAATTCGTTTAATTAAGCAATACTTTTTCCTATTATAATAAAACGTAAAAATACTTTATATATTGTTAAGTATGATTCCGAATGGCTCAATGCAGTGCCACTTCTTATACTCTTCACCTCGTACAAAAAATACCTATTGTATTACATCCCTGAAATCAACTTTTTATAGGGAACTAGCTGTTAAGATTCCGGCAGCTCATTACTCGAACTCGTGCCGGAGTATAAACAATCCTGTCAGCAAAGAACATAAAAGTAAAGTAACCGTTAGAGCGAACTCAAATACACCAATACTGGGTGGCTGAAAAAAAAAACGTTACCTGGGCTGACGAAACCAGTTCCTACTATTACACGCTGAAGAGAGGACCAGAATATCACAAAAACAGCTTGAGTCCATCTTGTAGCTGTCAACAATCTTGGCTGGTGGTGTAATGGTGTGAATATTTTCCTGGTGCGCGCTGGGCCTTTTTTATACCAGAGGAGCAACGTTTGGATGCCACAGGTTATATGGAAATTTCTGACCATGT
This sequence comes from Mastigoproctus giganteus, assembly GCF_048544385.1. NCBI lineage: Eukaryota > Metazoa > Arthropoda > Arachnida > Uropygi > Thelyphonidae > Mastigoproctus > Mastigoproctus giganteus. Next base: position 28,612,776 of record NC_143582.1, read on the forward strand.
GCATCCCTTCATGGTTGCAGCGTAACCAACTGAAAATGGGATCTTCCAACCGGATGACGCATGCGCTATGTTACGAGCTCTTTTCGAAGCAAAGATCTGCAACTATTCAATTTGCAGGAATTGTGGGAAGCGATTGAGTCAGCATGGACCAATATCCTACGTACGCTTTCATTGAGTCCATGCCATGATGACTCGAGGTTGTCTTTAGGGTTAAATTGATACTTTGTGATCGCAACTGATACCTTTCCATGTGAGTAACACACACGCAAGGTATCAGTTACGGTCACAAAAAAAAAAAAAAAAAAAAAAAAATCTTTAAACAGGAATACCTCGAAAATTTTACACCAACTCAAGGAATATTCTTGCACCAATCTTAATTGGTTCTACATTGAACAAGTACCTCAAGTTGAATGAGTTAATCAGGGTCAGTTAGAAAATGAAAAGCGCCTCCCCGCTCCCCAAAATTCCAAAGGTGATCCCTCAATCCATTAAGGTGTATTTCTTTCTATTTTTTTCTCCTAACATTAATTCTTGAACACGGTTCTTACCTAAACTGCAGAGTCGACCCTAGGACTAATACGCAAGTTTTAAAATAAAAATGTCCCATCGTCACTAAAAGGATACACAAACAAAAGACCGAGCCTCGCCGAGATTATCCTCCACCACAACAACAAATCCCACGGCAGCGGTCAAGTTACCTTGAAGCCACAAGTTTAAATAATCAAAGTTCTCAATTGGACGTTTCTTTCCAACATTCAGAATGTTCCTCACCTTTCACAATGATTCGGATTTTGTGCAAAAAAATGCCAACCAACTGAGATGGTATACCAAGTTTATACACTTAAGCCTAGATTCCGTCAGATTGTTATTAGGCACAAGAAAGATCTCAATCATTGACAAACCCGAACTTTTTGAAATAATTACCATTTATTATTTTATTTATTTACTTATTAATCTGCTGTAGTAATTCGCATATATTCCAGGTACCACGAAATTATCAAGATGCAAGCAGAATAACCTGAATATATTTATTTCTAGTCGGAATGTCACTTATTCGGATCATCAAATATGTGATCATCAATCACATTTTCCCCATTGTATTATTTTTAACCAGAATTGGGAAATCTCCTTAAAGATAATCGCGATTCCAAATAATAAATATATTCACAATATTCCCTCGCCTATCGATGGTGTACGGAAAGTCCTTGGTGAATGAAATTTTTCGCTGGCAACATTTCAAGGCCAATTTTAAACAATGATGGGTATCTTATCCCTCTTTTTCTTCCAAAATTTCTTCAGAAAAGCAATAATTAAAATAAAAATACAATTATTAAACAGAAACTATGCTTCGGCAATTGCATTTATATATAAGCTAAAACTAATCAGTTACAAGTGGGAAGAGGTTTCGTTCCATTTTACGACGTACGGTACCAAGTCGCGTTTAAGTATCTCTATTAAAAGAATCCGTCGTTAAACTTTAAGTGTCTCGCAAGGCCACCGAAATTGGATATGAATTTTTTATTTATTTTTATCCCTCTTGACAGAAGTCACTCAGAATCAAGTGGATTATAAGTTCCTCCGAGGAAAACACAGGAGGGAAACTCTCCGGTGTTTTCCTCGCAACATAATTTCAAAGGATGAGGTGCACTTATCGCCAACACGCTCGCAGTCTCGGGTTTCTTTAACGGTAAAGAACAAAGGCTTTTCAGGAAGCAAGCTGCTATACATATTTAATAAAAGGTTAAATGTTCACTCTCTCGACATAGTGCAGTGGAGAATCTTATTTTGGAACAGCGTATCTACAGTTTAGAATAAATCAAATATGCATTTTTATGACCACGATAAATAAGAACCTGTGGGGGGAGGGAGGAAAACGCAAAAGGAAGGAGGTGAGATAGAGAGATCATTTCCATCTTTGTAACCTAAGACCAAATACATCCAAGCGAATGGTTCAACAGTTACTACAAATGCAACTCACTTTGATGTATTGATGTTGAGTACACTAGAAGACGACACGTATTATTCCACTGGGACGGTCTTCGAGCTTTCTTCTCTTGCGTACAGCTGCAGGAAATGATTATAATAACAAAACAGGCAGACGCAGAAGTGATCTTCTGGCCAGTTCTGACGAAGGAATAACCCTCCAAAAAGCCTGCTCAGCACTGCGACAGCGACAATAGAAGTATCCTTTAATGATCCATAAAACTCCCATTTATTTTGAAGGAAAATAAGTCTACGAACTGAGCCAACCACTGCACCGAATCGATCCTGCCAAGCCTTACTTGCAATGTGGTAAGACAAATACAAAAAGACTTGTGACAACAAAAACGGAATAATTCGAACAAGCATTTTATTTATAGGTAATTCCTTTTCATATTTCCTTTCGATATAGTCTAATCATATATTAATTTTGCATAGCATTAATTTTGAGAAAGATTAAATATCATCGGAAGTTTTCCTATGTATAATCAGATTTCAATTTGAACGTTAAATCCGACCGAAAGGTGTCGCAATGAAAATTGAAACAAGCACATAACTTATGAGCAGAAGATCTTAAAATTTATTTTAAGATTAAAATTTTTTTTTTAAAATCAAGCCTAGAATTCTACTTAGTTTATTCTCTCGTATTTCATTTTTACTATCATTCCTTTTATCATTTACGCTTAGTTCCTTTCGTATAATGCAAACGTTTGCTTACGAGCAAAACTTTCGAAAAGAAATACGAAAGGCGACACAAAAGATTTCTACAATCCTGCGTAACCGACTAACTTCAAAGAGTATAAAACAGCATATTCTCAAAAAAAAAAAAAAAAAGGTTTTCATTCCATACGTAGCTTTTCTCGCTCCGCATTAAATCGACCGTTACAGCGTGTATTTGCTTTTCAAAATTTCTTAAACGTACAACACACACAACTCAGCTAAAATAAACTGTAAACGGAATGTCAGCAGCATACGTCAAATATAATCCAGAGGCAGTTTAATCTAGAAGGCATACAATAACTTTTTTAAGCGGCCGCCTGTTATATTCCAAGCAAGCCGCAACGCTATTGTATATAGCGACGAGTGGTAATCTAAAATTTACATCTATCAGACATTTATTCATCACCATGATGAAAGAATCTGACACTAAACTGACAGTGCACTTTTTCTTCTTCTTTTACTAAATTTGAAAGATTTAAAACTGAACTGAAGCAATCTAAAGTGAGCGATCTAATTTCCTAAAGGAAATAATGTTTCCTTTATCAGATTTCAGGCACACTGCCGCCCCACATTCAAGCAGTGTTTATATACTACAAATCAAATGCTACTGATAAATCACGCTTTCAAGTCTGAAAACGTCAATACTTAAACCGTAAAGAGTACCGAATTCTATGAACACAACCAATAACTTAGAAACTGCAGAAGTGGGCAAAATTAAGTTAGCCTACCATTTTTCGTCAATATTTTAATTATAATCTAAATCAGAAAGCTCAGTTAATATATCAATCAGATCTAGGTTCTGAGCAATATTCAAATTAGCAAAGTCTATAAAAAGGAGTTGGCTATCAACCACTGCCACATTTCAAGGCTCTCACTTTGTAAGTGGACATTTGATTTTACTTGAAAAATTAAAAGCCATCATTATTAGATGCATCTCTTATGATGGAGGAAAACCTGATCAAAGAGTTACTTCAATCCAAAATGATTGGTAACTTGCTAAAGCATGATATCAATCATCTTGAACTGAATAATAATATGGTTGTTTGTTATTTGGTTTTTAGGAGCATTAGCAACTAAGGCCATATTGCTCCGGAATATGCGGTGATCATTCCCTGACCTTTCCGCATCGTCCGTATTTGGTGGTGACGGGCTCGAACCCCGGTCTAATCAAGAAGCGTGTGCTACGCACTGCTGCTCCTTCCCAACTGGCTACGGAGGCGCCGCGACTATAATAAGATGGAATAGTCAGTTTGCATTATGCCAGCTCTCTCTAGATATCCTCTGTGGCAGCTTAGTCGACATTTATATCACCATCTGGGTTCAATCGGCCGGCAAATGAAGGACTTCATAGAGTACTCTTCAATCGCTGCAGTCAGCCAAAGTATTGAATGATTAATTTATCAGCCCTACAACACGAAAATTGGCCTGGGAACGCTTTCATGGACAGATATGAGCAAATTCTCTGTGCCATTAAAATAATAACGATTTGGAAGAAAAAAGCTTAATGAAAGTGAACTCTATGTCTAGAAGTCAAAGGTCTGTGTCCAGCTTTGTCTAAGCAACACATCGCTTTAGGGAAACATCACCAAACCCAATGAACTCTTCTCTGATGAGTCTCAATTTACCTATCTGATTTGAAGTTGAAAACCCTTTTCTATCCCTTCAATATAAAGGAAAGTATTAATCACAATGGGGTGATATGATGGTCTTAAATAACAGCAACATTCATTATTGCATGACTCCTTGGTTATCAAAGCGGTACACAATTTAATCTATATCCACAATCCAGATTCTATGCTTCCTCAGGATAAGGATCAGAGGCTTCCTACTGTGAAAAACTAACAAATGCATGTTGGTTTGTGCAGATAAAACCTGCCACTGCCCAAGGCCAATAAACTTTGACTCCAAAGTCAATCAATTAACCCCAGGGGCTCACATCTGGTGAGCATGGGCTTGGCACACCCAGGGTCCTGAGCTGGATATCATCATTCTTCTCTTCCTTGGTGATTTCCTTCTACTTCTCTTTCTCTTTCTCTCTCAGGGTAAATTAGAATTTTTTTTTTTTTTTTTTTTTTTTTGGGCTGGTGCAGCAAAAGCCTCAGGCTTCCTTGCACCATATGGCTAATGATAATAATAAAAGACCACAAAAATGTCAGTAGTCTTTTGATGGACTGCAGGAGGGCCTCTAGCATCCTGCAAGTAATAGGCCAGCAACTGCATGCATGCTATCACCAAACTATGCATGTTCTCTGGCACTATACCAATCTGCTGAACTACTTTCCTCTTATAATTCCCTCTTCTTTCCGTCAATAAGGAGTTCCCTTCTTATCAATGAAAATACCTCTCATAAACACATCAAGTCAAGAGGGGAACATCTAGTGGCTGCGCAGAAATATACTAAATGTTCCACAAGAATAAAGAACTTTCCTAGCAAAGGATGGATTATGCCTTCTCTTCTCAGGAATCCAGCATCCTATTTAAGTAGCAGGGGCTTATAAAAGCAAACTAGCCCTTCACAACTTTGTTGTGTCATGTCCAGCATATACCTGACACTTAGACTGAAAAGAGCTCAGGGTGAAATTCTCTCTCTCTCTCATATACATACCACTGTATAGTTTTCAGTGGTTGTGCAGAAATACATTAGGTGAATTTGCATATTTGTTAATATGCAAATGTACGAGAAGTGGTCATTTAATTTGCAGATTGGTGTAAAATCTTATCTTAAATGTTGTCATCTGAATCTTCTGTGGATTTCTCCTTGAAATACTCTCTCTTGAACTTTACACACTTTAGCCACTGTCATACCCATGCATTAAATGCTTCTTACAAGCCATTTTTCAAAAGAGAGCGAAGTGATTTCGTTATGGCTCTGTGAGAATCAGTCGGACATGAAATGCTTGCCTTTCAGAGCATTCTTCAGACATGGAAACAGGAAGAAATCATACTGGACTAAGTCTTGTGAATAAGGGGGATGTAGCAGAATCTCAGCATCAGTGGCAGTGATCACCGCATGCACAATATTAGCCGTATGGGGTCTGACATTGTCTTGATGGAGAAACCACTTCACACCAGAAATTCTGGTCACACCAGTATGTTTTGAGCCAGAGACAGGCCTCCACTTGGTGATGCATTGTCCAATATACATGGACTTGCATGCTTGGCTGGAGGGGGAGACGCTCGTTTTAGCCATCTATAATTTACAGGAATTGTTTTTGACAAATGAGTTTTATGGCAGATTTGTTGATTTTATAAGAGCTGTGTTTTGCAGAAGGACAATGCCTGAATAGTAGAGATCTAACTCCTCATGTGGTGGGGATGGTAACTTGTGGAGGGGGGCATTGAGAGCCCGTCCCTGCCACAAGGCTAAATGGTCGAATTTTAAATTAACTGTTATTGTGTTATTTGAGTTGACCAGTTGGTCCATTGTTATATTAACCTACCAATTGTAAAAGTCATTTAGAAAACAAAGAGCACTAGATCGCATATGGGTGGAAGCTAGGTGGCGACCTGCAATGAAGATTTCCCAAATGACACCAGAATATGGCCATCCTACCAAGACACTCATTACCATATGCTTCATTCATCTCTAACTTTTTTCTGATGCATTTAAGCCCTGTCTGACACAATTACAAATAAGATATCACTGTTCAACCTGTATGTTCAACATCATACTTGATTCAAAACTATCATCAGTGACACACGGCTAAAAAAAAAAAAAAAACTCTTCACGAAACACTAGCTCGATAAGTGCTGACATGTGCACAGAGTCTGCTCAGTAGCGATCAGGGAGAGCACTTCTAGCAGCATTTATGGAAAGTTAGCGTGGTAAACATAAAATATTGCATGAATCCACAAATTAAATTATCACCCCTTGTATCTATTAATTTTTACATATCCATCTGTCCACATGTGACAACTCAACTGCCAAAAGATGGATTTTCATGAAATTTTATATTTAGTTCTTTTAGAAAGATTTGTCAAACCATCACAAATTTCATTAAAATTAGATAAACAAAAAAAAAATCCAGCTATTATCATTTAGTTTTTTTCCATACAAATAGTTTGTATGGAAAAAAAATAAATAAAAATAAAAAATTCATATATCAAACATGGTTTTAATGAGTAATTGTTAGCAAAGACAGCCCATTCAAGCTTTGCATGTAAACTCATAAAAGTGGTGTTGCTTGTGAAGATAATATATATATATATATATATATATATATATATATATATGAAGTTATGTATAAGCATTTGAGGAATAGAAAAAGAATATCAGAACAGATTAATGCCATCACATTATTGATTGAAAATTACATTGGTCTGTATTATATACAGACCGATGTAATGTTCAATGTAATCATTTGTAAATATACATAATTTACTGGATAAATTGGAGAATTTAGAATATAAGTATTAGAGGTGAAAAACTATACCCATTAGGTCAAAGGCCAAGTATTTAGGTAACCTAAGTTGGACTTCTTGGTTGTACCCTATAAATAAACACATAGAATAAAATAAAATAGTAAAATTAGAATGACATAGATAATTATATATATATGGATACATTGAATGGACGTTTAACTAGGGCTAGCTCCACTCAATATATCCCATCAATAATTATCTGAGGTTATCTGTTTCTGTTTGCCATTTGCCAGTTTTTCTATGTTCAAATATACTGAGAATTTACTGCGAATATATTATTATTATCAATTTAGTTTAATTACTTTAATATACATTAAAATTTAGCAGAATAACCGCTAGCCCGACAGATAGCAGTGAAAATTATTAATAAAAATAATGGAAGTGAATCAAGAATAATAAACGTGAGTACCAACTATTTAATTTTGTAGTGAAAAGGAAAGGCTTATGCCTAAAATTAAGGCGAATAGGAAGGGGAATAAGGATAGTAATAGACCTCAATCTCCCTTGAATTGCTCTAATAGATTTTGAGGTATAAATATTTAGAGGCAGAAAGCAAAAGCATAGAAACAGCATATTATATAGATACTTGGGATTTACCAGGGGCGTAACTGCCCGACCTTTTAGTAAGGATCCTGGTATTATAGTATGTAATGTTATTTGATGTAAATTAGAAGAAATTTTAGAATATCCATTGCTTCATAAATCCAATAATGATTAGAAAAATTACCTGATATATTAGAAGCTTTACGAATAAAAAAAAATAAAAATAACAATAGAAGTATTATGAATAAGATATAAAATAAAGTAATGAATAGAAAATACCTGATATAATGGAAATTATATGGATAAGATAAAAATATAAAATATTGAAGCTCCTTAGGAAATTATAAGAATAAATCTGCATTTACTTAAATAGTAGTTCAAATAGTTAATCAAAATTAATTTTCTGTAAAAACAGAAAATAAATAAATAAAATAGTTAACATTCTACTAAACTAGTTAACGTTCCATTCAATGTATCCATATATCTATAATTAGCTACATCATTTTAATTTTACTATTTTATTTATAGGGTACAACAAAGAAGTCTAACTTAGGTTACCTAAATACTTGGCCCTTTCACCTAATGGGTATAGTTTTCACTCTAATACTTATATTCTAAATTCTCCAATTTATCCAGTTGGTATTTTATTTACCAATAATTAAGGTTATATATATATATATATATAACAGAAGCAAGAACATTGCTGTCTTTTTCATAATTTCGGTGGATGACCTCTGATGATGACACTGAAATTGTGAAGGACACTGCAATGTTTTTTCACTTCTTATCTTTATTTTAATTTTCGGTCCATTTCTTCCTCTTTTTCGTACCATATATCGCTCCCAGTGTATACCGTACATTCATTAGATTTAATTCAATAAAATAACCTTCTCGCGTTCTACTTACAATATTTTATACATAAAAAATCCATAAGCTATGTTATCTTCTTTTTAGTACTGGCACATTTACCTCCCCTATATTAATTAGCCTCTTAATACCATTACTATTATATATATATATATATATATATATAGAGAGAGAGAGAGAGAGTAAACAAGAATATCAAGTACTGAATATTAATTATACAGTTATAATTAAACTGAGTGACTGGGTTTAGAGATTGTGAAACTAAAGAGTTTTATTAAGTGTTCTATAAAATTATTATGTTAGTAATAAATTAACTAATGAGAAGATTTAACTATATTTATAAGTTAACTTTTAACTATATATAAGTTAACTATATTTACTTTTCACTTCTATTAAATCACAGAAAAATAAAAAAATTTTAAAAATTCAATTAATTTAAGAAAAAAATCAAATACACCTCAAATGTAATGCACTGCATATGTTACATAACTTATTGATATAAGCAGTTCACTCTGCTTTGAAGCTTCAGTTAAGGCAAACTGCCACCTTATCCAACAGATTTCTTGGACAAGAGAAGAATTGACAATAAGTCAATTATTCTCTTGTTCTCAGCCAAAGGCAAAATCAAGTCCTGGTAAAAAAGCTTGTTTACCTCGCAGATCAATGCTCACTCTGTTATTGTGTATTGAAGACTCCTCTCTAAACATTTTGTGCATAGGCCACAGGTGGTTGTTCCCAACAAGAGTTTAACCCTTTTGCTGCCATCTTAATGAGAGAGAACTCATTCAACATGCCATAATTTTTGGAATGTTAAAAAAATTCAACATTCCAACATCCCCAGAATTCTGAAAATTCATACAAAATAGTTGAAAATTAAAAGTTTGGAATTCATTGTTAAAAGGAAATGCTGACTTTTGTGCTGAACTGTAAATCAGAACAAATCTTAAAATTTTATAAAAAGTTTATTTTTGTACATAAACTAACATCAACACAAGAAAAAATAAAAATAAATAAGATGTTTTTTTTTTTCTTGTGTATAAACAACAAATGCAAAACATTACTGCAACACATTTGTGCCAATACTGAGTTGTTAATTTCATGTGCCTTTATGTATACAGGTGCCTCCATAGCCAGGTGGGCAGGGGCAGCAGTGTGTAGCACACACTTGTTGATTAGACTGGGGTTCGAGCCCATGATCACCAAATATGGAGGATGTGGAAAGGTCAGGGAATGACCACCACATATCCCTGGAGCAACGCTGGTTGACTGCTTAAGAATGACTGCTCATATGCATTAAGGCACATTGTTTGGGTGCATTGTGGCACAACACTCCTACTGCCATTTCATGCATATATGCACTGAGGCAGCAAATGTGTTAGACAGGGAGACTCAATTTTAAAGAAAAGGCTATAGGTAGGTAATCTTAGAGACCCATTTCCAGTAAAAAGCCTTGCAAAAAGTAATAGGTAGATGCCATCATTAAGATTGTGAACATCAATCACCTCACTATTTAACTGTCAGAGACCAGGCAACCACCAGCCTGGCCTCTGACAATTAAATAGGGTGAGAGAATCTTTTTAATCCATTAGTGCACATCACTAATTACAAGTAGTATCCCAGTGGGAAGTCAGTTACCTAGACTTCTTAGCAGAGCACTCTTCCTGAACCACTTGATGTGCTTAATGGAGGGAGTCACTGCTCAGAAATACTGACAAGAAGTGAGCCTTGGGTGCAATATTTTACAGATGCTATTAGCCATAATTATCTTTTATGGATAGTGATGAATGGCCTCATTGAGCTCTGGTGTAGAGTACCAAAAAATCAAAAGGTATACAAAAAATGGAATGGACAATGAGATTAATGGGCATAAATCATATCAAATGTGTATGGAATGCCAATGAAGTCAAAACTGAACATCAAGAACTTAAGAGCAGTCTTCAAACTTGAAATTAGCTCTTCTTGAGAAACAGAACTTGACTAGCTCTTATCTGGGCAGCAAAATATTAAGCATGGAAAAGTATTGTGAGACAAACATAACCATGCTTCACAGAGACTTCTTTTAAGAATATCTAATGAAACATTAACAGACCTGTGAACTTTTAGAAATCAGAAACCATAAAATTTTTAATATAAATCAACTCTCAGCAGAAAGAAAGTGGAAAACATGAAAAGTTTCTCAAAGTGTGCATTTTAGTAAGAATTATGATTAACATTTTAGTGCAAGTTTGTCTGTTCTAATGTATAAACAGAGTTTGTTGTTTTAGTTGTTGTTGTAGCAGGGTTTAGGAGCATCAGCAACTAAGGCCATATTGCTCCGTTTATACTGTCTGTAAATTGTGTGTGTTCTAAAATTGATTTTCTGTTTTCTGGACAAAAAACATGAGTTTAAGGGAGGGAAAACCATGCTACCCTTGCCTAAGACTGACTAACTTGGCCACATTGTGAAAAAAGCCCATAATGTCATCGATGGGACTCAAACTCAGGTCTTTTTCATCTGATGTGGGGGAGGACTGTGATTTTACCAACTGTGCTACCCACATGAGTTATTAGTGTATCTATTATGTTTGTAAATTATGATCTATTGTCAGTTTATCTGTGTGGAAGATAAGCCTAACTGTCAAGGATTCATTAATTATATCAATAAAATATTGGTTGAATTTTTTTGATGTAATTAATGAATCCTTTTTATGAATAAATAATTAATTGCTGCTACTTGTCTATAACATTAGATGTTGATAAAATTAAACAGACATCAGAATTAATATTATTGCAGCTCATCCACACTACAAGCACACCCACTACTTCAGTGCAACAGAGATGTGTTTGAAAAAAAGAATCAAAAATGAAACCTTGCTGAATCTGACTTTTTCAGAATTGTAAAGAAACAATTTTCTGAGTGTTATTCAGACTGTTTATTGAAACATACTGTTTATTCTCTCTCCTCAGCAAAGGAATAAGTTGGGTATCACATTCTGAAAAAAATCAACTGTTATTAAATATTGTAACCGTTAATGCAATGCTCACAAGTACAAAAACAAGGTACCATCCAATAATGTATGAACAACTACTGACATTACCATCAAAACTACCGAAAAAAGAGAAAATAAAAGCATACAGCCACTCTCCGACTTACGTAAGGGTTTCATTCTGCGGAACTCTACATAAGTCGAATTTTACGTACCGGTAAGTTGGAATTTCCCTAAATGCTTATGCAGCACTCGCAACTATGCACGCTGAATTTGATTGAAGCAAAAAAAGAAATGTTCAACGAACATGTAAATAGAATTATTATTCAATTTTTTTTTTTTTTTATCTTATGCACAGGAAAAATTACAAAAGTATACAAAATTACAAAAATTTCAAAATTATAAAATTACAAAAAGAGAGAGGAGACAGGCATAATGTCAGCAAGTTTTACCTTTCGAGCATCATTGCCAGAATTAACTCTCCAGCTGATAAGCATGCCGCTGCAGAAGTTGAGGGCTGTGCAGATTTAGAAGGGGTTTTTTTCCCAACACATCACAAAATTTCTCTGCAGCTGCAGAATCGGCATTGGTGGCTTCACCGCATACTTTATGTTTTGGAAACCAGCATGATGCTTGAACCTATTAAACCACCTATTGCTTGCCATGAACTTGGTTTGGGATTTGCCTACTTATCCTTAATATCTTCATAAATACTTCTTGCTTGAATGGCCTTTGGACTCAGGGGCACTTGCTTCTGAATCTGATTTTCCATCCATATTATTAATAGCTTTTCCGTCTTCGATATAGCAACTGAACGCTGTTTTGCGATCACTGTTGACCTTAAACGCATTGATCCTTCAACATGTTCTTTTATACGCACACTGTCCCATAAAATAGTATTCACTGTTGAAGCAGCGAGACCTAATTCCATGCAACAGATGACAAACTTTGTCCTGCTTCGTACTTCTTAATTAATCATCCATTTCTAAATGAATTTTGTTTTGTTTCCTAGCACTGCCAGCACTTGCACTTTCTGTTGGTCCCATTCCCTTCACCATTGTAATAAGTAAATAGGAATGAAGAGAAGACTCTGAAAATTTATTTGTTTTTTTATATGATTGAAGATTTCAGTGAAGGCAAACTCACTTCACCATAGTACTGTAATGTGAAAAACCACAGAATTACAGTTATCGGTATTATTGCAAATGCAATAAGATAGTTTACTAACCATTTATAATATAATAAACAATAGATTGTGCTAACAGAAAAGCTCAATAAACCGGAAAGTGCAAATTGTTTTTATTGTTTTATGGTAGTGACCTCCAGAAATGTGTTTTAGAAAAATATCACAAAGGCATTCAAAATTGATTCTTATAACAGAATGTATTTTTTGGATGAAAGTGTAGTGCAATTTCCATTGTAAAATTACCTTTTAGAGAGATAAATAGCTTAGTTATATAGTGAAAATTTCAACTTCCGAGGTTTTGGAATGAATTAACAAAAAAAAAAAAAAAAAACCAATGTGTTATTTGGTTCCCTTTACAATACAATCACAATATCTCCATTTATTCCTCCAGGATGCAAAATAAGTTTCCACAATTTTTTTTTTTTAAGTTTGCACTGGCCAGCAAAAACTTATGTCAAGTCAAATATTATATAAGCCGGAGAGTGCCTCTATACCTAATATTCCCCAGGCTAAACATAAGCAGAGCCACGTAAGAGCAATTTTTGATGGTGAAATCAATAAATAAAACATAACAAATATGTATATTTGAAAAATGTTAATAAATAAATAACACAAACCTGGCAAAAATCTGGAAGAAAATAACATTTCCTGGAAAATAGTAAAAGATGCAAAAACCATTTGAAGGATCAGAAAAGGTTTTGCAAAATTATTTTTGATTTCATATCTGCATTAATTTTTTATTTCATGATAATTTTACTCTAATTTCATTTCATTTCCCCATGAGAGAGAGAGAGAGAGAGAGAGAATCCTAAGAAAAAGACGGTTACAGAGAACTGTTGCAACTGATTTGTCACAGCATGCAGGCCAGGGTTAGCAATGCCAAGACACAAAAAAGTGGGGGGAGAAAAAAACTCAGTCCTTGCTTTCCACTTACAGTATGAAGCCATTAGTTGCTGCACCTCCGTATTTGTGCTTTACACACATTTCCTTTCCACAAATTCATGCATAGTCATGACATCCATGATACTGCCATTGCTCTGTTAGTTCTATTTATTTTTCTTAAAACTCTCATTTCTGAAGATTACTATTTTAACAAAAGAATCCATTTTAACCTAACCCAGAGAAGTAATTTACTTTATTTCGATTTACATTTTTAGTTTGGTTTTGTGTTGCTACTACTGACTGTTTATTTCCATACACAAATTTCATCATTGTTCAAATCTGTTATACAGAAAGGTTGTACATCACTATATGACAATACAAATCAGTACACCTCTACTATCAGCTTTCCACTGACTATTTTCCTCCATGTTATGCTATTTCCTGTTAGATATTTAGTTCCACCCATAGTAAAACCTCGTTCGTCTGATAAATGCTTTACATGATCATTCTACATTCCTCTTGGTCTGCCTCTAGGCCTATTATTATTTATTTTTGCTTTTAATAACTGTTTAGGGAAGGAATTTCTTCAGCAATCCCTTCTCTCTCATCCTTTCTATATGCCTATACCATCTTAAGTTTCTTTCACATACTTTGAATGGATGTTAGTTATGAAGGGGTTTTTTTTTTTTTTTTTTTTATTAACTGTTCACTTATTCTACTGTTTATTTCCATGTTCATTTTTATTAGATTCTTGATACACAAAATTACTACCTTATTCTATTTCTGTTTATTTATTAGTTCAGACAATTTTTCTTGCCTCTCCCAACTTTCATAAATTTTATTTTTGTGTGACTGACTTTCATGCCAAATATCTACAACCTCTTTCAAATTTATTCACAGATTCTTAAATCTTTCAAGCTATTATGTAACCAAACAATATCAGCACACAGAATTTAGTATGGGAAGAATTTAGTATGGGAAATGTAAAAATAAGAGCATTTTTACATTTTCCATACTAAATTCTCTCAATAACTTGCATTCTTTTATTAAATGGTCTATGAAAATTATAAAAAGAAAGGGCAATAAGGCATACACCCCCACTCCAAGACCTTTTACAATGGTTTACCATTGGAAAAGATCTCTTCAATCCTAACTGCAGATTTGCCATTTTTATGAACACTTTATTCCCCTTAAAGATTATCCTTGATAGCATATTTTTACAAAATGAGGAAAACAGATTGTTAAATACTTTGTCATATGCTTTTTCAAGATCAATAAATCCTAAATACAGCATTTTATTATATATCCCTGATTATTTTGTATTTTGTCTTATCACAAATATTTAATCCTGAAAACCACTGCTTAACATCTGACTGTTGCCCCATTCCCCTCCCCCAAGATTACATTCAACAATACTGCACTTCTAACCCTCTTTTCTAAGATACTCCACAAGTTTTACAAGGTACATTAAGGAAGCATTTTATAAAGGAGTGAAATTCCTCTGAATTTGCCAGATTCAAATTTATTTCCCTTTTCACATATTGGTATAACTGATGCTTTCACCCAAACTTGCAGAACTGGTCTTCAAACAACTACCTCTAGATAATGTAGTTGTAACTACTGTGACACTATTTTCCCATGAACTTGCACCAATTCAGGTCTAATTTCATCTACACTGTTGCCTTTCCATTCTTGATATTTTATATGGTTTTTTCTAACTGAATATTGGAAATATTATCCATAATTTCCTACATTTCAATCACTTCCCCTTCCTTAGCAACATCTTCAACTCCTTTGTTAAGCATTACAAAGTATTTTCTCTATACCTGTATAACATACTATTTTGCTCCATACTTCTAAAATATCACTTTTTATTTTCTTAATTATGATTTTTAATTAAATATCAAAACAATTCCCCCCACCCCCCAATCCTGATATTTGTTTTCCATATTGTTCCAAACAACTTCCCAAAATTTTCCTTTAACCTCTTTCACACATATTTTATTCCTATTATAGTTTTGTTTTCTTTATATTGAAATAAGGATTCATTGGCTTTATTTCAAGTTTAATTTTCTCTGAAAGCATTTTTAACTTCTTCAGTCCACACCATGCCATTCTGAATTTCTTGTCTTTACAGACCTTCTCTTCATACACTTCTTTTGCTACTTCTACTAATGTTTTCTTAAATTTTTACTATTCTTCATCACATTCATGATAGCATCAGGAATGTCATTTAATTTTGAATAAAAAGGTTTCTACATTTAATGATTGTTGACAAATCTGAGAGCATTTTTATTTTTGTTTACCACTTATTTTTGAAGGTACTGGTAACCAGTACCACTTTTTAAAAATGGTACTGGTTACCACTGTTAATTCGCTTAATACAAGAGAATGGCCACTTCCAATCTTAAATCCTCTATATATATTCTTGTATCTTCAACTACATATAACACTAGCAGTCACAGACCAAAAAGGTGGGGGGATGAAAAATTGAACAAAATTTTCATTTTAATGCAGGAGGTTGGAATCCTTTTTATCTGTTATTTTTCATTATATTCAAAATTCTCACTGTTAGTTTCTTATTTCAAAATTATGATATTGTTTTGATTAATTTATATTTTAGTTGTTGGAATCTTTTATACTTGAGGTTTGATATAAATTCTTGTATCTTCATTTACAAGAACTCTTATCCCCCACAGAGGCAATGCTAACAGATATTTATATTTCTATATTTTTAGTTAATTTTTACATCTTTTCTGGTCAGGAAGGCTTACAGGTTTTCATAGTGTAGGGCTGCAGCTAGTCATATAGATATTTCTGGGTTGAAGGGATTATTGAAACACTGTGTTCATCCCTTGTCCACTGAAGTGACTTGTAGCCTTCCCCAAAAAGATGGGGCAACAGCAGCCAAATTTTCTTCTACATTCTCTTGAGTATCTTTTTGCCACCTTTTATATATATATTGCACAAACTCCATTAGATTATTTCTTTTCAAAATGCATTTATTTGTGAGAGCTTTAGTTCATTAAAGGAGGTACAGTGGAGCATCGGTTATCCGGAATAATTTGAAAGGCTTATCTTTTTATTAACGGTAGTACAGTACGCTCCGGTTACAGTGATCCGTTTGCAAATTGAATTTTGATTATAATAAGCAAAAGATCGAGTTTACTACCCATTTATAACAGATTGTACAAACAAAAAGCCCAATAAACTGTAAACTTCACATTGTTTTTACTGTTTTATGGTTGTGACCTCTAGAAATCAATGTGACCTTCAGAAACGTGCTTTAGAAAAATATCACGGAGACTACTGGGTTTTCTCAGAAACCATGAGTGAATTTTAGATTAGTTTAGCTCCAGATTCGGTAAGAATAATATTGGCCCGAAACTGCGCGATTTATTATTTTTCTCAATTTTTTACGGTAAAATGTGAACAAAAAGAAAGTGTGTAGTTTTAACATTGCAACAAAAAACAGACATTGTTAATAGAATTAGAAAAGGTGAAAATTTAGAAAATTTCCCCAAAGAGAAATTTTCTAAATTTCTCTAATGTGGGGACTTCAACAATTTATGACATCAAGAAATATTTCAATGCTATAACAGAATTTGTATCGATTATGGATAATGAAGGAGGCTCTAGCAGGAAAAAGACTATGTCGAAACCTGAAAATGCCACTTTAGAGAGTGCACTCACTTTATTTTTTTGTTTTCTTCAGAAACAAAATTTAGGTGAAACAGTGTCTGGCCCAATGTTGTGAAAAAGCATTGGATTTTAATCGAAAATTAATAGGTAATGAAGATTTTAAGGCAAGCACAGGTTAGCTCAAAAACTTGAAACTGAGACACGGTATAAGTGGGCGCCTCCGTAGCCAGGTGGGAAGGAGCAGCAGTGCGTAGCACATGCTTCTTGATTAGACCGGGGTTCGAGCCCGTCACCACCAAATACGGAGTATGCGGAAAGGTCAAGGAATGACCACCGCATATCCCGGAGCAATATGGCCTTAGTTGCTAATGCTCCTAAAAACCAAATAACAAACAAACAAACAAACAAACAAACGGTATAAGTGAACTAGATATTAAAGGTGAGAAACTTTCTGAAGACAAATCGGCAGTGGTGTCCTTTAAAAGTAAGTTTGCTACAGTTATAGCAAATTAAGAGAAAGAAAACGTTCATAATGTTGATGAGACAGGCTTATTATGGAAAGCATTACCGAGAACAACCTTAGCCACTAAAAGAGAAATGCCTGCACCAAGGTTTTAAGATGAGAAAACAGTGAGTTACAATTGCTATGTGTGCAGATGCTACTGGGATGCACAGATTGTCCGTGCTCATTATCGGTAAGTCGAAAAAACCAAGAGCATTTAAAAATCTTTCTAATTTTCCTGTTTTGTATAAAAATTATAAAAATGCCTGGATGGATGTTTCTGTTTTCTGAGATTGGGTTATAATTTTTTTTTTATTTAATTAATCTTATTTAATTTAATTGTATGGTAAAATTTTTCCGGTAAGATTAAATTTAAATCTTACCAGAAAAATTATCCGGAAAATTTTCTGGTTTGATTATCCAGAAGAGGTCTGACATAATTTATTCCAGATAACTGATGCTCTACTGTATATTGTTTTGCTGGTTGACCACAAGTTTTTCACTTCTGGTAATTCTCTTCTAGTCAGTTATATAATTTATTTAGGACAAATCTGAAAGAAGACTTACCATCTCAATGACATTTTATAGTTATCCTTTTTTTTCTCCAACCACTTCATTCACCTTATACATGGGTAAACTTTATTTATCTCTTAAAATATCATTAAATTTTTATTTTAATTATCATGCAACTGATACATTTGAATTTCTCAGGTATATCATCTTACCTTAATTTCAACAGTACTGCAGTATGAATTAGCTAAAACTATATCTACAATGTATGCTGACATTTTAAATAGCCTAACATAGTATAACTGCGAGAACAGTGTATAGATAGTGTAATCATAGAGAATTGTGTAACTCTTTTGTGTTTACCATAGAATTTCTAATAATTACATTTCTTTTGCTGGGTTGACATACTCATGATGAATCAAATTTTAAATTGTTATTGCCAGAGTTATACCTTTTTCACATCATGCATGTAGTGCTATTATAATGAAAGAATTTTTAAAGTAAATCAAAATGTTTCTCTTTAAAGATATTTTCTAAACAAATATGTGAAAGTAGGTTCATCAAAACAAGCTAGAAACAATGAGCTATATTATATGTCTTTCTATGACAAAAACAAATCTTCTCTCCCATAAAAGCAAGAAAACAGCATTTTATTCTTTATAAAACTAAATTTTACTAAAACCATTTTGCCTTTTTTTTACCATTTCTTAAAAATATAAACCATTTAATAGTATAAACTAAAAAAATAATATAAACCACTTTAAAGTGGAAAATGGTCTCCTCACCACAAAACCTTCCTTGTGTAGATCACCCACCAGTGATTGTCAGCCTTTCTTGAATTGCCATAATCATACATGGGCTTGAGCCCAACACACAGACATCTGTCCATAAATTTTCTCATCCTCTCAAGTTTGTGAGAAGATGCAAACACAACTTGATGTTTATTTATTATTCAACTTACAATATCCTGGAAAGTGCAGTGTGAAAACAACTCACTCTAAGAAGGAGCACCCAAGAATACATGCATATACATACTTACCTTTTATGGCTTCCTGAAACTGACTATTCATGCATGCCCAACAAATTGATGATTCATATATCTACATGTTAATGCATGCACAGACATGAAGATGAACCTAGATGCATCTTTTGAATGTTTCAAAAGCTCAGAAATTTTGAATCACAAGTAATTATGCTTCTTTATAAATAATTTTTTATGAGGTATCAAACACATTCAAGCAAAATACTGCTTGAATGAGTGCTATTGGCCATATCAAACAAGGAAGGCAGGCTTTTGTGAGGGAAAAAAAAAAAAACCCCTACCCGAATGTTTCCCCAAGCCAATGGCCTCACCTACCCATGGAGGCAACTTATTCCAATGCCGACCGGGCTAGCCAGGTGGGTAAAGTGCCTGCCTGGCAACCCAAAGGTCGCGGGTTCGAATCCCGCCTCGGGCTTGGATCAAAGTACTGCAAAAACCTTGGGAGGTGCATTATTGCCACAGAAGCCGATGCGCCAACAACTACAAAAAAAAAAAAAAAAAAAGCAACTTATTCCAATGATTAACAACTTGCTGACTAAAGGAAAACTTCCCATAATCCAATCTATAACTGTTCCCCCTCCTTAGCTTCAAATCATGTCCCCCCAGTTCTAGTGTTCATTAATTTTAATATCCCCTCTCAAAGCTTTATAAACTTCAATGAGATTCCTTCAAAGGCATCTAGTTAAAAAGCTTTAGTCCACATATCAAAGTTTCTCTTTATACAAGTGCCTTTTTGTTAACCTTTACCAGGTACATTGGTATCTTTGGCTTTTTCAAAAAGCTGGATGTCATTTGTTTGTGCAGCTTCCACACCAGAACACAGCATTCCAAGAGTGGTCCCACAATTGCCTTATACAGTCAAATTATAACCTCCCTATCTCTATAAGCAATTGTTCAATAAATCATTGATAGAGGTTGTCCTTGCTGCCTGTCTACAATACAAGAAAAGCTTCCACTATCACTTCTAAAACCAAAAATAAATATTCAAATGAAAGCAAGTGTTCTTATCTTTGAAAATGTTAGTATAAAATATGCCATGTGACATACTGATGTATCAGTGAATGACAGTTTAACCTTTATTTGAAGTCAAGAATATTATTTCTTCATGTGGCATTTCTAACATATTGATACTGTACAAATGACATACCCACAAGTTCCAGTCTATCTGTGAGAAATTCTAGGCCCCCATGATAACACATTCATATATACTTTCCCACCCTCTGTCTACCTAAACTATTATCCTAAATTTTCAGGTATAGGAGTACATGTACTAGGAGTTTATATCAACAAATTGTTGATGATAAAATAATATCAATTAAAGCCAAAGTTCTTATTTTGTATTTATAACTAAATGCATATCGCTAAATATGAACATAGCCACAACCACTTGCTAGGATATCTGCCATCTTCAATGATGTCCTACTTCAAAATCAGGCAATGCTGCTAGGCACCCACAGCACTTACCATAACTTTGGGCAGACCCATAACTGAAAACCATCAGATATGGCAAGACTGGTGAACATGATTACAATTCAAAGATAAAAACTGCCATATCTTAGGCATGTTCTTCTAGAATGTGTGCCATCAACAGTATGTGATGGTGTTATGCCACAAGTAATAATGGCAAGAAACATTTGGCATGAAATAATGGCATGAAACATTTTTATACAAATGGTCTGTTGTTGTTGTTATTTTGGTTTTTAGGAGCATTAGCAACTAAGACCATATTGCTCCGGTGCAGTGGTCATTCCCTGACCTTCCCGCATCCTCTGTATTTGGTGGTGACGGGCTCGAACCCCGGTCTAATCAAGAAGCGTGTGCTACGCACTGTTGCTCCTTCCCAGCTGGCTACGGAGGCGCCAAATACAAATGGTCTGTCTAGTTAATAATGTTCCTTACTGTTCTTCTGTGACAGATGTTCTAACTGCATAGTGTAGCTGTAAATCCACTACACATCACTTTCTTCATTTATTTATTTATTTTTTATTTATTTATTTTTTTTTTTAGGAGCATTAGCAACTAAGGCCATATTGCTCCGGGATATGCAGTGGTCATTCACTGACTTTTCCGCATCCTCCGTATTTGGTGGTGACGGGCTCGAACCCCGGTCTAATCGAGAAGCATGTGCTACGCACTGTTGCTCCTTCCGACCTGGCTACGGATGCGCCACTTTCTTCATTATGAATAGGGGTGGTGGTGTCTAATGTACACTGAAGAATTTGGGTCCATCTAATGAAGTGAATTTCACTGTTCTACTCCAGTTCTAGGAATAAAAGAAATTGAAATGCAAATTCAAGATGGCAATCCAAATCACATCTTGAAGGACCTGGGACTCTGTGATCTTGGGAATTTTCACAGGTGTGAACCAGAGTACCACTTCTTGTGGTACTCTAGTCCATTTAGATTTTTGATGTATTATGTCTGCACAGGTGCAGGCTCATGGGTTGATATGCATGTTGAGCAGGCTGAAAACATGGAACTTCTGCTTTATTCAGCTGAAGAGGCCTTTAAGAATCCTTTAATTATCTTTGGAAGCACCTCTAAAAGTGCAATTCAGTTAAAAACCTTGCAGGCTTACCTGGCATGGACTGATACTTCATTCCAACAGTAACATGAGGCAAGGAAGCAAAGCGTACATGGATTAAACTTTTATATATATATATATATATATATATATATATATATTTTTTTTTTTTTTTTTTTTGTTTTGGCTCACACCAGCCAAAACAAACAAACAAACAAACAAAAAAAAAAAAAAATTGCCCACTTCATTTGCCCATTTCCCCCCAATAATCTGTCCAACCCTTCTTTAATTTTATCAAACTACCCACTTTCACAACACTGTGTGAAATTTTTATTCCAACAATCAATTACCTTTGGCAGAATGCACATCTAATCTGTAGCTATGTAGTGTCCAGAGACTGTAATTTACAGAACTCCAATCTTTCTTGGTAAGAATATCCTTTTGTCCCTGATCTAACTAATCGTCTTGCTCCTCTCTGCATCCTTTCCGACAGATCTGTCTTTCCAAAAATGAGATTTCCACACATATCTATGCAGTATTCATTTTGGGCCTAATCAATGTCTTATACAACAGGATAATCACCTCTCTGTCCCTGCTGGCAAATTGCTGTATATCACTGCCAGAATCCCATGAGCTGTTCTAGCAACCTGTTTGCACTGTTCGGGGAATTCATGTAAGATTATACAATTACTAAATGGTATGTTATTCTGAGATTACTGCTACCCACATACAGTACTTTGCATTTATCAAAGTTAAATTTATCTGCCATCTAGACTTAGTTTATCTAGACTTTAAAGTAGCATACCTTGATTACTGCCATTTAACAATGTGCCTACCTTTGTATTATCAGCAAACTTAGACATCAGATTAAAAATACCAACATCAATATCATTAACAAATATAAAAAATGTAAAGGATTCAAAACCAACCACTGTGGTATCCCTCCAACGTATTACATTAACTCATGAAGGGCAGTGACCACATACAGCCACTTTTTCTATCCTACTACTTAACACTCCCTTTATAATTGGTGTAAATTGTTCCTAATGCCATATTTATTCAATCTATACAACAATTACACAGTGGTACAGTATCGAAGGCTTTACTGAAATCTAAGTATATTATGTCAAAATTATTCTTTGCATCTAGTTCCGTTGTTAAGCTGGTCAAGCATGATCTCCCTTTAACAAGATCAAAGTGTAATTGCCTTATGATTTCATCTCTATCAAGAGCATTTTGCATTACTTCCTTAAACACTGATTCCATTACTCCATTATTTTCTTTGGTACTGTACCCACTTCACCTTTTGAACCACCCTTGTGAATAGGAAATGCATTTGCACAACAAAAAAAATTTAGTACTTTAAGAGATTAAGAACATTAGTTTTTTAACAATAGTAATATTAGTTAGCCCATAAAGGCTGTTAAAATTAAAAACATGTCAGTCAATTATAACCTTGGCAAAAACAAAATTCCTTCCCTTTACCATATGGACAGTCATTATTTCTTTGAATAAATTCCGAATTAATAAAGGTTTGTTTACTTGAAGATTCTTAATGCATGATGAATCACTGTTGATAACCAGACCAAGAATATAACTTTCTCTTGTTGCCTCTCTAACATGATTGTGTAGAAAACAGTCATCCAGCAAATCAAGAAATGTTCTGCTACTGATCAAGCTACCAATCCATGGCTCAAATCTGAAAAGTTGAAATCTCCAATGATAAGATACTAATTTTTTGGCCCACTTTATTTGTATCTGTATAACTGTTCATATCTCTATCTGTATAGCTCTTCACAGTTATTTGGCCTATAACAGACTCTTACTCTCTCTCCTTTGTTTCCAAGTGTTTATGTCACATGAGAATGATTCAACATTATACTGGCAACCTGTGTCTACTTGTACTGTTTTATAATCTATGTGCTTTTTAACCAAAAGCATAAATCCCTCCCCTCCATCTTGTCTGTTCTTTCTGTACACATTATAATTGCAATTTTTAAATTCTTCATCCCTAATATTAATGACACCATGTTTCTGTTGTACCTACAATGACTACATCAATACTTCAAACTCAAATTTATTTACTATACTGCTAGCATTAGTATATAATGCAAATAAATGTGTGCTGTTTGCATTTTTAGTAACTCCAACACAATCCATAATTGCTAGAAATAATAACTATTTAGGAACCAAAAAGATTATGAAAGAGAAAAATAAAGAAAAAGAAACAAACAAACACCCATTACTATGGAAATGAATATTAAAAATGTTACCTATACTGCAGGTATTCCAAGTTAAGGAAAACTTTTTACTGTGGACTATCAGGAAAATGTAAATGTGATGTAGGATGGAAATAAAATTTATTAATATTTTTAATTTATTTTTATAAATTTATTAATAAACATTTTTATACAGAAACATTCATGAAAGTTTCCCTTAACTTGCAGTATGAAATACCTACAATCAATGTTGAGTTCCATATTTATGGCTTTTTTCTTTTCCCCATTTAAAAAAAATTAAAAAAAAAAAAAAAAAAAATTTCCCTTTCTTTGATTTTTAATTCTAATAGCAGTTAGAATCTGCTATTCTAACAAATAAAAATAAAACTTCAAAAAAATTTAAATATTTATTTTAATTACATGAGCATTACATTTTGATTAATCTGGGAATTCCTTAATTGACATAATCAGTTTCAATTTGCATCACTGATTTTTTTGTAGTTGAAGTATAGTTATAAAAATTTTTATGGCCCCATGTTTTTGCAAATTACACCAACATGTTTGCATCCATTTTAATTTTCCATAGTGTTTTGGTTTCAGCTCCAATTTTGTTTTCCCCCCACCAACATCAAAGAATTAAATGAGGTAGTCCTTTTTCCCAAAAATATGATAAACCAGTGTACTACAGCACACCAGTAGTTTTAACTTTTTTTTTTTTTTTTTTTGATGTTTCTGCTAAAGGGTTAACTAGTTTTCACTGATTTTTTATAATAATTCATTAAGATGTTTAGTTATGAATTTTTTAACAAATTCACAGCTTGGTCTCCACAATAATGTTTTTTTTTTTTTTTTTTTTTTTTTAATTGTGTTTCATTATCTTATTTTGTTTGTTTCACATTTTTATGTAAATTCTACAGTATGGCTAACTTACTGTTTGAATTGAAGCATCAGCCCATGCCAGGCAAGACCATTATATTATGTTTCCCAACTTTGATAATGTCATATTTTAAAATTGTAAGTTTAAAACTAAACCTACACTTTAGAAGAGCTATGATCCAAAGTATTAAGACTACTTCAAAAACTGAAATGTGCAAAGTTAATAACACAGGGTGAATAATACAGTTAGTCTACCTTTTTAACGTCTTCAGATATATGTATATTAATATTTATATGCAATTTTATTTATCAGAGATTGACTGTTATGAACATTTTTTTAATGTTATGGTTTTATATTTTACTTTAAGTTGATTAATTAACCTTTTTTATCTACATTTTTCTTGAGCTACATATTTGGTCTGTGGGGCCTGGAGAATAACATAAGTAGATCTAAGTTTTGAAGGCCACTTCAAGCGATGTTCCTTTATGTACCAACTGTTTTGAAATTTTTCTAGTATGTGCTGCCATCTCTTATTTGTGCTTCCAATTAATTGTAGACACAATTTAGACATGTGGCAGAAAAAAATAGCTTTTAAAATCAGAGCAGAAAATTACAGTTAATGACTTCAATTGTCTGATTTGGACTTAAAGCTGAAAATAAAGAATTTTGGAATTCATATTCAAAATTTGATAAAACTAGTTAAACAATTAGATGTAAAGAATACTGCTGCATCAAAAAATTTACAAATATTTTTTGAATTTTTTAAAATTCTTATTTGATTTTTGACAATAATTTTACTTTAATATTGAGCAATAATATCGAAATAGGAACTTATTAATATTTAAAGCATTGAAGTTTCCATTTTTGCAAATGAAAATTTCAAAATTCTATAAAATAACTTCACAGTGCCTGCTACTATGAAAATTCACAGATCAATCCATCTACGTCACACACTCATCACTGAAAAAGTTATTGAACAATAAAAATATACCTGAACTCGCTCGGCAGCTAATACAATAGCATTCTGGTCTGTGACATCCACTATTTGTGTCTGAAGCTCAAGGTCTTGAGTATCTACCCATTCTTGTAGTTCCAGAACAAGATTTGCTAATTCTTTCAGGGGGCCAGCAGGTGGAACAGATGTTAACAAAGAACTATATGCTGTAGGCCGACGTTCTATTAAGCAAGAAAATACTAGTTGAAAATTAATTACTAATTGAAAATCAATTAGTGTGTTCTGAATGCTCTCTTAAAATCATGAAATTTAAAAGATGACTATGATATCTAAGACTATGGTACCAAATTAAAAGAATATTAATTGTACTACTTTTTCAAATTAAAAGAATATTAATTGTACTACTTTTTCAGACAATATTACCTACCAGTCACTCTTAACTGACAACTGTAAGAAATCAACTTCAAGTAATAAATAATAATACTATATCAAGTGTATAATGATATACACTCCTTTTTCCAAGAATTGAATTGCTGTTCAAAAATCAGCTGTAAACCAAGGCAAATATCATGGTGCTACACCAAATTCTCCAAAAATTAATTAACTATAATAATTCAAAAATGCACAGACATACTTACTCTTTATATGGAACTTGCCTCTAGGCCAGTGTTTCTCAACTTGTGTGCCACAAAAAATTTAGTTTCCGCCTTTAAAGAAAAGTTGTGTATGGAAAAAATGTGTAAATGAAAAAAAAATTTAGAAATGTTTCCCTTGACTACCAAAATGAATTATACTAAACCAATTTATTTAATAAATGAAACATTAGAGCTGTTAAAGACAAAAATTGGACATTATCCTTCCATCCCTTGATGATAAAAAATATTTGTGGGTACAAGATCCATTTGCAACAAGAAACCTTCCAACGTTAGAATTCACCCAAGAGAAAGAAGAATTGGCTGAAATTTGAAGTGACCAGATGTTGGAAATTCATTTTAATAACACTAATATTAGCAAATTTTGAATCAAATTTCAAAATGAATTTCTGCATATTTCAGAAAAGGCGATTAGAATTTTATTGCCATCTCAATAGCACTGCCCGCACCCTATTCTCCAGGGCCTGGAGCCATTCCAGCACCGACACAATTAGACGTAACGAGATCTCCCGTGTGAAGGCAGACCTAACCAGATGCGGTTATCCATCCCATGTACTAAACAGATGCTTGTTACAGGCAGAAGAACTTACATTCAACCCAAGACCTCCGAAGCAAGTCGGCATATCGTCCGCCTACATTCCGTACTATCCAGGAGTGTCAGGACGTATCTCGAAGATCCTTAGAAGTTACAACATCAAATGTGTACAATTACCCGGTAGGAACCTACGTTCACTTGTCTCCAGTGTGAAGACCCCTGTCACACCTGTCTTACGCAGCAATGTGGTGTACCGTATCACCTGTAAGGCCTGTAACAGTTGCTACGTAGGTGAGACATCGAGACTTCTCCAGGATCGCCTCACAGAACACGACAGAGCAATCCGGCTTGCCGAAACTGACCAGTCCGTGCTCGCAGAACATTTTTAGGCTACCAACCACGATCTTGACCCCAAGCGCGACTTTGAGATAGTGGACCACGCGCGACACTTTCGCCACCGCCTATGGCTAGAGTCACTAAACATAATAAACAACCCTAAGGCATTAAATCGCCAGAAAGGCATGCGTCTGCATCCCATCCTAGAGACAACCGTTTTATTGATGGATGATCACTGGCGTAAGGCAGCACACGTCCGTGCTACAACAATGACGCATGATTAACGTGCCACACTTTGCTTGTAGTGTATTCAAATTTTATATTAACTTATCAGTTGATAAAGGGACACGCGTTCCGAAAGCTACTGGTTTTTGTACTTATATTTTATTTGTACTTTATTTGTTAATAAATATCTGGGTATAACTGTATATATCTGTATTTGAAATTTTATTGCCGTTTGCCACTTCCGACTTGTGCCAAACAGGGTTTTCCATTTTAAACAAGATTAAACAAAAAAAAAAAAGAGAGAGAGAGAGAGACTAAAGTCAGTAGAAGAGGAGCTGAGAGTAAGCCTATCCACAATAAATCCTCATATTAAAAAACTGTGTGCCTCCCATCAAACCCAACTGTCATTGATTAAACATTGTCAACATTGATTAAAATGTTATAATTGTATTTTTGTTCGTTTTTATATAATTGTGTTAATTTTTTACATATTTTGTTTTAAATTTCATGTCATCATCATCCAGTCTTGTGACTGGTCACTTCCTCTGATGAGCTGTCTCCACCTTAGTCTTTTCCAGTTAAAAAAAAAAAAAAAAAAAAAAAAAAATTTTTTTTTTTTTTTTTTGAACATGCATTTCATGAATGTTCAAAAATTTCTTTGAAATTTCATGTAATTCATGTATGTTCAAAAAAGAGATATTAAAAGCATTTAAAACAAATAATAAGTGTATTATTATACATACCAAACATAAATAACTTCCGATTTGTGAATATGTGAGTATAGTAGTGATTGTAGTGTGAAATGTGCCGCAAAATTTTAGCATCTTTAAAAGTGTGCCGTAGCAATGAAAACGGTTGAGAAACTGCTCTAGGCATTACTGGACTATTATATGGAATTTAAAGGAATTATAAGAAATAAATTTAGTATACTTATTATAATAGTTAAAAATAAAAGAAAGAAACCATTCAAAGACAATAAGGCTACTATAGCTGAGTAGTAATGTAAAATTTTAAAATGTTTCTAAGACTACTTAAAAATTGAAGGAAATGCTCTTAACATCATTTTTAATTGTTATCTTGTCTTTTATGATTGTCAGTACTATGTCTGAAGGGTATCCAAGGCATGAATGATGCTTATGAAGGTAATTAAGCACTCTGAAACAGCAATTAATTACATCAATCTTTGTATCCACTGTTATGATTCTACCTCTCTTGGAAGCAGAAACATGTCCTGTACTTCTTCTCTTATCAGATTTTTTTTAAGTGACAGATTCAACAAAAAAAACATGCAAACAATATGCAGTTTTCATATTCACACTAGCATCATAACACAGACTAAATTACTCTAAGTCAAGATTTAAAAAAAATACCTGTTTGGTAATCACCATTTCACCATTACATAATCACCACTTTTTTGACTTTAACCCTATAACTGCAGAAATCTGAATTATGCAAGCTAATAAATATTAATATGTTCTGTAAAATAAATACTATTGCAGACAAGAAACTATTTTATATAAATACAGTAAAGTATAAATATACAATAATATCAATAACCGAGCAAAGAAAGTATTTTATATATCAGCCCAAATGGCTGGCTGGCTGAGTGCTGTAAATAAGGAGCTTTGCTCCACACTCGCAGCACTCATTAGCCTTAACTACATGTTCCTTAATTAGTAAAATATCATAAGATCAAAGCAATATAAGTCAATCATTGTAAGTCAAGCAGTGACTGAATTTTAGTAAGGTTAAACTCTAAAGTTACTCTTGAGAAGTTAAAAATATTTAGGCAGGTGAAAAACTGATGCTCTTCTAAGTAGTCAATCACCTCAATATTACATAACACTAAAATACTTTGCATTTTTGTTATTTTGTTATGTAATTTTTCTAATAATAAAATTGAACCAACTTTTTTTATTTTATTTTGTGATGCTTACCCTATGCAGAACATTAGCATTAGTAGAGGCATATGATGCAAGAAAGCAAGTGTATACAGCATCAGCCAAAAAAAAAAAATCATCTCATTTTACCGATCCAATAGCTCCAAATGTTTGTCTAGTTCTGCCTTGAATTTATTTAAGCTGTCAACTCCTACAACAACAGATGGAAGCTTGTTCCAGCAATCAACCACATGCTGACTAAAGGCAAATTTCCGCACATCTATTCTACAACTGTCTTTCCTCAATTTGAATTTCTGTCCCCTCATGTGATTAATCTAGACAAGAGAAAGAAACCCATCAGCAGTGAGCTTACTCAAACCATTCAAAGCATTATACACCTCAATCAGACCACCTCGAAGATGCAGTGCCTAGTCACCAGACACTGTAATTTGCAAATCTTAAACCTTTCTTCATAAGAGCAACCCTTTGTTCCATTCACTAATCTTGTTGCCCTTTTCTCTACTGTTCCAGGAACTCTACACCCTTCCTAAAATGAGGCCTCCAGACCTGTACACAGTACTCAAGGTGTGGCCTGACCATGCCTTATACAAGGGGATAATCACCTCCTTATCCCTGTTAGAAAAATTCCTGTATATCATTGATAAGACACCATGAGCTACCCTTACAGACTGTCTGACTGCTCAGAAAACTTCATATCTGACAGCCAAATTACCCCAAATCCTTTTCATACTCTACCACCTTGAGTGTAGTTCCATACAGTTGATACATTACTCTGGGGTTACTGCTACCCACATGCAATACAGGCGCCTCCGTAGCCAGGTGGGAAGGAGCACCAGTGAAGGAGCACCATTCTTGATTAGACCGGGGTTCGAGCCTGTCACCACCAAATATGGAGGATGCGGAAAGGTCAGGGAATGACCACCGCACATCCCCGGAGCAATATGGCCTTAGTTGCTACTACTCCTAAAAACCAAATAACATGCAATACTTTACATTTCCCTAAGTTAAACTTCAGTTGCCACCTCTGAGCCCATCTGCTCAACGTTTCTAGATCCTCTTGCAGTAGCATACTGTCATTAACAACCCTGCCAGCCATTGTATTATCTGAAAACTTGGACATTAAGCCTGCTATACCTTCATCAATATCATTAATAAATACAGAAAACAACAATGGACATTAGTCATTAGTCAACAATGGACATTAGAAATAACATTAGTCCACAAAGAGCAGTGTCTATTGACTGCCACTCTGTCTTCTCCCACTCAACCATCCCTTTATCCATAGCAGCATTCTGCCATACTACTCCAATTTGTACAGTAGTCTTCCATGTGCAACAGTATCAAAAGCCTTCCTAAGATCCAAATGAATGATATCAAAATTATCTTTTGCATCCAGTTCCTTTGTGACCAGATCATAGTATCCAATCAAATTGGTAAGACAAGACTTTCCCTTAACAAACCCATGCTGTGTCTGAATTATTACTTCAGTCTTGTCTATATGATCCTGCAATGCATCTTTAACCAGTGACTCCATTATTTTCCACGGAACAGAAGATAAAAACTAACAGGTCTGTAATGCTTGTGTCACCCTTTGATCCTCCTTTGTGAAATTGGGGTAACATTTGCACATCTCCAGTCCATGGGTACATCCCCTGAATCCAAGGAATCTCTCATAATTATGGATAATGGTTTGCTTACTTCCTTTGCTGCCTCCTTTAATATAACTGGATGTTTACCATCCACCCCAGGTGCCTTTCTTATGTTTCTCTTCAACAATTTCTCCTCTACTTTGCTCTCAGTTATAACAAAATCATCTAGCTCACTGCCAGAGCTTTAATTCATCTCTGGCATTCCCCTCCCTGAATAACTCCTCATGTGTGAATGTAGATGCAAAATACTCATTTAGTTTGTTAGCTATCTAGCAGGATCATCAACAGTTGAACCACTGATATCAAGTGGACCAATCTGATTCATCCCCTTCTTTTTAGAGTTTACATAAGTAAAGAACTCTTTGCTATTTTTCTTTGCATCCTTTGCCAAAGATTTCTCATAATCTGCCTTTGCTTGCCTAACCTCCTTTGTGATTTGGTTACGGACCACATTATCTATCATAGGCTTTCATGTCACCTGTTAATTTATATGTATGCCATGCATTTTTCTTCTCTGCCACATGTCTCATTAGTTCATCTGACATCTATTTAGGCCTAAACCTTGAACAATATTTCTTAGGTGGTATGAAAAGTCTAGTAGCTTCCAAGATTATTTCTTTGAATGCTTTCCATTTTGAATTTTCTGTTGGTAACATCATCAGCGGGTCCCACCGTATAGAATTTAAATACTGTCTCAGACCACCGTAGTCACCTTTACGAAACCAAAAAAACCCTTCCCTTTACCCCTGGTGGTAGTTACCTCTTTGAGTAAATTTCACTTCAGCACACTGTGCTCACTGCCACCCAGTGTTTCCTTTATCTGCAGATTCTTAATGCATGAAGAATCACTACTGATAATAAGATCAAGGGTATTATTCCATTTGGTTGCCTCTCGAACATGCTGCTGTAGAAAACAAATGAACCAATACACCCTCAAAATCCTTGCTAGCGTGCAAATGATCAATACATAAGTTCCAGTCAATATCTGGGAAATTAAAATCCCCCCCCCCCATTATAAGACAATTTGATTTACTGGCCAACTCAATTTCTCTGTACAGCTGTTCATTATACTCATCAGTGCCATTAGGCCTATAGCACACTCCTACTCTCAATTTTGCTTTCCCAGTGCATATAACACACCAAACTGACTCAACACTGCCCTACCTACCCATGTCAACTGGATGCACTTCCTTATATTTTATGTGTTTCTTAACTAATAGCATAACCCTTCCTATCCAGTCTATCCTTCCTGTACACATTGTACTCCCCAAATTCCAATTCTCGATTCCTTATAGCTGTGTGACACCACGTCTCTGATATCCCAACAATATCTGCCTTTGATGTTTTAACCAGCACCTCAAATTCACCAAATTTATTTACTACACTCCTAGCATTGGTGTACACTCATTTATACATGCACCTGTTCTTATTCCTAGCCAATCTAATACAGCCGATGTATTTACTTGTTCTGCAATGACTTCCAGCAGTCTCTGAAATCCTGAGCACCTTATTTTTCAGGATGCTGTTCATTACAATAGAAACAGTGCAAGAGTCACTTTCACCTCTGCCAGCAGCTCCTGTTAATCTATTAGTCTGTGTTTCACCCCAAGCTAACAGTTTTCCGACCCACCTAACACTGCCTTGATAGCATCAGCAAATATTCTTGCACCCTTTCTATTTAAGTGTATTCCATCCCTGTAGAAGAAGTCTCCTGTTAACAAGCACAGACCAGGCTGAGAACAAATTCTACCCCATGAGCCTTGCACAATCTCTCCAGGGCTTCTTTTCAACATTGACCTGTATTTGTTAAGTAATTCCGCCATTCTCCTACTCTTAATATCATTGGTGCCAACGTGTACAACAGTATCACTTTTTGTGACGTTAAAAGTTGATGATGCTCTACATCATCAACTTTTGCCTCTGGCAGACATACATTGGTCCACCTACCCTTTTTTGCACAATATATCCCCCGTTTCCCTGACAACAGAATCACCGACAACAACTAGTTCCTATGGAACCGGCACATCCTGCCTTGGATATTGCTGCTATGTTGCCCAATGTTCAATTGCAAGCTCGGGCATTGGTGTGGGCAGCTGACAGCTCGACACGCCCCTCAATTTAAGTCCTTTGAGGGCAGCTACCTTGTTCTTCAAGCTCTCATAAAGGCACATAACAATGCTGAGTTGGCACCTTATTTCCTCACACTCCTTACATCCAGCACACACAAAGACATTCTCCTTGGCAATATCATGTCTTGTTCCCGATTGATCCACAAACATCAAACAAGCAGTATATTTCAAAAGGCTGTGATTCAGAGGACAGCTACACCCCTCAGTTCTCCCCTGAGCCACACCACTCCCACTACTTTGAGCCTTTTGCTTCGCTGCTCTGGTCGAAGGCATAATTTTGATTGAATTTTAATACAATCCCAATATAAATTTAATACAATTAAAAATATTACACTAAACTTCTATCCCAATGCAGTAATAACACTATACAGGGTGTCTCAAAAACACTGGTACAAACGTTTAGGGGAGGTAGGTAACATCTAAAGGAATGTGAATCGCATAGGAACCCATAACTGGAAACGTCACCGTAAGTCAGTAGACGCCGTGGTAGTCGTCGAACAAAAAGTATGCATCGATATACGAACTGTGAGCTGGCAGACATGCACCTAGTGTATGGATTAGCAGAGGGCAATGGATGAGCCACTCAACGAATTTATGGAGAACGCTTCCCAGACAGACATGTACCGGACCACAGCTTGTTTGTGCATGTGCATCAAAATTTGTGCGATTATGGGTCATTTAGAGGTAACAAGAGTAGTGCGGGCAGACCACATTCAACGCGAACTCCCACCATGGAAGAAAGTGTGTTTAATGCCGTCCAGAATAATCCTACTACCAGCACACATGCCGTTGCCTCTGCCTTAGGAGTGTCTCATTGCAGTGTACAGTGTGTCTGGCACGACGATTCCTTACACCCCTTTCATCTCCAAAGGGTTCAGTTAATGCTGCCCCAAGATCCTCCTGCACGTGTGGCTTTTTCGAAGTGGTTTCTCCAAGAAAACGTTCAAGACTTGAATTTTCCAGCCTATGTTTTGTTCACGGATGAGGCTTATTTCACTCGGGAAGGCTTATTCAATGAGCACAATGCTCGTGGGTGGGCTCACGACAACTCGCACGGTGTGTGCCCCCATACAGCACAACATCGCTTCACAATAAATGTGTGGGCAGGTACGGTCGGTGACTGCTTAGTCGGCCCATACCTGTTACCATCCCGCATGAACTCCGCTAAATATCGGATCTTTCTGAAACAAGTTCTACCAGGGTTACTTGATGCTGTTCCAGCAAATGTGAGACGCAACAATTGGTTTCAACATGATGGGGTGCCTGCCCATTATGGAAGGTGTGTTCGTGACAATTTGAACAGATGTTTTGGGCGTCGATGGATTGGCCGTGGTGGACCCATTGCCTGGCCACCACACTCACCTGATTTATTGAGCCTTGATTTCTTTCTGTGGGGGGCCCTCAAATCTATCGTGTATGAATCGCCTGTGGAGACGGAAATGGATCTCGTGGCGAGACTCGTCTGCGCTGCTGCTACTGTCAAAGAAACTACAGGTGTGTTCGACCTGTCCACCAATCCATACTGCGTCGGTGTCACGCATGCATCGCATCTCATGGTGGAACCTTCAAGCATCTGTTGTAACATCATGAAATGCATCCATCTCGTACTCCATTGTTAATATTATGTCAAATAAATGTTTGCCACTAATTACTGTCTTGTGTCATTTCTGCTTCTTGTGCCTCTGCTATTACTTTCCCGTGACGTTTCCGGTTATGGGTTCCTATGCAATTCACATTCCTTTAGATGTTACCTACCTCCTCTAAACGTTTTTACCAATATTTTATATTAAGCTCTACTAATATAATTGTTGTACGTTATGTGACAAGTTAAATAATTAAAACATGTAAGCCATTACTTCAGATGGGGCAAAAGAGAGAGAACTTTCATAGATTCCAAGCTTCTTAAGGATAACTTGAAGACTTTCCCAATCATCCTTAAGCCAATAAAGGCATATAAAGAACATCCTTAAGATAATGAAGAATTAAGTAGCATCTGTTTACAAATCACAACAGAACAATTACTGAGAATGAAATACAATAATAAGGATTCTTCTATATTCTCACTGTTGTATTCTATGCACCCCCACCCCTTTTATAATATAACCAAAAAAAAATGCAAAAATTAGGCTAAGAAAATAACTTAGTATGGTAAGCATGCAGAATTAATGAAGGAGATAAATTACAAGTAGTTCAAGCCTGCACAGTATACTGAATAAAAGATATTCATTTCAAATCTTTATTTATATATATAAAAATATAAAAATTACCTTCAATGACAGCAGAAGTTGTAACTGTAACAGCATTTGCTGGGAAATCAGCAGTGTTAATTTCAGATGGGGCAAAAGAGAGAGAACTTTCATAAATTCCAAGCTTCTTAAGGATAACTTGAAGACTTTCCCAATCGTGCATTAATTTGGTAAAATCTTCCTGAATTCCAGAAGGAAGTATCAGGCCTGCTTCATGAGAGCCCTTCTCTACATTTCTAAATTTTGTATCCATCTGATTAATGATTAATCTATGTTCCTGTACACACTCTTTAGTTACCTGCGGGAAAATAAATAGCACAATACAGAAAAATGGAACAATAACCCGGTATGCTTTGTTCATTTATTGAATTAGCTATGCATTGAAATATCAATTGTAATCCAAACTAATTGGTCATTGATCAGTTTGGGAAAATTTTAAAATTGAACCCACCTTTTATATACAACGATGAGCCAAAACATTATGACCACCTACCTAATATGATGTTGGCCCTCCACGTGCAACCAAAACAGCTCGTACCTGGCGAGGCATGGATGCTACAAGATTTCTAAAATGTGTCTTGTGCAATTTGGTACCAACGCGTAACCAGCAGATCTTTAACTCCTGTAAGGTCCATGGTTGAGATGCCGTAGATCAGAGTTGCTGTTCCAACACAAACCACAGATGCTCGATGGGATTGATGTCTGCGGAATTTGGAGGCCAGGACAATACCTGGAAGTCTTCCTCATTTTCCACGAACCAGTCTCGAACAATCAGGGCAGCGTGGCATGGCGCATTATCCTGCTGAAAGGCGGCACTGCCAGAGGGGAAGACCGTTGCCATGAAAGGGTGTACCTGGTCAGCAATGATGTTTAGGTATAGGTATATTTCGGTCTAACGGCTCCTGGGATTTCTCCCATCTCCACATATGTATACTGTATCGGACAATCCAGGGATTTAAAAGTATATGGGTCATGTGCTATGCAGCATGTTGTGCCCTTGTTCATTCGGCTTGTTAGCTGCCGGGCCCTTAATGGGACCCGACGTTACCATACCTTGCCACAGGGAGGCCGGCTGGGTGTTACCTATATAGTACTCTGGTGGGTCCAGCCACCTACTTTCCTGGGATTTCAGTGACTAGAACCTAAAAAAAAAAAAAAAGTGCTGCTGGCAGTTAGTTATTAGCATTTATTAGAATAATTTAGAAGCTTGCAAGGGGCTATCGCTGAAATAATATTTTCTATATGGCTAAATGGGTTGGGCAGGAAATTTTAATGCAGTTAAATTTGGATGCGTGGGGCTGAAAACACTGTGAAAGTCAACAGTAAAGGGGATGTGAAGACTGAAGACTGGAGCGAAGAAAAGGAAGTAAGGGACCGATAGAGAGGATGGGACGCGATTCCAGTGGAGCAGGCCCGTGCTCCACCAGAGGGAAGAGATTTGGGGAAGGGGAGGAGTGGGAGACAAAGCCCCCTCTCCCCACAGGAGGGGAAAGAAAGCACTGTTCAGGAGAGAAACAGTGTATGTTGAGTCATATGACAACCTTGGATGTCCTTTAGTCCAGGTGCCCAACAGGGCAAGATGGGGTTCTTCTGGTCTTCTGTGGTGTCTTTGACCAAGTTGAGTCAGAGTCTTAGTTGTGTTTCCATTACTCTGGGCCACTGAGGGATGCCTGTTGTCTAGTGATTGATATTGTCCTATTCATTCATGTCCTATACCTCCAACTCAAAGGGAGGATAGGGTCCGTTGTCTTGTGAACAGATTTTGCACAAAAGGTGTGAATGCTTTGTAGGTCTCTTCCTCTTGTAGAACGACGTCCTCCTGGTTTCGAAGAAGTGAGTAAATCTTGGCGTATAATTGACATCTGAGGCCCTCGTATTGGGTCACACTCATAGACCAGGTACTCCCAGGACTCCTCCTGTCCACAGGAGCACCGCGGAGTAGCTGAGATTCCAAAGTCATATAGCCTCTTTCTAAATGAGCCATGTCCGGTCAATAGGTAGGTGGTTTGGAGTCCGGGCAAAAACCAGGCTGGGTAGAGCAGATAAACTTCTCCGACATCTGGTATAAACTTCTTAGTAATGGAGCTTTTGTTAGTGAGGTTCCAGCGATTTTGCCAGTGATTTCACATGTTGCAAAATCCATCTGTTCTCCACAGTTTTGGAGTTTGATGGGTCTAAGATGTTTAGGTAGGTGGTAGACGTCAGAATGCCCCGCACATGAACAACTGGACCCAGGGTATCCCAGCAGAACATCGCCCAAAACATGACACTGCCACCACCGCCTTGTTTTTGTCCCACAGTGCATCCAAGCGGCATCACTTCCCCAGGTAAACGACGCACACTTACCCGGCCGTCCACATGGTGCAACAGGAAACGTGATTCATCAGACACGTTGGTGAACCATGGTTAGCATGGGCACTCAGAGTGGCCTGCGGCTATGCAGCCCCATTTCCAGCAGGGTTCTATATACTGTGTGTTGTGACACATTACTCCTGTCACCAGCATTCCAATTACTGGTGAGTTGCGCCACAGTTGCCCTTCTGTTGCCACGTACCATTCGGAAGAGCCTTCAAGCATCGATGAGCCATGGTCATCCAACACCTCGCCGGCGGTACGTGGGTTTTCCCTCCTCGAACCACTTTCAGTAGGTACTAACCATGGCTGACCGTGAGCACCCCACCAGCGATGCAGTTTCGGATATGCTCTGACCCAGTCGTCTGGCCATTACAATTTGGCTTTGTCAAACTCACTTAAACCCACTGCCTTTCCCATCTGAAGAACAAGAGTAACACTGATTAACGGAGCTCAGTATCAGGTGTTTTCTATACCGTGTCCCGACATGTGGTGTAGTTCACCTGCAGTTGCTTCAATTTGCATAACGACTGGCAGGTCATAATGTTTTGGCTCATCGGAGTGTGTGTGTGTGTGTGTGTGTGTGGTGTGTGTGTGTGTGTGTGTGTGTGTGTGTGTGTGTGTGTGTGTGTGTGTGAAACTGATGATTTCCATACTATATATTCACCCGGTAAGACACCCAAACAGTGCTACAAGAACTGTCCAGGCGTCTTACCTATTAGCCTGCCATTAACATTTCTTACATTTTCAATTTCATCAGTTTTGTCACTAATGGATAGCATTACACATTTAATGATACTGTTTCAAAACAGTGGGTGTTATGATACAATTCACACACAAGTACAAACTACTTAACTGCAGTAAAGTACAGTATAGGAGAAGTTGTGCTAAATTATGGGTCACAAAAAAATACTTTGAAAGAACTGAATAAGAATATAAAATATTGAAGTATTATTTTAATTCAGGCTCCCCAAGTAGTAGTAGTAGTAGTAGCATGTGATGCAAGAAAGCAAGTGTATGAGCTTATGCAGCATCAGCCAAAAAAAAAAATCGCGCCATTCCCTCCAAATGCCTTTCCAGTTCCTCCTTGAATTTATTCAACCTATCAACTTCCACAATGACAGATGGAAGTTTGTTCCAGCAATTAACCACCCGCTGGCTAAAGGCAAATTTCCGCACATCTATTCTACATCTGTCTTTTCTTAATTTGAATTTATGCCCCCTTAGGTTCGTAATCTGAACAAGTGGAAGGATCCCATCAGAATTAAGCGTGCTCAACCCATTCAAGGCCTTATATACCTCAATCAGATCACCACGCAGGCGCCTAGTCTCCAGCCACTGCAATTTGCAGAACTTAAGCCTCTCTTGGTAAGAGGATCCCTTCATTCCCCTCACCAATCTTGTTGCCCTTCTCTGTACATGCTCAAGTAAATCTACATCCTTCCTAAAATTAGGTCTCCAGACCTGTATGCAGTACTCAAGGCGTGGCCTGACCATTGCTTTATACAGAGGGATAATCACTTCCTTTTCCCTGCTAGCAAAATTCCTATATATCATTGACAAAACCCCATGACCAGCCCTGGCAGCCTGTCTGCATTGCTCAGAAAACTTCATATCTGACTGCACAATTACTCCCAGGTCTTTTTCATTTTCTATCACCTGAAGTGTAGTACCACACAGTTGGTACATTTCTTTGGGGTTACTTCTACCCATATGCAGTACTTTTTACATATGCAGCATTTGTCAAGGTTAAACTTCAGTTGCCACTTCTTAGCCCATCTCCCCAAATTATCTAGATCCTGTTGCAGTAGCACACTGCCATTACTGTCATTAACAACCCTGCCAACCTTTGTATCATCTGCATGCTTCGACATTAAGCCTGATATACCTTCATCAATATCATTGATAAATATAAAAAACAACAGTGGACCCAAAACTGAACCCTGTGGTACTCCACTAATAACATTAGTCCATAAAGAGCAACACCCATTAATTATCCCCCTCTGTCTTCTCCCACTCAACCATCCTTTTATCCATTGTAGCAACTTACCCTTAATACCATTCTGCTCCAATTTGTACAATAGTCTTCCATGCGCAACAGTGTCAAAAGCTTTCCTGGAATCCAAATATATGATATCAAAATTATTTTTTGCATCCAGTTCCTTTGTAACCACATCATAATATCCTATCAAATTTGTCAGACAAGACTTTCCCTTAACAAACCCATGCTGTGTCTGAATTATTGCTGCAGTCTTGTCTAGATGATCCTGTAATGCATCTTTAACCAGTGACTCCATTATTTTACCCGGAACAGAAGTTAAACTAACTGGTCTGTAATTACTCGTGTCACCCTTCGATCCCCCTTTGTGAACTGGGGATACATTTGCACATCTCCAGTCCATGGGAACCTCCCCTGAGTCCAAGGATGCTCTCGTAATTATGGCTAAGGGTGTTGCTTAGTTGCTTTGCCGCCTCCTTCAATATAACTGGATAGATCCCATCCACCACAGGTGCTTTTCTTATGTTTAACTTCAACAATTTCTCCTCCACTTTGCTTTCAGTTATTACAAAATCATTATGTATCCTGCTACAATTTGATAACCTTCTGCCATTTTCAAACCTTTATAATTCCTCATGTGTGAATGTAGATGCAAAATACTCATTCAGTTTGTTTGCTATCTGAGCAGGATCATCAACAGTCGAACCATCGATGTCAAGTGGACCAATCAGATTCATCCCCTTTCTTTTTGAGTTTATATAACAAAAGTTCTTATCCTTTCAAAAGTTATGCATAAGAAGAATTCTGAAACATGAACAGATCACTTTTCCACCCTACATATAATGCAAATTATATAATATATATGGTATAACAACAAAAACTGTAAACAAAACTTTACTATACTGCAGTTAAAAAAGAGTTAGATCACTGAACTTAAAAGGAAATAAAAGTATTTGGAATTAAATTCTGCCACCTGACATTGCTAAGTTAAAACATGACTAACCTTTCATTAGCTGAGTAATAAATTTTCTTTATTGTTATAATGATTTAGCTGGTGCAAAATAAACTGATACACATGCACGAATAGAGCACAAATAGGTAGCACCAACTGCCAGTTCCTTGATTGATTGAGATAATTAACATCTCACTGTAAAGTACTAGACAAATCATTTCTTTTAACTGTTCAAATTAATAATATCAATAGCAATGTGAAAAGATTACACAGTTTAGGCTAAAATAAATCACTTGCTGTATGAGTAATCCAGCTGATGTTGAACAAAGTCCTGTCTACAAGAGGCTCTTATGCAAAACAAGTTTAACTACCCTGATTTTGAAGTCAAATAAATTAAATGCTTTTTGCAATTATTTTTTATTTTGTGATTGTGCTGTAGTCTAAACAGTTTAAGTAGAAAATATAAGTGCAATAGGACTTTCTGGGAAAACCAGGTTATAACTTCAGAACCTTGACGTACCCTGGGGATATGATATCATCGTTCTATTCTTTCATCCACACTATTCTATTGTGTAAAAAACATTATGGGAATCCTATAGTCTCAAAACTATTTTATTAAACACATTGGACAGACAACTTGTGTAGTCAAGACCCGCTAATTTTTAGCAGGTCTCGACTGTCCAACACTATTCTATTAGTATATCAATGACCTTTTATTTAAAAAAAATTAGGACTCCTATTTGTGACTTTATTAATCACAGTATACTGCATTTCTCTTTGACAAATCTTCACTCTACAAACAAAAAATTATCAAACATCCACCCAAACAGACCAATCACACCCTCCTACTGTCACTTTCATTTTCCCGGTGTTTATGTCACACCAAACTGACTCAACACTGCGGTGGCCACCCAGTGCAGTGCTGAGTCAACTTAATGCACTGCTTTAGATTTAATATGCTTCTTGAGTAAGGGTATAACTGTCCCCTCCTGTCCTTTCTGCACAGCAGAGACAGGGGAGACTCCCAGTGCTGCAAGACCAGTAACAGGATACACTATGTCCTTTCTGTACATACAGGCAATTCCCTCTTTACGATAAGCTGTTACAGTTTAAACAAGAATCAATGGATATCAAGCTTGAGAGTGAATAGGCATGAAGGAGGAAGTAGTCCCTGCCAAAATCAAATAGGACACACTCAATTGACATATTCCTATCTGCTTATCGGGGAAGACCCACAACACTGTCATTCCAGACTTATCATAAAACTCATTCTTCTAGCCATAATATCTGGAGCACAATTTTTAAATTGTTTTCTCATACAGGAATCTCTAACACTAAATCATTTTATAGGAGATAAGGCAAATCTACTTGAATTTGTTCTTAGAGAAGATAAAACCATTTGACAGATTTTAATTTTAATTAAATCTTAATGGAAATCTTGCAATACAATAGAAATAGGCATGATTTGGCCTTAGCAACCCACGTGCCAAAAAACAACATAACAACAACTTAAAAGCTGTACTAAAAGTAAAGAATTCTTCACTATATACTTTCTGAAAATCACAAACTTAAAATCTTCAACTATTTGCCCATTCGTACTACTCTTTATATTTAGGATTTACTATCAACCTCTTATATTTAGGATCATGTTAAAAATTTAGGCTTTCTCTTTTAATTTATTCCCTTGGTGTTTTTCCTTCTGAGTAGCTAAAATTCTAAATTAATTTGATTTCATATAATAATAAACACTTCTCTAGATTTTTTTTTTTTTATGACAAATCACAAAAATCTATTCCTTTATTTAATTAAAAGAATGGTATTATAAAACATAAAACAAATCTTCACTCTATTTTACTATTGAAAAATCAAAAATGTTCTTCAGACATCTCCAATCTTGCTATTTAATTATATTGGTCCTTTTATTTTAATACTAATACAATATGATAATTTTTTATCACTTTTATATTAATATAAAAGTGATAAAAAAGTCTGATATAATATTTATCCTCATGTATTCTTTATAAAGTAAAGTACATGATATATTTTTTTTTAATTTAAGAAAAACTAGTAATAATATACCTACTGTATTTTCTTCTGAAGGATTTCTACCAGCCGTGTAAGTGGCCAGCCTTTGCTCTGATATCTGCTTTGCCTCTGTAACCCATATCCCTTCAACCTTTAGGTGATCTAAAAACTCACTTAAGTTCTGCACATGCTGATCAAGCTTTTGCTTCTGCTCAGGTAACAATGTTGTAACCTACAAAAGTTTTAAAAATTAAAAGAATTTTTTTAAGAAATTACATTTGTTTTCTGAAAGTACAATAAAACATGATGTAGCTAACATACATTATAAATACATCCCGTCTTCTATAATTCTTCTTTAATACCTTCTCAATAAAGGTTAAGTAATGTGAAATGAATCCATATTATAAAAAGCCAACATTATAAGTTAAGGTGTGATTTTATATTTCTTCAAGCATATGGCTCAAAACCCAACATATTGTCTCCTCTCTCTCTCTCTCTCTCTAAATATTTTAGTATGTCAACCCCTTGCATAACAATACCTATCCTCCTGACTAAGCAAGACCTAAGAAGGTTTGTATAATTTTTGAATTTTTATAGAAATTTTATAAAATTCATGGTAACTTATTTTAGGTAGCATTATTTCCATATAGGTACAGCAGAATGTACTTGTAAAATCCAAAAACACTTGGGCTGTCTTTTTGAAATTTTGTTACATAGTGTAATCTATGCTGCAGTCATTTAGGTAATTAAATATCTTTGTGGAAAACATAATCATTAAATTTCCTTGAAAGTTATATGATTTGGAAACTTGATTATTGTGTGTGCATATGTGCGCATGTCAATCAGTACAAGAGGAGGATGGGTATGATACAGATGACCCAGGTTTCTGACAATTTTTTAAAAACTGTGTGTGTGTGTGTGTGTGTGGATGTGTCTCAATGCTCATACCTTATTATATCTTTTCTCTAAGGCTTCCACATCCTCTGTCTTTAAGAGAGTG
Organism: Mastigoproctus giganteus; assembly: GCF_048544385.1. NCBI lineage: Eukaryota > Metazoa > Arthropoda > Arachnida > Uropygi > Thelyphonidae > Mastigoproctus > Mastigoproctus giganteus. The sequence continues at coordinate 28,656,615 of NC_143582.1, forward strand.
CCAGCTAACATGATAGATAATAAACTTGCTCTACGGTGAGGTATTTCCCGTTCTGCCCTCTATAACAAAAATAAATTGAAACAATAATCAAAAACTAAAAATTTTAAGGATAAAAATACATTTCCATATTGTAATAACTGTTGACAATTACATAAAATTATGATTTGATCTTGAGCTTTTTTAATAAATTTTCTGTTAAATTCAAGTAATTGTTAAATTCAAGTAATGTAAATTAGTCTCATTATGCTTACTGATTATTAATGGCTCTTCCATGTATGATTTCATTTGACTGCTTCTGAGAAATTCTTCTGTTTTGAAATGAATTTACATGTCAAATTAACACTGCAAGAGAATTTTAGATTGTGTTCTGATACTTGTTTGACTACCTAATAATCATTCTTATAATGTTACTTTCATTGACTATTACTGCATCTTGAAAGTTTTTATTTATTATATGTTTATGCAATTTTATTCCTGAGCATTTAGCAGAACACTGTGCTGTTGTTTGGGTTTAAATGGTGCATCAGCAACTAGGGCTATAATGCGCCAAGCAGAACACTGTGCTGTTTGTTTTTCTAAATGGTATGTGCGTGCACTTGTGTGTGTGTGAGAAAGAATGGCTAAATTTAACTTGGGCCTTTTTATTAAAAAAACCAATGCCAGTGAAGGAAGTAATTTTTATGGTTGGTTTCAGCAACATTTATTCTCACTTCCTGCCATGTGATCATACTCCTAACACCAGTCATTCTAAGTATAAAAGAGAACTGTAATAACAGATTTCTGGCCAAAAAAAAAAAAAAAAAAAATGTGAAACCTTGTTAAATTCCACATTGTATGGTGAAGAGAGCCTATAATGCACAAAGCTGCACCAGCCATGTACAATGTCTTCAGAGAGCCACCAACTGACTGCACGTTTATGCCCAGATGATCACTGTCACTAGTACAATCAATTGTCATGTCAAAGGAATGAATTTGAAAAACTGACATAATACAATGCATGATATGGCATCCAAACTATGCATAAGTGTTGGAAGAATTAAACAATCATCATTTATTATTCAAAAAATGTGTACAGGATAAATGACAAAGGTGTAAATGTTCAACCAGGTTATTTGCACCATTAGAGGAAGATGCATTTCTGCTACAAATATTGGCTCACTAGTGATGCATATACTGACAAAGATAAAACATTTCACACCTGAGTCAAAACAAGCTGGCATGGAGTACAGACTTCCTGCCACCCAAAAAATTCAAAAAACCCATTAGCTGATAAGGTAATGGTTAATATATTTTGTAATTCAGAAGGTAATCCATGTGGATTTTCTGCTGAGATACTTTGACAATTAATAGAAAAAAAAAAAAAACCTAAAATAAACCTATTTTGCAATAAGAAATTGGCAAGAAAATGGCATGTAAGCTGTCACAGAAGATAGCTCACTGTGAGGCGCCTCTGTAGCCAGGTGGGCAGGAGCAGCAGTGCGTAGCACACGCTTCTTGATTAGACCAGGGTTTGAGCCCGTGGCCACCGAATACGGAGGATATGGAAAGGTCAAGGAATGACCACCGCATATCCCTGGAGCAATATGGCCTTAGTTGCTAATGCTCCTTTAAAAAAAAACAAATAATAACAAAATAAAAATAACGGCTCACTGTGTGACAATACACAACCACAACTTTTACAACACTAATCTGGGGCTGAAAAATCATGTACCACTCTCTTTATGAACCAGGCCCTACCCGAAACATAAATTTTAATTGTTCCAGCAAATGAAACACATCTAGCAAAGTAGAAATCTTTTTATTTTTTTATTTATTTATTTTTTTATTTATTTATTTTTTTTTTTGTTAGTTGACGTATCGGCTTCTGTGGCCATATTGCACCTCCCAAGGTTTTCGCATTTTCTACTCTGATCCAAGCGTGAGGCGGGATTCGAACCTGCGACCTTTGGGTTGCCAGGCAGGCACTTTACCCACCCGGCTAGCCCAGTTAGCAGAAACCTCAAACAGATGAAGAACTCAGTTGCTGTATTGCAGTAGGCTACATGATCACCCTACATCTTTCTATAGTGCAAGCACTGCTATAACAGAATAAATGTGTTAGTGTACAGAGAGAATAACAAACTTCTTTTCAAGGAGGGATAGTATAGTCAATGTGGTAAGTATATATTCCATCTAAAAAAATAATAAAGTCCAGGTTAATCTTGAACTATACTTGTATATCAATAAATATAGAAAGTTTTAAAATTATATTGCAAAGATATACACAATCCATAGAAAACTAATAGCAGATATTCTTACTAGGACAGGCAGAATAAAAATATAGAAACACTACTTACTACACTGACCTTGATCAATATTATCAAATATTGTGTAATGAGAGAGGAAAATAAACAGGAACATACTGGATAATTAAATAAAATTGGACTTTGCATGCTATTCTTTCATGTAATTTCTCTCTCTACTTTCATTCTATCAATTCTATCCTAATATTTAAGTACTTTGTAATGTTCTATATTTTTTCTGCCTCTTTTAGCTTATAAAAAAAAATTCCACATTTGAAAGCAAGGGTATGAACAGTTGTGGAGAACAACTTCATAAATTGTTTCTTATCCTATAAAATTCCAGTTTGTAGAATAAGGAATTACTTTTCTCTTTCAGTTGTGACTGAAAAGGAAAAGTAATTAAATAAAACATGAAAAATTCTACACACCCTGACTTTATCAAGCAATTCTTTTGCTGCAGAAAGATCAGCAGGATGAAGTGTACCACTAAGTAATGTCTCTGTTTCATCCAACCAGAAAGTTAAATCTTCCATTTCTTCTTTTACTTCTGCCAATGTATCACTATCTTTTTCAAGTCTAGGGTAAAAATATATATTTGCATGCATATTATCTTTATAAACAGAAATGTAAGTGAAATTCAATTTGAGAAGGCTTATTTAAGTAAAAAATTATTAAAGGAAAGGAAAGTAATCAACAAAGTAATCCTGAACTCCAATAAACAACTTAAATGTTATTTCTACTATAATAACTGTATTTAGTATAGAGTATATAATAACTGTATTTAGTAAGACCAAATGATGAAAGGAAGAGAACTTTTTTTCTGAAACAGCAAAAAAATAAAATAAAATAAATAAATAATTCAAATAAAACAGAATCTTCATAACATTCTCACAAAGTAATCATCCAGTTCTGCTTTAAACTTAGCCAGATTCACTGCCTCCACCACATTGGGAGGCAACTTGTTCCAACATTCGACAATGCACTGCCCATAGGTGAAGTTCATGCAATCCTCCTGAGATTATTTCCTGAGATTTATACTTGTCTTCTGGCTTGTGTCTTCAGTGCCTTATATACCTCAATTAGATCTTCCTTCAGATGTCTAGTTGTCACACTGCAATCCATGTTTCCTAAGCCATTCTTCATATATTCCATTTGGTTCAAAAATGATTATTAAGTAAAATTCTGTTTGTTTCTTAAAAATAACTTAAGGACATTTATGATCTGTTCTTAGTAAAGCAGTCTTGAGTTGCCAAGCTTTGCAGTCCACTTCTTCTAAGCCACTCTTCATGCCGACATGTATCTTCATATCTATATCTACAATACATTTTCATTCCTATTTCATTTGGTTGGAAATTGAAAATAGAGTGAAAAGCTTATTTTTTTCCCTTAAAAATAACTTAGACATTTATGATCTGTTCTTATTACAGTAGTTGTTTATTTTTCTACACATAAAATGTAACTTTTATATAATTTTATCTAATCATAAGTACCCTACCTTGATTTTTTCAAGGTGAGGGGAACAAATAGTTTGATGTATTTAACATGTTAATTTGGCAAGTTTCTTTATGAATTATAGTGCAACTAGTAGAACTCAAGTTAATTCTAATGAAAACTAAAAAGGGTTTAGGGCTGAGAGGCTCAGACTGAGAAATTTACTCGATAAACAAGTTAGTATAAAACATTATTTTTAATTCATAGGAAATCATGAAAATAGGTGAAATGGTATCATTTTTACTACATCTCATATTGTAAACGTCTTCACAACAAGTTGCCAATTATCGTGCTACCTTAAATAAGCAATGTTTCCCCAGTAGAGAAGACTAATGTTACTTATTCTCAGCAGATATCACCACCCCCAGATGGCACCGATTCGAAGTCTGTTGGCCTCTTAGTGGTGGGCAAGTAGGTATCCTAATGATACAATGAGTGACAACCTACTTATGAAGTTTTAACTTCACCATATGATAGATGCCAGATGGTGTGCAATAATAAAGTACGAAAAAGGATTTAGGAGCTGAAAGCCACAAGCCTATGGGTAATTTACTAGATGAACAAGTTAGTGCAGAGAATCATTTTAGTTTGTAGTAAATCACTAAAGTAGGCGAAATGGCATATTTTTTTTTTTTTTATGTTTACTACAAACTAAAATGATGCTTTGCATTAACTTTGCACTATGAGCTACCTGATAAACTGAATGAGTATTTTGCATCTACATTCACACATGAGGAGTTATTCAAGGAGGGGAATGCCAGAAGTTTATTAAATTCTAACAGGAGCTAAGTGATTTTGTAATAACTGAGAGCAAAGTGGAGGAGAAATTGTTGAAGTTAAACATAAGGAAGGCACCTTGGGTGGATGGGATTTATCCAGTTATATTAAAGGAGGCAGCAAAGGAAGTATGCAAACCCTTAGCCATAATTATGAGAGTATCCTTGGATGCAGGGGAGGTCCCTGTGGACTGGAGATGTGCAAATGTATCCCCAATTCACAAAGGGAATTCGAAAGATGACACAAGTAACTATAGACCTGTTAGTTTAACTTGTGTTCCGGGGAAAATAATGGAGTCACTGGTTAAAGAAGAATCTAGACAAGACTGCAGTAGTAGTTAAGACACAGCATTGGTTTGCTAAAGGGAAGTCTTGTCGGACCAATTTGATTGGATACTATGATGTCGTCACAAAGAAACTGGATGCAAAAAATAATTTTGATATCATATACTTGGATTTCAGGAAAGCTTTTGATACTACTCCACATGGAAGACTGCTGTACAGATTGGAGCAGTAAGGCTTTAAGGACAAACTGCTACAATGGATAAAGGGATGGTTGAATAGGAGACGACAGAATGGAAATCAATGGACACTGCTCTTCGTGGACTAATGCTATTAGTGGGGTTAACCAGGTTTCGTTGCTGGGCCTTGTTGTTTGTGTATTCATTGATGTTATTGATGAAGGTATATCAGGCTTAATGTCCGTGTTTGCAGATGATACAAAGGTTGGCAGTGTTGTTAACAACGGTAAAGATAGTAAAAAAAAAAAAACTGGATCTAGTTAAGTTGGGCAAATGGACTGAGAAATGGCAACTGAAGTTTAACATTGACAAATGCAAAGTACTCCACATGTAAACCAAAAGAAACATACCAACTGTGTGGTACTACACTCAGGGAAGTGGAGAGTGAAAAAGACCTGGGGGCAATTGTGCAGTCAGATATGAAGTTCAATGAGCAGTGCACACGAGCTGCCAAAGTAGGTCATGGAATCTTGTCAATGATATATAGGAATTTTGATAGCAGACACAAGGAGGTGATTATCCTGTTGTACAAGGCAATGGTCAAGCCACACTTTGAATGCTGTGTACAGGTCTGGAGGCCTCATTTTAAGAAAGATGTAGATTTGCTAGAACAAGTACAAAGAAGGGGAAACAAGTTTGGTGAGGAGAACCGAGGGGGTGCTTGTACCAAGATATGATTAAGTTCTGAAAATCGTAGTACCTGGAGACTAGGCACATGCGAGATAATTATTGAGGTGTATCAGGCTTTGAATGGGTTGAGCAAGCTCAGTGCTGATGGGATTCTTCCTCTTGCTCAGATTAAGAACCTGAAGGGGCATAGATTCAAATTCAAATAGATGTACAGAAATTTGTCTTTAGCCAGCTGGTAGTTGATTGTTGGAATAGACTTCCATCTCTTGAGGAATTTGATAGGTTAAATAAATTTAAGGCTGAACTAGACAAGCATTTGGAGTGAAATGGGAGGGTTTTTTTTTTTTTTTTTTGGCTGATGCGGCATAAGCTTGCTTTCTTGCATTGTATGCCTCAACTAATGCTAATCTAACTTGTTTATTAGTAAATTTCCTGTATATGAGGATTTCAGCCTCAAACCCTTTTTTTAGCACTTTACTATCACCCACCGTATGGCATCTCTCACATTGTGAAGTTAAAACTTCATTAACTGAGTTGTCACTCATTGTGTCACTATGGCATCTATCTGCACACCAATGAGAGACCAACAAGCTTTGAAATGGTGCCATCTGGGTAATAGTATCTGCCAAGAATAAGTAACATCAGTCTTCTCTACTAGAGAAATGTTGCTTATCGAGGTAGTGCAACAACAGGCAGCTCATTGTGAAGGTGTTCACAATATGAGATGTAACAAAAATAAAGCCATTTCACCTACTTCAGTGATTTACTACAAACTAAAATGACACTTTGCACCAACTTGTTCTAATTAAAACTTAAAATTGCTGTATTGAATGTAATGGAGTGGGACCCAAAGAATGATGATTTTTGTAGGATAATTAATAAACTGAACTTGCTAGAACAAGTACAAAGAATGGCAACAAGATTGGTGAAGGGAACAGAGGGGTGCGTGTATCAAGATAGGCTTAAGTTCTGCAAATTGCAGTGCCTGGAGACCAGGCAACATGCGTGACAAATAAACTGAAATTTAAACGTTGAATAAATTTACGCATACATGAATAACACAATCAAGTCTGAAAATCAGATGCATCTCTGAATTAAATGGCACAAATTTCAAATGGTTTGAATGTGCTTAATATATTATCCTGCAACCTTTATCATCAAGAAATAAAATTTACTCTCAAGAAACTATATGAAAATCAGTAAACCGTATGCTCTAGTTTTGGTCAATTATGATTAAGAATATTTAATTCAAAATGGTTATGCAAGTAAGTTCAACATAAATTAGCTATTCAATCAGAAAATCAGCAATACTCTGGCTGAAATTACCAATGCAATTTATTTCTGCCATTTTAAATCATATATTTAAATGTAGAGACATAATCTATTAATGTTGCCAAACTCACTAAAATAAAACCAGGCAAAATTGTTTGTTTATTTTGTGAATGTATATGAAGTGATGCACAAATGAGAAAGCTCAAATTCTGCATGTTTTGCATTTACAAGGGTGGTCAAATGAAAATAACTAATTTTTTACAATAACTGGTACTTTACAAAAAAAAAAAAAATCTCTACACAGTAGCCTATGTGCACTATTAGCCTGTCTGCACTTTTTATACCCTGCTCATGTCTTTGAGTTGCTGTTGGCACCAATCTTTGATGGATTCCTCCACTTCACCATCCATGTGAGGAATTGAAGTCCTGCTAGATCATTTTTCATTCTTCCAAAAACATGACCCTTGTAACACAATAAACCTAGGCTTTACAGAGGATACTCAATCACTTCCCAGCACAGTTTATGGATGGTTGCCATAGCGTCTTGAGGTGCCTTGTCGCAAAAAAATAACAGTCATCGAGTGTCAGAGCCTCTTGTTTTTGATGACATATTACAGATTCATTAAGAGGATTCTCACCTCTACATCAGAAACAGACAGTAACAGTTCCTACATGCTTTCCAAAGTCTTGATTTTTTTTTTTTTTTTTTTTTTTTTAGTTGTGGTAGTAGCTGATGTTTCTATTACACACTGATATCTCTCTCTCATCCAAAGTGACTGCATCATATCTCATTCACAAGCACTGTGATCCAAGAAATAATTTCCTTCCTCTTAATAATATTTTAAATTATCATGTTAGACAGACACAATCCCATCTGAAAATTTATTTATTTATTTTTTCCATCATTGAAATACTTGGGAACCCACTTGCACATATATTCTTCTACCAAAATCTTTTATGATTTATGGCATAGGGAGACCCGAGTCTGATATCTAGCTCTCTGACCACACATTTAAATGTTGCACCCTGATCTGCTTTAATGATGTCTGCCAAGACAGTTTCTTTTCCTGAGTGGGTCATCTTCCAGAGTTTTTCTTCGTTCATGGTAAGAACCTTCTCATTCACACACTCATGGAAGTGACATACAGTTGTTGACATACAGCACTTCTATGTCTTAGTGAATTTCTGCTGGACACACCAACCCACGTAAGAAACTGAATAACACTGCTGGCTAGCGGGGATGTGCCCATCACTGTGAAAGCCATACTGTCTTTGCTACTGCTGAACATCACTTAACATGCATATGTGGAAGGACAGCCAACATGCTTTATTGTTTAGTAGAAACTGAATCCCTAAATCACATCTATGGGGCATTAAATGTCACAAGGGTGGTTCACTTGACTCACCCTTGTGACACTGTTTTGACAATTGTTGCTTTGTCTGTTTTTGATATTTACTGTTAGTATCAATTCAATTCAGTTTAGTCTTCTGCTGAAGTACTACAAGAAAAATTCCAATAACTCAAAGTAATTTAAGTAGTATCTTACTTTTCCCTTCTTGATGCAAGTTCAACAACCAAAGCTTTCCACCTCCTATTTAGAGATTCCATCTGTTCTTGAAGTAAAACTGCATCGGGTGCCGAGCACTGTTCTGCTACTTTCTTACTGGTCTTGTTTACCACCTCAAGAATGGCCATTTTTTCTGTTACTTGTTGCTGTAGCATCTATTTAAAAAATAACATACCAAAGGAATCAATGTTTCTATTGCCTACTCTATTTCATTTGGTAAAAGTTCATATATTTCTAAGAAATATATTAAACCTATCCAACTAAAAAATGGTTAGTTATTCATTACTGCTATGCAGAAAACAAAAATAATGTTTACAAGCAGAAAATTCTATAATTAGCAATAGACTACTCAAACTAAAATTGTTTAGACATTAAATTAGTGAATAGCTTTGTGTTAACAATGGTAAATGAATAGGTTTGACTTTTCTGTGCTCTCCATACAGTCAGTCAAAGTATAATGCAGAATCTATGCACATAGGGATATGGACTACACTTATACAGTCCATATCTGTTGGCCTTAATATGGATTTACATCAAATGGGTATGAATTTTTTGTCAGAAAGGAGCACAGTAGAAAAATCTTCTTTCCCCCAAACTAAGAAATATCCATATTTTCAGCATGCAAGCAACAAACACAAAAAAAAATTGGTAGAATGGTGTTTCAAAACTTACAATTATAACTCTTAAAGACTGCAAGGAGGAAGGGGACATCCAGTATTTAAAAGAGCGTGGCAAAAATCAACTCATCCTTTGTTCTTTACAAATCTCTGCTCATCAATTACCCACATGGAGAAGGTCAAAGAAAAATAGTTTTGATGTTACCTACCAAATTTTCAATCAAGACTCGAATTATTCTTAACAATGTAATTTTGTTGCAGTGTATTATTTTCTCATTTGAAATTCAAAACCTAATATACTATTAGTATACCATTACTAATATACCATTTAATACTACTAAAAGCATGCTCCATTTTAGTTACAAGAGAAGAAATTTCTTGCATTGCAAGAAAAGGCTAATCTCTTGTAGGTTATTGTTATGAAGTATGTTATGTAGAAGTTGCTCTCTAATCAATATAACAAATGAGTAAAAAAGACCAGTGCCAAAGCAATCATGCTTCTTCATCATTTAAAAGGAAGAGGACGGTGAATATGTGGTCCAGTAAATTCACAGGTTGTTTCAGAACAGCCTACATGCCTGTCAAGAGTTAAGTATAAAAGGACCATCACAAAATATGTACACAATACCCAATGGTTCTGTCTGCATTTTTTTTAATGAGGGTAATAGTACTAGTAATAGTGGAATGTGATGCAAGAAAGCAAGTGTATGCTTTCTTGCATGCAAGCAACAATGAGCTTATGCAGCATCAGCCAAAAAAAAAAAAAAAAAAAAATCACGCCATTCCCTCCAAATGCCTGTCCAGTTCCTCCTTAAATTTATTTAACCTATCAACTTCCACAACAGCAGATCGAAGTTTGTTCCAGCAATTGACCACCCACTGGCTAAAGGCAAATTTCCGCACATCTATTCTACATCTGTCTTTTCTTAATTTGAATTTATGCCCCCTTAGGTTCGTAATCTGAACAGTTGGAAGGATCCCATCAGAATTCAGCGTGCTCAACCCATTCAAGGCCTTATACACCTCAATCAGATCACCGCACAGGTGCCTAGTCTGTAGCCACTGCAATTTGCAGAACTTAAGCTTCTCTTGGTAAGAGGATCCCTTCATTCCCCTCACCAATCTTGTTGCCCTTCTCTGTACACGCTCAAGCAAATCTATATCCTTCCTAAAATGAGGCCTCCAGACCTGTACGCAGTACTCAAGGCGTGGCCTGACCACTGCCTTATACAGAGGAATAATCACCTCCTTTTCCCTGTTAGCAAAATTCCTATATATCATTGACAAAAACCCATGACCTGCCCCGGCAGCCTGTCCGCATTGCTCAGAAAACTTCATATCTGCCTGCACAATTACTCCCAAGTCTTTTTCATTTTCTACCACCTGAAGTGTAGTACCACACAGTACGTTTCTCTGGGGTTACTTCTACCCATATGCAGTACTTTGCATTTGTCAAGGTTAAACTTCAGTTGCCACTTCTTAGCCCATCTGCCCAAATTATCTAGATCCTGTTGCAGTAGCACACTGCCATTACTGTCATTAACAACCCTGCCAACCTTTGTATCATCTGCAAACTTCGACACTAAGCCTGATATACCTTCATCAATATCATTGATAAATATACAAAACAACAGTGGACCCAACACCGAACCCTGTGGGACTCTACTAATAACATTAGTCCAAGAAGAGCAGCACCCATTGATTACCGCCCTCTGTCTTCTCCCACTTAACCATCCTTTTATCCATTGTACCAACTTACCCTTAATACCAATCTGCTCCAATTTGTACAATAGTCTTCCATGCGCAACAGTGTCAAAAGCTTTCCTGAAATCCAAATATATGATATCAAAATTATTTTTTGCATCCAGTTCCTTTGTAACCACATCATAATATCCTATCAAATTTGTCAGACAAGACTTTCCCTTAACAAACCCATGCTGTGTCTGAATTATTGCTGCAGTCTTGTCTAGATGATCCTGCAATACATCTTTAACCAGCGACTCCATTATTTTACCCGGAACAGAAGTTAAACTAAATGGTCTGTAATTACTCGTGTCACCCTTCAATCCCCCTTTGTGAATTGGGGATACATTTGCACATCTCCAGTCCGTGGGGACCTCCCCTGAGTCCAAGGATGCTCTCATAATTATGGCTAAGGGTTTGCTTAGTTGCTTTACCGCATCCTTTAATATAACTGGATAGATCCCATCCACCCCAGGTGCTTTTCTTACATTTAACTTCAACAGGTTCCCTTCCACTTTGCTCTCAGTTATTACAAAATCATTAAGTACCCTGCTACAATTTGATAACCTTCTGCCATTTTCAAACCTTAATAATTCCTCACGTGTGAATGTAGATGCAAAATACTCATTCAGTTTGTTTGCTATCTGAGCAGGATCATCAACAGTCGAACCATCGATGTCAAGTGGACCAATCAGATTCATCCCCTTCCTTTTAGAGTTTATATAAGTAAAGAAATCCTTGCTGTTTTTCTTAGCATCTTTTGCCAAGGATTTCTCATAATCTGCCTTCGCCTGCCTAACCTCCTTTGTAACTTGGTTACAGATCGACTTGTAGCTATCATAGGCTTCTGTGTCACGTGTTAATTTGTATGCATCCCATGCATTTTTCTTCTCAGTTACGAGTCTCATTAGTTCATTTGACAACCATTTAGGCCTAAACCTTGAACAATATTTCTTAATAGGTATGAAACATTTAGTAGCATCCACGATTAATTCCTTGAATGCATCTCACTTAGAATTTACTGTTGGTAACATCGTCAGTTGATCCCACTGTACAGAATTTAAAAACTGTCGGAGACCACTGTACTCGCCTTTACGGAAGCAAAAACCCTTTCCTTTACCCCTGATGGTAATTAAATCTTTAAGTAAATCCCACGTCAGTACACTGTGATCACTGCCACCTAGTGGTTCTTTTATCTGCAAATTCCTAATACATGAATGATCACTGCTGATAACCAGATCAAAAGTATTACTTTCTCTAGTTGCCTCTCGAACATGCTGCTGCAGAAAACAATCATCCAATAAATCCACAAAAGTCTGATTGGTGTGTGAGTGACCAACCCACAAGTTCCAGTCAATATCTGGGAAGTTGAAATCCCCCATTATAAGACATTCCGATTTACTAGCCCACTCTATTTCTCTGTCCAATTGTTCATTGTACTCATTCGAGTCATTAGGCCTATAACACACTCCTACTCTTATTTTTGCTTTCGCAGTGCTTATGTCACACCAAATTGACTCAACAGTGCACTGTTCATCTATATCAACTGGATGCACTTCTTTTGATTTTATGTTTTTCTTAATTAACAGCATAATACCTCCTCCCTTTCTATCCTTTCTGTACACATTGTACTCCCCAAATTCCAGTTCTGCAATCCTTATATCTGTGTGACGCCACGTCTCTGCTATCCCAACAATATCCGCCTTTGATGTCTTGACCAACACTTCAAATTCATCAAATTTATTTACTATACTTCTAGCGTTGGTATACATGCAAGTATACATGTTCCTATTCTTATTATTAGTTACCCTAACACATCCCATATACCCACCTGTTTGACGATGATTGCCATCAGTCCCTGAACCCCCCAGCACCCCTCGCTCCAGGTCACTACTTATTCTAATAGAAGTTGTGCAAGAATCACCTTCACCTCTACCTTCGGCTACTTTTAACCTTTTAGTCTGTGAATCCCCACAAGCTATCAGTTTTCCGACCCACCTAACACTGCCTCGATAGCATCAGCAAATATTCTTGCACCCTTTCTATTTAAGTGTATCCCATCCCTGTAGAAGCAGTCTCTCCTGTTAACAAGCACACACCAGGCTGAAAAAAATTTTACCCCTTAAGCCTTGCACATTTCCTCCAGGGCCAAATTGATTGACAAGGCTCTCAGCATGTACTCCCTCCTATTGTGTCTGGGCAAAATTGCAGACACTTTCAAATTTAACCCTAATTCACGACTTTTTTGCAACATTGACCTGTACTTGTTAAGTAAATCTGCAGATCTCCTACTCTTAATGTCATTGGTGCCAACGTGTACAACAATATCACCTTTTGTGCCCTTAAAAGATGACATATGCTTTACAATGTCGTCAACTTTTGCCCCTGGTAGACATACCCTGGTCCTGTTCCATCTATCCTTTTTACACAATATATTCCCCCGTCTCCCTGACAATAGAGTCACCAACAATAACTAGTTCCTTTGGCAACTGGGCCAGTTGCCTGATGCCCAGGAGTGAGCTCTATCATTGAGTTGGGCAGCTGAGAGCTTGACAGGCCCCTCATAATAATTTCTTTGAGGGAACCTACCCTACACCTCAAGCTCTCATAGACACCCAGTAGAATGCTGAGTTGATGATTAATTTCTAGACACTCTCTGCACCTGCTAGATCATGTTCTGTTCCAGAGTTCGGCAAACATTTCACAAGTTGCACATTTTTTTAGGCTGTGATGATTTGGAGAATTTCCCCCCTCAGTTCTCCCCCAAGTCAAAGCACTCCTGCCACTTTGTGCCCGTTGCTTTGCTGCTCTAGTCTGGGGCATGATATTTTAAATTAATAAGATCAATAAATTTAATTAATTAATTGTCAATACTACGCTATCTAATAGAATCCTAAATGCAGTGATGTGTATTACGCTATATAATTATATGTTACAGCTGCCTAGTTACCACAATTAAAAATTTGAATTCCCTACTACTCTATACAAAAACAATGGCTGCAAAATTTGAACGAAATAACAGTTTACGTATATTAAGTAGTAATCTACAAAAACTCTTTATCTAAATTAAAAATAAAAAATAACCAGCGTAACAATAACTATAAGACTACGTATAAAGTACAATATAAAATAACAATTAGGTAAATAAAAAGGCAAACACATCACTTTTTCGGAGCCTGTAATTCACAGCTGTAATTTTTAAAGAGAGTCAGCGCACTCTTCTAATTAACTACTGTTGAGACAACGAAAACAGGCCTATTTAGCTTGATAAAAATGAAACATTTTATACTGTTCTAATTATCTCAATCATATGCATTGCAAATGACATGTATTGTCAGCTTGGTCCAAAGGAAGATATGGAAATTATGAGATACTGAAGACATGGCTCCCCTCTCCAAGGGTATCTGGACCTAACATCGTGGTTTCATTTTGTGGCCTGTGTTTGTGCCATCATTGCCATAAGACATTCCTGAATTGAAACATAGGATTACTGAAGCAGTAGCAATATCATTAATTACAACAGACATGCTGGTCAAGTTCTAGAAAGAAATAGACTATCCAATTGATATTTGGCATGTGACTCATACTGAATGCCTGTACAAATTCTCTCTAAAGATTCTCAGAGTTCTTTGTCTATTTGTATGTTCCAAAAAAAAATAAATGCCAATATTCATTACTATGATTTTTTTAAACAGCTTACTTTTTTTTTGAATCATCCAGCACCAGATTTTTGAAGAAAATATGTTTTTTCTGGACGACATCATAATATCCCAATAAGCTGAAGACAAAGCTTGGGTTGAGAATAACTTGATTACAGTTATATTACATAATATATTCATTCAAACTGAGGCACTGGGCCAGTCAAATCAGAAAAGGTGATCCAAGTATTTTCCAAAAATGAAAACGTTCTATTTAAAAACATCAGCCACATTTGGAGAAATCTGAAAATGCAACAAGGCATTTGAAATCATGTTGCTATTTTAAGTTGCTAAAAGCACAGCACCTGCAAAGTTGTAGCTAGTGATAATCAATTTATAATGCAATACTGAAATTAAATTAATTTTTGAGAAGGCAGATGATAAAATGGAATTTTACAAGCAATACAAAGAAAAATACATTTTCAAATCAGAGATTTTCCTGCAAAAATAGTACTTTTGGCAGTACATTGTAAACTATTTTTATGAAAATTGGTGAAATAATGAGTACTTCAATTGCGTGGAGTGTAACCTGCCTTTAATTTCTTAAAGGATTACAGATTATTCTCAGATGTTTTGTGGTACTGCCTGTACCACTTCTTCAGTGAATTCCTTATGACCCATCAGCCTCACATACCAACTTGTATGTGAGGCTGATGGCATCATAAAGACAGCATTACAGAAATTCACTGAAAAGTGGTACAGGCGATACCATGAAGTGTCTGAGAATAATCTGCAATTCTTTAAGATATTAAAGGCAAATTATATTCCATATAGGTTGAAGAGTTCATTATTTCAACAATTTCCAATTCTTGATATGCCTGCACACCATGCTAAAAGAATATTTAGATCCATATATGAAAACAGCATTATCCAAAAAAAAAAAAAAAAAAAAAAAAAAAAAAAAAAAAACATATTTTTAAAAAAATTGAAATTTATTAGAGTAAGAGCTGAAGCTCATTGACAGAGATTAATTTGGATGCAGAAAATCAGTTGAGAGTTAATAGTAAAAAAAAAAAAAAAAAATCTGAAACATGGATAATTAATTAAATAATAAAATTTAATAAATAAATTTCCATTTATCCTCAATACAGCAAAGCCAGAAATACAGAGGAAAGTAAATATTTCTTTAAGAAAACTTTATGGAAAAAATCAAAATCTTTACTTAGCCCATCCATGAAAAGGTTTTGTTTTTATGGTCAGTCATTTCATAATTGTTGAATCATTAAGGTACAATGTGCTTGGTAAGGCCACGGGAAGTCTGAAGAAGAGTGATAACCATCTTTGCGATGTCTGCATCACTTCTACACAACTGCTTATCTTGTGCAATGTCCATAGCAAATTGTTTACAGGGAATACCTACTTGTCTCATACACAATATTCTCTTCAAGAATAAACCAAGGGATTACCTTTATTCCATCTATAGGACTTATCCAACTCTCCTAGAAAGCCAATAAATTAAGAATGATAATTAAAAATAATTTTAAAACTCAAATGTGTTCCTCACCATCAAGCCCACAAGTAATTCAATACCCAGAGATCACACAGTCATATACCCCACCAACCCGGCCCCAGAAATATCAAACCCCATGTAACCTCTGGTGAAGGAAGACATTATGTCAGAAAAAATGCAGACTAAAATTATAAATTAGAATACGATTAAAATACGATGAAAAATAAAAACAAAAATATAAAATCCACTAACAATTTCCTCCCTGAAGTGGACCAAAACTTTGGCATGTGTCGTGCTCACAGGCTGGGAAAAAACTGATGAATATTGTGTGTGTGTGTTACATTATTAATAATAATAGGAGATTAATCTTTAGCGCACATGCGTTCGAAAGACCACGAATCAGATATGAGAAATGGTTGACGGATGTTAATAGAATTACTTTGTAGTTTCATCTCTAAAGTTTCGGCAATTAACAACTTAGTATAATTATGCTGAATATTCAGAATTTTAGCTTCATTAAAAAAATGTGATTATTGTTTATTGCATGAAATGCTAGTTCCGAAGCAGTGGCACGCAATGCACGAACAAATGCTTCATGCTCTTTAACCCTAAGATTTAAAACACATCTGGTTGATCCAACGTAAGCAGAGTCACAATCCCTACAAGAAACATTGTAAACATGTGACAGTTCAGAAGAAGATAATACCAAGTGGTTCATTAATATCGAATGTAATTTATGTGTCAGTTTAGCCACTATTTTCATTTCAGTGCGTCTAAAAAGATTAAGTTGTCTGTACCAGTGTTCAATATATGGAATTGTAATAAAATATTTTTTATTGATCCTATCATTATGTCTAGTGTCAATTTTTTTATCTTTAGCCTCCAATTTAATACTATTAATAGCATTTCATGCGATAAACATAAAATCACACGTTTCTTTTTCTATTAAATTTCTATTAACATCTGTCAACCATTTCTCATATCTGATTCATGGTCGTTCGAATGCATGCACGCTAAAGATTAATCTTCTATTATTATTAATAATGTAACACACATACACAATATTCATTAATTTTATTCCAACCTGTGAGCACGACATGTCGAAAAATTTTGGTCCACTTCAGAGAGGAAATTTTTAGTGGATTTTATATTTTTATTTTTCATCATATTTTAATTGCATTCTAACTTATATTTTAAACCCGCATTTTTTCTTGTCTTCCTTCACTAGAGGTTACATGGGGTTTGATATTTTGGGGTGTCAGATTATAGTCTACGAATGTGATTCTGGGGTATTGAATTACTCATGGGCTGATGGTGAGGAGCACATTTTGAATTTTTTAAATTATTTTAAATTATCATTCGTAATTTATTGGCATTCTAGGAGAGTTGTATAAGAAGAAGTCCTATAGACTGAATAAAGGTAATTCCTTTGTTTATTCTTGAAGATTAAATTGAGCCTATGGAAGCTCTTAACTACTTAATACAATATTCTCTGTAAACAACTTGGATGAAAATTTCACCTGGAAATATCTCCATTACAAGGAATGCTAATTCATCATGAATACTCTCACGTGTACTGTTGATTACTATAAAATACTGTATAATTTTCTTATATAGTCTTATTTAACAGCAATCAACTTAAATATCTGGTCAGTTATAACATCTAATCATACATTGCAGCAACATTATGTAATGCCTGAAAGAACCAAATGAGAGAAAGTAGAGGCAATGCTCTTTCCTTTATTTTAATGCTGATCACATCAAAATCAATTACTCAGAAATAGGACAAATGAGAACTCCAAATCCAGTATATACAATGTACCTGACCACACTAGGATTACTTGTGTAATCTAACCAGTTTCCCTCTTTAATGTACCTGTTTCTATGCAGAAAATCAGTTGAGAGTTAATAGTTAAAAATTTCAAAAAAAAAAAAAAAAAAAATCAGAAAAATAAATATGTAAAACATGGATAATAAAAATGAGTGATATATATATACTAACCTCTTGATGAGTACGAGCACGATCAAATTCCAGCTCCCCATTGGGCAAGCGACTATGAGCAAGGATTGTTTCGGCACCAACCAGCCATGATGTCATGCCACGCAAGTGGCCCTCAAATTCCTGCCATATTTGCCGTGCTTTCAACCATCGACTATAAAAGAAATACAGGTACATTTTTAAAATGAAAGAACAAAAATCTTCAGGTGAATTTATATGATTTTTTTGGTGGTCTTTTATATGAGAAGCAATTTTTTTAAAATCAAATCCATTTAACATTTATTAAACTCTAGTGCAATAAACATTCATATTCATATTCTTGTGGCAACAAACAGTTCTTCCTGCCAATCATTTAAACTGTATATTTTAAATAAATAAATGAATAATAATAACAAAAAAGAGAGAAAAGAATGCACATATAGGGTAAATAAAATATACATAAGCACAGACTATAAGAAACACTATAAAGACACAGGGTAAAGTAGAAAGAGATTTCACAAATGAGATTATATTAACAATTTCATTTCTGCAATATAAATCAGAATGGAATAAATTGATGGCTGATGTTAATAATCAGAATGTTAATCAGTGAGAGAGTGAGAAGAACTGAACTCTAATTGCATTAGAATCGACATGGGTTCTGCCTGGTAGCACTTGGAGCCACATGCACAGCCAACTTTGTCCCAACTAACAGAGGATTCATATGCATAAGCAAAAAGTTTAAAGGTAGCATTCAAAGATATCAGCCAAATGAGTATATAAGATGTGTGTTAAGTGCCAAAGCAACTAAAGCTGAGGCATCAGTACATTTTGTCTATTATTGCTTGTATTCTTCAGCCATTGACTATAAAATGATTGCTGGATGAAAACCCCAAATTTTCAAGGGAGAAAATAACAATGTAACCCTGATCTGGATTGATTGACTTCACTAAATTTTGAAAGCACCCATAAAAATTCCTTGTGCCATTTATGGGATTTGAATTCAGGCCTTTTCTATCAAGTTGGGACGATGGCAATTAAAAACACTTGTGGAACCTGTAAGGGCTATTTCAAAGCAAGGCAAGGTACAATGATATACAGAATTATGATTGGCCAGGGTTAGAAACTGATATTCAACAAAAAAAAGATTCTTAAGGTTGGAAGGGACAGCAGCAACTGACCAGATTTTAGCATCATAGAACTTATATTCAGAGAGCAGAAAGTCTTCTCAACCTGGTCAAAATTGAATGCAGATAAAGCATATGAATTTTGATTTGATTTGTATTGAAATAAGCATTTTAATAAGTAAGACAGGTTCTGAGCTATATCATCTTTGCCAATTACTTCTTGATAAAGGTGATATGTGGGGCAAATTTATCTTGGATTGGTGTGGGGGACAAAATAGAGTAAGTGATAGAAGAAAAAAATTGTTCATGGACAAATTTTTGGAAATAGCTTCCACCTGGGTGGGAGAGATTGTCTAAACCTTCATATTATTTGCATAAGAAATGAGGGGCATCTTTAAAGACAGAAGGAAAGGAATTAGAGCAGGAAAAAAAAAAAAAAAAAAAAAAGCTAAAAGCATTCAAGATTTGAATAGGATGCCAGAAAGACTTAAGACAGCTATCACTAGAATCAAACAAAACAGTATGACCAAGGAGAGAGACCTGTTCAATGAAAAAGACACCTTTTTTTATAAAAGGTATTTAGGGGAATAAATTAGAATGAGAAAGCAAACCCAATCAAAACTGAAGACAAATTCAAATAAACATGATCATGCTGACCACCACAGATTAGAGTTGATAGTTAGAAAAGCTGCTAATTGCAAGTTGGTTGTGGTTCACATTCTTTTTCCATTAATGTAATCAAAACTGAAGACAAATTCAAGTAGACACGATCATGCTGACCACCACAGATATTAGAGTTGATGTTAGAAAAGCTGCTAACTGCAAGTTGGTTGTGGTTCACATTCTTTTTCCATTAATGAAGGTTGAGTAAATTAATGCCATAGGGCATGTATGCTGTTACCTGTAAATCACATTTTCCAGGACAGTTTGCATGTAACTACATATTTTTTTCCCCCCATATTTTGTGCTAATACGTCCAAAGATATCCTTAGATTACCTAATGAGGTATTCATCCTACATATTTTTAGTAACTAGATAAAATAACCTTTTTAGATCATCTGTGTTTTACATTTATTACTTGCTCTATTGATTTCAATATGGCCATCATATAAAAATTATATCAAAGACACTGTCTGGATGATTTTTTGAGCTGGAAAGAAATAGCAAAATTGGAGACATACCAAAGACAAGGTGTGGCCAGATGTCCAAATATGACTTGTACTATAAGCAATTACAGTACCAGTCCTAAATAACACAAACTGTCTTTCAACAATCCATCCAATGCCATCTTCATATCTCCTCTATGTAAGATGACTTTCTTCTAATCCTTAGATAACCTAGTGAGGTAATCTAAGCAAAGATTTGTAGAAATTTCACAGCATGGCATCTTGCTTTAGAATCTAATCCTGGTTGCTGAATCTATAAGAGGGCATGTATCCAAGCATAGCACCTATAAAAGTCTCCACACGAGGGATATTTATGAACAAAGACCAGTTATCAGTAGTCCTCTGAATCCTATACAAAAAAGAACTCATTTCAGCATGCTAACTTAACTCAGGAGTAATTCAACACATTTTCAAATTTCAAGGAACATATGTAGGTGTTGATTTAATGGTGTTGGCTCGAATTGTTTTCAATGGCTGTACAAATCACCACATCCTCCTGTGAGGAACCCTCATAGTGTAAAGTATCAAGATGAGATCAAGGATTTCATCTCGACACTTTACCTATGATTTCTTTCAAAGAGTAATAGTGCATGTTTTCACAGACCTACAATTCATCCAGTCTATGCACTGGATGAATTTTGTCTATGTACTGTTAACATGAAATTCTTACTAATGTTTTACTATAATCTAATAAAATGTTTTTGCTTTATTTATGCTTTTGAGAGCTAGTGCATTTATACAACATTTCTGATAGCAGAGATAACATTGGCAAATTTTCCTTCACCATTTCAAAATAATTCCTATTCAATGACCCTTTTAATTTTTCTCCAAAAAAAAAAAAAAAAGATATCAAAAACAATTAATGATCAAGATGATATTCCTTCATTGTCCTCCCCCACACCAAAATCCCTTCTTTATGCTCCCTCATGTGCATAGTCTGAACAAGAGGTTGAAACCCATCAGCATTGGGTTTTCTCAAGTCATTCAAAGTCTGAAGTCTCCAGATGCTGCAATTTACAGATCGAACTAGTCAGACAAGATCTTCCCTTAATGAACCCATGCTGTGACTGTAGTATAACTGCACTCCTATCTAGATGGTCCTACGTTACTTCTTTAACCAGTGACTCCATTCTGTTCCCTGGAACAGAAGTTAAGCTAACAGGTCTTTAATTACTCATGTTATCCTTTGATCTCCTTTGTAAATTGGGGATACATTTGCACATCATTAGTCCACAGGGACCTTCCCTGAATCCAAAGATGCTTTCATAATTATGGATAAGGCTTGTTTACCCCTTTGCTGCCTCCCTTAATATAATTGGAAAAAAACCAACCATCCCAAGTGCCTTTTTTATATTTAATTTCAACAATTTCTCTTCTGATTTCCTCTTAGTTATTACAAAAAGACATGCATAAAATGCAAGTATAATACCAAAGGAGTGAGAAGATTAAGTAATACAATTTGGAACATTAAGGAAAATAACTAATAACACATTAAGAGATAAAGTTAAGAGTTGTTTGTTTGTTATTTTAGGAGCATTAGCAACCAAGGCCATATTGCTCCAGGAATATGCAGTGGTCATTCCCTGACCTTTCAGCATCCTCCGTATTTGGTGGTGACGGGCTCGAACCCCAGTCTAATCAAGAAGCGTGTGCTACGCACTGCTGCTCCTTCCCACCTGGCTACAGAGGCACGTTTTAAGAGTTGTTGTTGTTATTTGGTTTTTAGGAGCATTAGCAACTAAGGCCATATTGCTCCAGGGATATGCGATGGTCATTTCTTGACCTTCTGCATCCTCCATATTTGGTGGTCACAGACTCGAACCCTGGTCTAATCAAGAAGCATGTGCTATGCACAGCTACTCCTGCCCATCTGGCTACAGAGGCACCAGTTAAAAGAATAAATCAGGAAACAATGTAAAACAAAATCTATTAATGAGTGGATATATTAATAGGTAAAAAGAATGTGATTAAAGAACTATAGGCCTATAAGCAAACAGAGGAAATAAAGAAAGGTCAAGATGGGAAGATGATCTATCTTAAACCCAACAAAGAATATGCTTAATAAGAAAAAAAGAAGCAGCATGAAAAAATGGAAATACTCAAAACTTAACTAAAAATATGAGCTAATAAATCATCTGAAGATAAATGTGAAAATGTCAGGTAAAACTGATGTCAAAGTTTTTCATCGACAGAGGCAAAGTAGTGTGGTACAAAAATAGTTTTAAAAAATCTAAACTAAAATATCTGAATGTCTAGAAATTTACTTTTTTTTTTTTTTTTTTTTAAACTGCAACAAATTTTATCCCATATTTGTTAATGCAATTATTATTAAAAGCAACATTTATTATTAATATTTTATTTCCTGACAAGTATAAAGTTATAGAATTCTTATAGTACCATGATAATAGACTAATATAAAAATAGCGAAATGCTTAAAGTGTGGTACTCACCTTGAATATAATCTGCAATAGTTTTATGAAAAGACTGATGGCTAAATATAAGGTGGAATGGTTAAGTTAATGCATTAAGGTGGGATGAGATTTAATTTAGCGGAATTTTAAAATAAGCGCAAGGAAGCAGAAGTGCATTATGACAACCAGGGAAGGAGTAAAGTAGAAAGTAGTTGATCTGGAACACAAAGGAATTGATAATGCCAAGCTTGTTTCTTTGCATTATCAATTCCTTTATGTTCCAGATCAACCATTATCATAATTCCAGATTGGCATTATCAATTCCTTTATGTTCCAGATCTGTTGTTGTTGGGTTTAACGACACATAGGCTACTTGGGCCACATTGTGTCTTCTAATGGTGAATATGAAATAATATCTATATTTTATGATATATTTGTATCCGGTTTAGGAAAGTAAATAGTTCCTTTTTATTAGAATCATCTCCCAGAATCTGCAATAAATTTATTGATGACTGTGTTTTAGCAACTGATTTAAAAGTATCTAAGCGGATGTTCTGAAAGTGGGGACAGTCCACTAATAAATGGCGAATGGTCAGTTGTACTTGACACGATGTACATTGTGGAGCGCTGTCATTAGTTAATAGATACAGGTGAGTGAGATAAGTATGCCCAATCCTGAGCCTTCCTAAAATTGTTTCTTCTCGTCTGCTTTTCTGGAAGCTGGAGGGCCACAGCTTTGGTTCTGGTTTTATTTGGTATAATTTGTTTCCTGGATAACCTCTCCAGATTAATGACCAGCTATTGTAACATGCTTTATGGATGATATGTTTATAATCAGTATATGGGGTTCGAAAAGTCTGCAAACGAGTAGAATCTGGTTGTTTGGCTGCAAGATCTGCTCTTTCATTTCCTGCTATCCCAGAATGACCTAGAATCCAACAGAATGTCACAGTTTGTTTGACTCATTATACACAAGTAATTTAGAATGGATTTGTTTTATTACAGGGTGACAGGAGTTGGTATGACTATTTATGGCAGAGACAGCACTGAGCGAGTCAGTGTATATTATGGCAGACGAAATTAGAAGTTGAGTAATATGACCTAGAGCCAAGTTAATAGCATAAAGCTCAGCAGTGAAGATACTGCATTCTACAGGTAATGAGACAGAAGTGCTGAAAGATGGAAAGATTGCCGCAGCACCTACTTGGGTCTCATCTAACAACAACGACAGACTTTAAACGTAACGGTCATGTTCCAGATCAACTACTCTCTACTTTATGACAACCAGGGATGGAGTAGTGCACTTCTGCTTAATTGCACTTATTTTAAAATTCCGTTAAATTAAATCTCATCTCACCTTAATGCATTAACTTAACCATTCCACCTTATATTTAGCCATCAGTCTTTTCATAAAACTATTGCAGATTATATTCAAGGTGAGTACTGCACTTTAAGCATTTCGCAATTTTTATATTGTTTTATTTCCTTTAAAAAGATTTCCTTCAGTCATTTAACAAGCATTTATTGTAGGGCTTGCCAACAGATTTTTGTTTATGTTTGAAAATTTGCAAAATATCTGTTATATAGTTTTAGGTATGCTGTCATACATTATTTTTATATTTCTAAAGAAGAATTTTAATAACCTCAAACAACACTAGCCACCATGAAGAGAACAGTGGTTTCAAAGTACAGAAGCTCCCTGCAAGTTGGCTAAATTTTGAAATTTTCTTCCTCATCATGAAGTTTTAATGTGACAATAAAATTTCAGAGTTAACCAAGTTTTGCACATGTGCTATATTTGTCCATCCCTGTGTTAACACATTTTTTTTTTTTTTTTTTTTTTAGGTTTCAATAATTCTTATTGTATAACATTTGTCATAAGAGAAATTTTGCATGTCATAGAAAATTAATGCTCATATTATAATATTAATATAAAATATATTTTATACTAATATTATAAGATATTAATTAATATTATAACATATATTGCATTATAACATTTTAAATTTTAAATATATTATTAACATTAAGTTTCATTAAAATATATTTTTACCTATGTCTGTCTGCATAACCTTGCTCTAATTTCAACCACTCTTCACTTAATTTATCAAAGACCCTGACAAGCTGCAAAGTTTCTGTTTCTGAAGCATTTTTTGAAACAAACTCTTTTTCTTCTTTTAAGGCCTCTATGTTAGGTTTTATTACATCTAAACCATCCTTGACACCCTGTTTATTCAAAAAGAAACAAAAAATAAAAATGTAAAACAGCACATCTTTACATTTGTACTATATATATATTTTTTTTCCTTGCTTATAGGGTTTGTTTATACATTTTAAACATAACAGAAAAGTAATACTGATATTCATATACATGATATACTATATGATCATAGTGTTGTTTTTCCCTGTTTGTCTGCTAATTCAAGTGAATCTCTTGAAAGCAGAGATCCAGCTTTTCCAGCTTTCAATCTTTCCTGATTAGGCCTGAAGGCAGGATTCATCAAAATGGCAGGAAGTCACCAAAATTTAATTAGCTGTATTGTGTGACCGTTTAACTTACCTATTTTTTTGTATTATACAAAATAAAATTCATCTGATCATGTGATTTAATTAGTTTACATTGTTATTCAAATTCCAAATTGAAATTGACTTAAGTTTTAAGTGTCTAAATAATGATCATCTTCTCTCACCCACCTATCTAACCAAAGATATCACACACCAATTTACCTACCTTTAATACTCCTTCTTGTCGACCAAAATCTTCAAAGTCTTTACCTGCTAATTCTGGCTGATTAAGCTGCCTGTTGATAGCTGCTACAGCCTCCCTAAGTTTATTTACTTTTGCTATAAAATCAGGCACTACAGTCACTACAGGTAATTCTAGAGTTACACCAGCTACTTTGTCTGTTTGTGTAACTACAGTTTTTGTAGAAGGTGATTTAGGCACTTTAACAAGATTCTGTACTTGTGTCCATAACTGCAGAGGTTTCTGAAGTAATGCCTGAACTGCAATAGTAGGTATACCATTCTCAGTGAGGGCATCTTTTTGAAGAGCTGCAACATCTTTACTCAGTTTTTCTATATCTTCTTTTATCTGGAAATAAAAAAAATAACAACCTTTAAAACTATTATGTATCCGTAAGTATATAGAAATATATTTCAAAGTAAAAAAATTAAAACCCAAAATCTATATATGTGTATTATGAAAATTAATTTTCTTCATACAAATATACAGATTATTACCTGTTCTTAGTGAACTGCATTCATGTGTCCTAATTAGTGCTATGGATAAAGGGATGGCTGAGTGGGAGAAGACAGAGTGGTTATTAATGGACACTGCCCTTGTAGACTAATGCTGTAAGTGGAGTCTCACTGAGCTCATTGCTGCTTTCTATATTCATTAATTAGGGTATATCAGGCTTAATGTCTAAGTTTGTAGATGATAACAAAAGTTGGCATGGTGGTTAATGACAGTAATCAAGGTAAGATACCGTTACAACATTTAGAAAAATTAAGCAGATTGGCTGACAAATAGCAATAGAGGTTTAACACTGACATATATAAGGTACTGCACACAGGTAGCAGTAATAGCAGATTAACGTACCAAATTTGTTGTACTACTCTCAGGACAGTGGAAAACAAAGACTTGGAAGTAATTATGCAATCAGATATGAAGTTGTCTGAGCAGTGCACACAGGCAGGCAGGACAGCTCATGGGGTTTTATCAAATATATACTGGAACTTTGTTAGAAGATATAAGGAGGTGATTATCCCATTGTACAAGGAAATAGTTAGGACGAAGCATATTAGTCTGGAGGCCTCATTTTAGGGAGGGTCTGCTAAAACATGTGAAGAGAAGGGTAACAAGATTGGTGAAGGAAAAAAAGAGTGGCTTTACCAACAAAGTAATAAATTTCTGCAAATTAAGTTCTGGTGACTAGGAACCTGCAAAATGATCTGATTGAGGAGTAGTAGTAGTAGCATGTGATGCAAGAAAGCAAATGTATGAGCTTATGCAGCATCAGCCAAAAAAAAATCACACCATTCCCTCCAAATGCCTGTCCAGTTCCTCCTTAAATTTATTCAACCTATCAACTTCCACAACGACAGATCGAAGTTTGTTCCAGCAATTAACCACCCGCTGGCTAAAGGCAAATTTCCGCACATCTGTCTTTTCTTAATTTGAATTTATGCCCCTTTAGGTTCGTAATCTGAACAAGTGGAAGGATCCCATAAGAACTCAGCGTGCTCAACCCATTCAAGGCCTTATACACCTCAATCAGATCACCGCACAAGTGCCTAGTCTCCAGCCACTGCAATTTGCAGAACTTAAGCCTCTCTTGGTAAGAGGATCCTTTCGTTCCCCTCACCAATCTTGTTGCCCTTCTCTGTACACACTCAAGCAAATCTACATCCTTCCTAAAATGAGGCCTCCAGACCTGTACGCAGCACTCAAGGCGTGGGCTGACCATTGCCTTATACAGAGGGACAATCACCTCCTTTTCCCTGCTAGCAAAATTCCTATATATCACTGACAAAACCCCATGACCTGCCCTGGCAGCCTGTCTGCATTGCTCAGAAAACTTCATATCTGACTGCACAATTACTCCCAGATCTTTTTCATTTTCTACCACCTGAAGTGTAGTACCACACAGTTGGTACGTTTCTCTGGGGTTACTTCTACCCATATGCGATACTTTGCATTTGTCAAGGTTAAACTTCAGTTACCACTTCTAAGCCCATTTGCCCAAATTATCTAGATCCTGTTGCAGTAGCACACTGCCATTACTGTCATTAACAACTCTGCCAACCTTCGTATCATCTGCAAACTTCGACACTAAGCCTGATATACCTTCATCAATATCATTGATAAATATACGAAACAACAGAGGACCCAACACCGAACTCTGTGGAACTCCACTAATAACATTAGTCCACGAAGAGCAGCAGCCATTGATTACCACCCTCTGTCTTCTCCCACTTAAGCATCCTTTTATCCATTGTAGCAACTTACCCTTAATACCATTCTGCTCCAATTTGTACAATAGCCTTCCATGCGAAAAACTTTGTCAAAAGCTTTCTTGAAATCCAAATATATGATATCAAAATTATTTTTTGCATCCAGTTCCTTTGTAACCACATCATAATAACCAATCAAATCTGTCAGACAAAACTTTCCCTTAACAAACCCATGCTGGGTCTGAATTATTGCTGCATTCTTGTCTACATGATCCTGCAATGCATAGTAGTGACTCCATTATTTTACCCGGAACAGAAGTTAAACTAACTGGTCTGTAATTACTCGTGTCACCCTTCGATCCCCTTTGTGAATTGGGGATACATTTGCACATCCCCAGTCCATGGGAACCTCCCCTGAGTCCATGGATGCTCTCATAATTATGGCTAAGGGTTTGCTTATTGCTTTGCCACCTCCTTTAATATAACTGGACAGATCCCATCCACCCCAGGTGCCTTTCTTATGTTTAACTTCAAAAATTTCTCCTCCACTTTGCTCTCAGTTATTACAAAATCATTAAGTACCATTTGCCATTTTCAAACCTTAATAATTCCTCATGTGTGAATGTAGATGCAAAATACTCATTCAGTTTGTTTGCTATCTGAACAGGATCATCAACAGTTGAACCATCAATGTCAAGTGGACCAATCAGATTCATCCCATTCCTTTTAGAGTTTATATAAGTAAAGAAATCCTTGCTGTTTTTCTTAGCATGTTTTGCCAAAGATTTCTCGTAATTTGCCTTCGCCTGCCTAATTGAATGCTTCCCACTTAGAATTTACTGTTGGTAACATCGTCAGTTGATCCCACTGTACAGAATTTAAAAACTGTCTGAGACTACTGTACTCACCTTTACGGAAGCAAAACCCTTTCCTTTACCCCTGATGGTAATTAAATCCATCAGTACACTGTGATCACTGCCACCTAGTGGTTCCTTTATCTGCAAATTCTTAATACACGAATGATGCTGGGTGACTCCGCAGCCAGATGGGAAGGAGCAGCAGTGCGTAGCACACGCTTCTTGACTAGAATGGGTTTCGAGCCCGTCAGCACCAAATACGGAGAATGCAGAAAGGTCAGGGAATGACCACCGCATATCCAGGAGCAATATGGCCTTGGTTGCTAATGCTCCTAAAAACCAAATAACAATACACGAATGATCACTGTTGATAACCAGATCAAGAATATTACCCTCTCTGGTTGCCTCTCGAACATGCTGCTGCAGTAAACAATCATCCAATAAATCCACAAAAGTCTTACTAGTGTGTGAGTGACCAACCCACAAGTTCCAGTCAATATCTGGGAAGTTAAAATCCCCCATTATAAGACATTCTGATTTACTAGCCCACTCTATTTCTCTGTACAATTATTCATTGTACTCATTCGAGTCATTAGCCCTATAACACACTCCTACTCTTATTTTTGCTTTTGCAGTGCTTACGTCACACCAAACTGACTCAACAGTGCACGTTCATCTATACCAACTGGATGCACTTCTTTTGATTTTATGTTTTTCTTAATTAACAGCATAACACCTCGTCCCTTCCTATCCTGTCTATCCTTTCTGTACACATTGTACTCCCCAAATTCCAGTTCTGCATTCCTTATACGTCTCTGCTATCCCAACAATATCCGCCTTTGATGTCTTGACCAACACTTCAAATTCATCAATTTATTTACTATACTTCCAGCATTGGTATACATGCACCTATTCCTGTTCCTAGTTATCCTAACACATCAGGTGATTGGCTTAAGGCTTTGAATTGCTTGAACAAACCCAAAGCTGATGGGATTCTTCCTCTTGCTCGGAGGGTGCCTCCGTAGCCAGGTGGGAAGGAGCAGTAGTGCGTATCACATGCTTCTTGATTAGACCGGGGTTCGAGCCCATCACCACCAAATACGGAAGATGCGGAAAGGTCAGGGAATGACCACCGCATATCCCGCAGCAATATGGCCTTAGTTGCTAATGCTCTTAAAAACCAAAACAACAACCACCTCTTGCTCGGACAATGAAAATACAGGAGCATAAATTCAAATTGAGGAAGGAGGAAGAATGGTTGCAGGATAAATATGTTGAAGTTTGCTTTTAGCCAACAGGTGGTTAATTCTTGGAACAAACTTCAATCTGTTGTTGTGGAAGTGATAGCTTGAATAAATTCAAGGAAAAACTACCCAAATTATTGGGGGGGATGAACAGGTGATGTTGTGGAAATCTGCTGATACCTTCCCAGTGTGATTTTATATATAACAATATGGCTCACAAGCAAATTCCATTTTACAGCTAGAATGAGACAGAAGGTACTGAATTCCAAAAAGACTTCGTTAACATTAGATAGGCTTGGACATTTACAATACAAACCATAAAAATCATGGTTTATTCAAAACATTCATCTTGGGGATTTATCAAGAATAAACCCACTTTAAGAAAAAGTAACTATGACAGACAATCAATGGAAAAGGCAACAGAGGGTGTCAGATTATTGTTATATTTGTGGGTTTTTGGCACAAGAGCCTCCTGGGCCGTATTGTATCTGTTCATGATTCACTTCTGACTAAATCTTCCATATCATGATGAACAGAAATGACTATAAGAATTTATGCAGTTCAAATATTGAAACAATTCTTCAAAATCTGCATCATTGCCAAGGATGTGTTATAAATTTAATGGTTCCTGCACAGTGGATAGAGAGCTAAAACTATCTATCCTACTTTTCAGATACTTGACTGTTTTTTTTTTTTAAACTGCAGAAGTTAATTATTGATTCAAGTTTGCCACCCACACTTGAGACCACTGATTCCTACATGCTGTTTTAATAATGGATTTACAGCGTAGAGATCAGCATAGGGCACTTTTTTGAGACAGGAAGATTTGGAGTCAGGATGTTTAGCAGCACAATCCACACATTCATTACCCGAGATGCCGACATGACCAGGGATCCAACAGAAGGCGACCATCTGGTTGGATGTTTAATAGTGATTTAATCTAGTTCAGATCTGTTTCCAGATGAGACAAGAGGAAGAAAAAGTAGACAAATGGCAGTGACTGCAATTAAGGAGTCTGTATATATCAGAGCTTGCTTGAAATGTGGTGGCTATTTATGTTATTTAGGACTAGTTTTATTAAGTAAAATTCTGCAGATACTGTATTCAGTAGGAAGAGAGACAGCTACTGAGATGGTGGAAGAAACTGCTGCAGCACCTATAGCTGCATTTGTTTTGAGGCCATCAGTATAGATATATAGTTTCTCTGAGTTTTCCAATGTACTCGCGTGTGCTTCATGTAGCTGCTAAAAGTTTCTGTTTGTTAGGGAGCATTTTCCCCATCTCAAAAAGAAATTGTCAAAAAGAGAAGAGAAATGAGTGCAGGGAGGTTCAGAAGTAGCAATGTCTTGGAAGATATGCTAGAAATTAATATCCCAACTGTGTATGAGCTCTTCCAATTGAAGTCCTGCAGAGTAGTTTTCATTAGGTTTATTGCAGTATAGTATGAAATACTGAGGGTCAAACAGGTACTCCTAGCTGGAGTGACATGGAATACTTCTAATTTTTGGCACATAGTTACACAGTAAGAATTTTCTCTTGAAGTGCAAAGGGGGTTTATTTTCCTCAATATATAGACTATTCACCAGAGATGTTCTGAAGGCTTCCACAGCAATCCTAAGGACATTATGCTGGATGGTATTCATACATAACAGAGAATATTTCCTTGCAGTCATACAGTGGTGATCCATAATCCAAACAGGACAAAATTAAGGTTCCATATTGGTGTAAGAGGAAGCTTCTATTATTATTAGCCATATGGTGCAAGGAAGCCTGAGGCTTATGCTGCACCAGGCAAAAAAAATTTGAGTTACCCTGTGTGTGTGTGTGTGTGTGAGAGAGAGAGAGAGAGAGAGAGAGAGAGAGAGAGAGAGAGAGAGAGAGAGAGAGAGAGAGAGAGAGAGAAGTAGAAGGAAATCACCAAGAAAGAGAAGAATGATGATATCCAGCTGAGGACCCTGGGTGTGCCAAGCCCATACTCACCAGATGTGAGCCCCTGGGGTTATTTTACCTATTAGCATCCCAGGACATAGCAAAGATGGCTCTTAGGATGTTCAATTTTTTAGACAAGCCACCCAAAGGTCAGGCTATATGAGTAGCAAAATTAAGTTTATTATCTAAATATAAGCCCAATAAATGAAAGTTGTTAATAAGAGGAATCATATTGTTTTTTAAATATATTTTTTACCCTGATGTAGTTTACGTTTTTTTTTTTTTTTTTTACAGATGAGTGGACTTCTTTTCTGCGAGGGCACAGCCATTTCATAGTGCCCATGATTCTCTTTTGGCTATGGAAAGTTGAAGTTGCTTTCAATGGTATTCATAGTTTATGAATAACAAGAGATAATGAGGTTGTCAGAAAACATGTACAATTCAACTGCATTTGGTACATCCCATGTCATTCTTACAATTCTTATTGTAAATAATGTTTGCACTGAGGATGGAATGGGGAAGATGCAAAGGACACTGTTTGGAAGCAGAGAATGTGCACAATTAGCAATAGATACGAGGTGTGGCAATGAAGTTCCCAGACTGTTGCTGTTGTGGCCTTGTTCAATGAGTCTGAAAATAAATGGAAGTGGTATACTGTAGTTCAAACTTCCTCCAACAGATTCTGGTACAGAGACTGTCCAATATGCAAACAAGCTGCAAGTAACAACCAGTTTCATCGGTAGTATTAATGTTCCATGTCACAATTTTTGATTAGAGCAATGAATGAATATGATATTTGCTTTAAACTGGGAAAATCTGCAACAGAAATGTATGAAACATTAAAAACTGTTTATGATGATGCAACATTAAATCATAACAGTGTTTGAATTGTATAAGTGGTTCAAAGATGGACATGAGGATGTTGATGATGATCCAAGAAGTGAGCATCTGTCTACCTCTCAAAAAGAGGCAAGAGTTGCAACAGTTTGAGAAATTGTGGGAAGAGATCATTGTTTGACCCACAAAATGATGGCTGATAAGCTGGATATGAATAAGGACACAATTCATCAAATCCTACATGAAGATTTAAGGAAAGGAAGGTCTGCACATGGATAAGTAGAGGCAATGAAGAGTGTCATGTGAAGACTTCATCCAGAGTTGTCAAGACAATCCTAATTGTCTTGACTGTGTTGTCACTGGAGATAAAGCATCACAGTATGCAGCTTCAAAATCATCACCAAGGCTCAAAATGTTTCATTTACAGAAGTCTGCTATTAAGATAATGCTGTTCATGTTTTTTGAAAAACAAGGTGTGATTCATAAGAAGTTTGTACCTGAAGGAAAGAGTCAATGCAGTGTTCTATGTACAGGTGCTTCAAAGACTACTCAAGTGCATTTCCCGGGTGCGGACGCAATTTCAAAAGGCAGCTGGTTATTATGAAGACATCTCTAACGAAACATGGCATTGTACAGGTCAACCAATTGCCCTACTCTCCTTATCTAGCACCAGTAGACTTCTCTTTCCAAAGATGTAAACTGGTTGCCTTCGGTAACTCTTTTAAGAAACTTTTTTAACTGTGTAATAAGTGGATTCAATCAAGTGGTGATTACTTTGAATAAAAATAAAACCATTTTTGAGCTCCTTCACTGTGTTCTTTTTATTGCACCAGTCCAGGACTTAGTTCTCTACTTTATTTCCGGATTTTTAAATTTTTTTTCCATTGTTCACATTTTTTGGAGAGCGCCAGATGGTTACCCTTATGATTTGGGCAATGAGGAGTGTTAATGGTACAATCAGATTGGTTGTGCTCCTTTGACCCAAAATTAAGACATGTTCACATATTATTAACAGGTTGCTGGTGACTGTTAGACAATTCATACTAAAATGCATAACTGACTAATCAGTACCAAAACAGGCAAACTGAATTTATACTAACAAAAGTAAATTTATGAAATACATTAGAGGTAGATAGTCTGTTCTCAATATCTTTATTGGAGTTATTTCTTGTAATGCTTCATCTAAAACAGAATCTTCTTTCATATGACTTAACATTCTTGCTTCTATATCTGAACTCAGGTTTGCTTCCTTAAGTTTTTTCTAAAATAAACCACAATAAATTTTATTTTTTTAAGATCAGGTTGACCAAGTTTGGTGAAACTTTGTCTGCATTCCTCACAATTCTGACAGTTACACAGCTTAATATTCATTGGTTGTAAATCTGAAGTGAGGTTTTTTTTTTTATTCTAGAATAACTGACAAGATTACAATTCAGTTTTGAGGAGTGCCTTAACAATTTAATAACCAGCAATTGAAATCTGCTCAAATATAAATAATTTCACAATTATATTGGTTTAATGTTATATTTATATAAACAAAGGCAGAATTTTTCTTATCTCAGACTAAATGGAAAATGCTTTATCAGTATCACTTATTCAAAAGGTAGACAATTTTCAAACTAAATTTTTTTCATGGCTTATGGTCACATTGAAATCTTCCTGTACAATCTGCTGTATAAAAAGAATTGCACAGCAGTTTGTAACTTTAAAATTTTGATCAATGAATTCAACTTGCAGAGCATTTGCTTAGTTTTATCATAATTTTATTCTTGTACATTTGTATTTTAAAATATTTGATATCTGGTATAAAAAAGTTTAAAAAAAAATTGTATGGCATACTTTTTTTATAAAAAAATAACCCACCTAAATATATAAATTAATTTTCAATGTTTACCTGTTGCTGCATTTCACTACTAGGGGCTATTTCTATCCTCTGCAATAGTGGAATCAGCTGAGCCACTAACATATCAGCTGCTGTTTGTAGCTTGGTCCATTGAGCTAAATGTTTCTGCAACTGTTGATTATGGACTTCAGCCATTTTCTGGATCACTAACCATTGATTCTGTAAATCACCCATCTGATGCTTCATTCTCTGAACTATGGCAGAATCTGTATTTCCTAGGCGCTGAAGAAGTTTATTCCATTCACCTGTTAAGGAGTCTGTCTGAGACTTTGCAGACTGAACTCTGTCCTTCATAGTCTACAGGAGTAGGGGGAAGGAAAAAATCAATTTTAGATCTGTTATACAAGAGACAGGAGAGTGTTCCATAATAATAAAATAAGGATATAATCTTTCTGGATGCAAATTTAGTGCTTAACTCTGTCAGAAATTTGCAATTAAATTCAATCTTTGGTCGTTAATACTGTACACAATACATATTTAAACATGCAGAATATACAAGAACAGGTAAAACTAAATACATAGAAAGAATTCATGATATGTTGGCAGAAAACTATTACTTCTACATCTGTTCACCCATGTCATGTCTCAAAGTTCACAATTCGTATAATTTTAATAATGAATGTTATCACACTTTGTAAACATTTTCCCTATTTATACACTCTATGCATCGTGCATGGGCATCCATATATTTTCTGCCTTTTTATCACATTCAACTTGAGATGACAATTGCATATATATACACAAAAACTCTTTACTGACTTGATGAAAAAAATAAATAAGTCTACATTAAAATAAAAGATACTACTAAATAAAAGTTACACATAAAGAAATATCTTAAGGATATTAGGATATTTTCTTATGTGTAACTGAGCTGGATTTACCAAAGATTAATATGCTGGTAATTTCTGAGAGCATGGATCTGCTTTTGTTTCAACATTCTGAATGCAGTTGAGAGAGAGAATTGTTTCAAGACTTTCTTTATTTCTTAATCAGGTAAGTGCTTTCACACTGAAGCTACTATAGAATATGACAACCATTCAACAGTTGGGCTGAGTAGTAAGGTTAACTGTAATGGATGCCTCCTTTTGATTTTTTTGTTCACCAAGACTTTGCTATTCCCGACAATATGGAGTTCTTGTGGATAAATTTCTTCTTTATATAACTTTTTTATTTTAATTTTTGCTATACTTTATTATTTTATATACAGAGTCATTATAAAGTCCTTGTGCAGTTTTAAATTTTCATAACTTCCATTCTATACATGATAAAATCAATATGTAAAAATGGTAAGGGAAAGAATTTATTACAGTTTTACATACAGTTATTCTTGGGATTGTTAATTCTCAACATGTCCACCGTCATTACGTATACAAACTGAGATATGATTCTAAAGTTCTACAAATACATTTTGCAGCTGATTTTCAGTAATAACCTGAATCATATTAGTTATTCTAGTACGAAGATCATCTAAAGAGTGAGGCTTTGTTGAATAAACAATATTCTTAACATGTCCCTATAGAAAAAAATCTAATGGGCTCAAATCTGGTGAGTGTGGTGGCCAAGAGGTCAGTCCACTTCTTCCAATCCATCTGTTAGGAAAATTTTCATTCAGAAACTGCCTAACAGTTAGAGCAAAGTGACAAGATGCACCATTTTTCTGAAGCACTGTATCGCCTATAAGTCCTAAGCGTGTTTGTTCAGGAATAAAGTAATTCTGCAACATTTCCAAATAACTCTCACTATTAACAACCTGTCCTTGGCCTTCCAGGTCATGATTTATCATTGACGGAACCTGTTTCTTTAAACTTTTTCATCCAGTTTGTTATGGAATTCCTGTGTGGTGCATCTTTGTTGCAATGGGTTCTAAATCTTTTTTTTTTACTGTGATTACAGACTTTAACTTGGCCAACCACAGCACACAATTTACTTTCTCTTCTATTGAAGCCATTTAGTCAAGCCAAATTCTGCAAAAATATAATAATAATAATAACAAAATTTTTGCTAAACTAGAATAAAATAAATGGATCTCTCATAGCACATACTAAACCACTAAATTGCATTTCTAACATTTTTTACAGATTGATTTTATCATGTATATAACAGCAAATTTAAAACTACACAATGACCCTGTATACATAATAAATAAATCTGCAGCCATTGTCAATCCACTGCAGGATGGAAGTCTCCCTAACAGGTCCATTTCCCTCAAGTCATGTTGAGGGAAATGGACCATAATCTACCACACTGGTCCATGCAGGCTGGCAGATCAACTGTATTTAGCAGTCAGGGGTTTGAACCCCAATCTACTCAAAGAGCATGTGCTACTGCACTCCCACTTCTGACCACTTGGCTACAGAGGCCTTATATATCCCCCCCGCTCCAAATTTTTCCCATTTGAAAGCACTAGCTGCAGGGAATGGAAATTCAACAAACAGTGTATACTTTCATATGTACTTTCTAAAATATTCCTTCTAATTCAATGTGGTGTAGTGCAAAACAGGTATAATATGAAATCAAATTGTAGAAATCAAACCTTCCATCTGGCCAATGATCATCAATATGGATTCTGTCAGTGTCATCCAATGTTGATATATTAGCTTATGTTGCTCCTCTTTG
Source organism: Mastigoproctus giganteus (assembly GCF_048544385.1). Taxonomy (NCBI): domain Eukaryota; kingdom Metazoa; phylum Arthropoda; class Arachnida; order Uropygi; family Thelyphonidae; genus Mastigoproctus; species Mastigoproctus giganteus. The sequence goes on from NC_143582.1 coordinate 28,693,690, forward strand.
GATAAATTTGATGTAAAAATCTGGTGCTCTTGTCATTTCTAAGGCTTTTAATCATTTCACATAAAGGTCTTCTACACAAGCACTCATCTGATTGCCTCTGACTGTTTTTGCTGTCTCCTAACTTCTCCATTAATGCTGATGCTCCCTAAGGCTCAGTTCTTTCTCCCACTCTTTCTCTTGTATATTAACAGTCTTCTTCCACTAACTGCAAGTTTTATCCATAGTTTCGCTGATGGTAGCACAATACATTCCACCTTTCAGTTTGAGAAGTCTCCCCCTGCAGAAAAGAGCCTCAACTTCTTGAAAATCCACCACTAATTCCTTAAATGGAATTCCCATGCAATAGTTTACAAACTTTGCCCATCTTCGTACTTCTTCCTCATTTTCACCTTCATTTCTAAATTAATTTTGTTTTGTTTCCTAGCACTGCCACCACTTTCACTTCATCATTCTAATAAGTAAATAGGAATGAAGGGAAGATTCTGAAAATTATATATGTTTTTTATATGATTGAAGATTTCAGTGAAGGAGAAACATATTTCACCATAATACCATAACAAAGAAACCCACACAATTCCAATTATCGGTATTATCAGAAATGCAATAAGATCGAGTTTACTACCCATGTATATTGTGCTAACAGAAAAGCTCAATAAACCGGAAAGTGCAAATTGTTTTTATTGTTTTATGGCCGTGACCTCCAGAAACATGGTTCAGAAAAATGTCACAAAGGTGTCCAAAATTGATTCTTATAACTGAACATACGATAATAATGAAAATGTAGTGCATTTTAATAATTTGAATTGGTTTTTTGAAATTTTATTCTATAAATTAACCAGCACCTACTTATTTTATGTTACGGTGGGCTTACTATTGTCTCTGACCGGACCACGTAGCCTTCATCTCAGCAAATAGCAGTGTTTGTAAATGTGTTGGCAAGAATGTCATCCTCTACTCACAGTTAGAACGGAAGACATAAAGGTGTACAAATGATGACCCTTCTCAGAATTGGTCCATTGCATTTGCCAAATGGCCTCCAATTCATTGTTGATCCACCTTCATTTGAATGGTAAATCAGGTGGTGCAGCAGTCCGCCCCACCAGGCACGACCTATGCCAAAAATCTGCCTAGGGACTCCCCTCTTAAGGGTGTAATGCAGCATACTGTGCCACAACCAGCGTAACTGGCACCTTACCAGCAAGCACGCATAGCATATCTATCGATGCAGTCCTGCAAGCTCTGGTGATGCCCAGAAGAGCAAAGTATTGAGCAGACAACAGTATCCATTGGATATGTGAACGTTCAATGTGCCGTCCCAAGTGCCAGCCACATACGTCAGGATCAGGATAAAGATGTTATCATAAAGGAGGTGGAGAGCATCCCTCCAAAACTAGAAGAAGGATAGAAGAAAAAGGAAGTACTGAAAGTGAGAGATAAATCGAAAGAATGCAAATATCCTAAATGATATAATGAATTAAATTAAATTATAGGCGGAATTGTTAAGCCAATTAAAAAGGAGTGAACTGTAAAGCAAAAGTAATAAGTTAAAAAATAAAAGAACAGCAAGCATCAGATAAAGGTGGAAAAATTTAGTAAAATAGTTTTTTTTTGGGGGGGGGGGGTAAGGAAAAATAAATAAACAAAAATATTTCATCAGGGGACTACACCTACACATAATTAGGCATTGATATTATGTATCAATGCCTAATTATGTATTAGTGCACATAATCAGGTGTAGTCTCCTGATGAAATACATGTATTATGTATCAATATATATGTTTAAACTTGTATCAGATTTTTTTTTTTTTTTTTTTTGTAATTTTCTTCCCCTCTCTTTAGACTATTTTACTTAATTTTTTCCACCTTTATCTGATGCTTGCTATTCTTTTATATTTTTAACTTATTACTTTTGCTTTACAGTTCACTCCCTTTTAATTGGCTTACCAATTCAGCCTATAGTTTGATTTAATTCGCCATATTATTTTCATTCTTTCAATCTATCTCCCACCTTCAATACTTATTTTTCTTCTATCCTTCTCCTTATAGTTTGGCATTTTGTGTAATTCACACCTCATTCTAACTGCTTTTCAACAGAAGGCATAATGTTTTATTACTTCTACCACATATATATATATACTTTTGTATCCTTTGCTGCTGCTGCTGCTGCTTAGGTACAACCGTCATATTACTTTTATCACTCAATTAACTTTTCGCCTCATATTAATCATTTTATATATATATATATATTGTGTGTGTGTGTGTGTGTGTGCGCGCGCGCGCGAGTGCGTAAACTCAAGTTGAAGCTATTTCTATGTCAACTGCAGCTATCCCATTTCATATGCATCATTTCTTTAATAAGCACAAATTAAATTGGGCTAAAAACAAACAATATTATAACACTCAAAACAGGTACCTTAGTCATAGTCTGCAGTTCCTGAGTAACGTCAACAGCCTGAAGTTTCACTTTTTCTTTTAAATCATCTTCCAAAGCTTCCAAATTTAAAGATACATTTCTGATTTTGGTTTCAAAGTCCTCAAGGCGAGGTGATCCAGGTTCAGAAGATGGCAACTGAACAGGAGATGCTCGAAGCTGGGTAACAATACTTCTCTGAACCTCAATTACCATTTCTGACCTGACCTGTTGTTTCTGTTAAAAACAATTAAGAATCATAAAAAGTTTTGTTAAAAAAATGTAGCGTGTAATTTTTAAACTTATGATTGTCTCATAGTCCTCAAAACAAAACAAACTATTGCTTTTATTTATAGTACAAGGCCACTATACTTTAAATAAAGTAAAGCTATTAAAGTACTCTCTTTTTACATGCAGTGTTGAAAAGACAAGCATTTATTACAATGAAAATGAATACAGTTTTGGCAATAATGAAGAAAAGACATTTAACCATTTTCATTTTGTTAGCAACCATACTAAACAAAAGAAGTTTTTATTGGGATCAGGCCACTTAAATATAATGTTTTAGATATCCTACTAACTGACATCACTTCCTGACAATGATTATGAAAAAGTACAAAAAAAATTTGTAATACCAAATTGTGATAACTTGCCCTAATTTTTGAAGCCACAGCCTCCCACCTCTGATTTAGATGAATCAGCTCGGGTTCCACAGCTTGTTGATATTTGTTGCCTTTCTTCATCAAATCAAGAGCAAGATCTCTAAGGCTCTCTACTTTACTGCTCATGTCACCCAACTCTATTTGTAGCCTCTGTAAAAAGCACAATTCACACATATGTATATATATTTAAGTAAATTCTTAAATTTCTAATATACATCTCTGCAGGACATTCATTCATTTCCAGAAAACAAGATTATAAATTATAGAAAAATCAATACAGTTACCTTAGAAGGCTGAAATGGTATTTTATAGTATGCACTAACAAATAATTGATAGAGCATCTATCATTAAAATCCCTTCGAAATTATACAAGCTTAGTATTGCAATCCATATCTGTCATCAGCCATATCTGTTCCCAACACATTTATAGTTCTTGCTACTTTGCATATGGCTGTTCAAGACCTATAGTATGAGAGGGATTCAAAAGAGATTTGTATTCACCCAGAACTAGTGAAATAAAGATGAATTTTTATTTTGTTTGACACCTTGGAATCTCTATAGCAACCACACAAATTTTGGCTTTGATCTGACAATTCAGTTTTTTTTTTCTTTTTTTTTTTCAGTGCTGAATAAAGTAAAGTGTCACAATGGATTAAGTGGAATACAGATCAATTATATGGTTCCTCTTTCTGCAAGAGAAAACACCCAAAACAATCCACAAAAAATGGTCACTATTTATAGAGAAGACTGCCTAGGTTACAGTGTTGTTGCACATTAATATAAACAATTCAAATATAAAAAAAACTTCAGTGCATGATGAAGAAATCCCAGGATGCCCAGCAACTGCTGTAACAGAAGGTGTATTGCAAAAATTAAGGCTTTTATCCTGGAAGATTGCTGTATAGCTGATTAGCATCAAAGAACTAGCTGACAGCTCCAAATTAGTGTACATTCTGTAGAGAACATCCATCAACAGTTGCATATGAGTAAAGTGTCTGACCCTTACCAGAAGAAGGAAAGAACATAATGTGCACATGAAATGTAGATGTGCCAGGAAAAGCAAGAGGAGTTTTTTCCATGGCTTGAAATGTGAGGATGAAATGTGGATCCACCACTATGATCCCAAAAATAAACATGTCAAAAAAATGGAGGCATGCAGAATATCCCCCCAAAAAAGGAAGGTACAATCAAGTGCTGGAAAAGTGATCCTATCAGTTTTTTGGATCAGCATGGGGTAATACTAACAAATTACCTTCAAAAGGGCTGTACTGTGATGGTGAAATATTATTTCCACCTCCTCATAAAGCTACACATGCTACTATAAAAGAAAAAAGACAAGGAGAGCTGTCAAAAGGCATGCACCTGCATCACAATAATGTCCCTGCATATTCCTTGCATGCTGCAGTGAGGTATGCCCACGAATGTGGGTTTGAAATATTGCCCTGACTTTGCAACCCTCAGAATTCTTCCTCTTTTCTGCTTTGAAGTCCTTTCTTCATGGAAATCACTTTGCTGCTGATGATGAAGTGATTTCTGCTACAGAGTCGTGATATGAAAGACAGTCAGAGGAATTCTACAAAACTGGCCTGCAGAAGTGTATTGAGAAGTGGCAAAATGTGTCATTTTGTCTAATGACTATGTTGAAAAAGTGTAATACAAGGTTTGTTTCAACCTTTCGTCACAACTACTTCTGGGTGAATACAAATCTTTTTTAAACCCCCTCTTCATATATTTCCCAAAATATTTATATACCACTAATTTACAAATATTTTTAACCCCTCCTCATATATTCCCCAAAATATTAATCTATCACTAATTTTCAAGGAAATGCATGCTTATTAAGATAATTTATAATGTACAAGCTACCTGTCTCTGGGAATACTCCTACAAAAACTCATGTTATTTCCAGTATCACCCTGTATTATGCATAATACAGGGTGATTCAAAACAAGCCAATCCTATTTTGCATATACCAATCACACCTAGTTGATTAATACAGGAGGGGTACCTTGATACATTTAAGATTAGTATAAGGACATTACTGTAGCCTGTATTTGCAGAATTATCTGCATCATCTGGTTGAACTATTGTTTAAAACCAAAGTAGAAAAGCATACAAAATACTATTATTATAGAGAATAGTATGCCCCACACAGCAATAAAATCAAATAGTGTGCAAAAAAAAAGAATGAAAATATTTATAGAGCAGTGAATAGCTATAAGTGAATGCAAAACAAAGAAAATACTCCAAGTATAACATCATACAAAGTATTAGTATCAGCATGGAATTCAGTAACATTTTGATGTACAGCATTCAGTTCTTGCTGAAGGAAGAAAGCTTAGTTTAATTCCTATTAAACATTTGTATTGTTTCGTCAGCAGAGCAGCCTATTTTTCTTTCTTCACATATTAAATTCCAAGCTATGGAGAAGAAAATGCAATATATGATTCCCAACTGTATAAAACATCAACCAAAGTATGCACCTTTAACAGAGAAACTTCCAATATTGAAAAAAACATAAATAAAATAAAATAATAATAATGCTAAATTATTATTAAATTAATGGATATGAAGAATATATCTAAGAAAAGGATTTCATATTAAAATACCCTTCAGAATACTCTGAAAGGAGTATTCTTCACATGGTTCTCATTCACATGCATCCATACGAACAAGAATCTGGTACAGGAGTTTATAATGTTTATAAACTTTAAAAAAATGTGAGAACTGAACCATCCAAAGAGCTGAAGCAGCTATATAGCTATGTGGGTTTTTTTTTTTTTTTTTCTTTTTAAATAAAAACCCCAAACACAAAAGGTATCAGAACCTATATAGTATGCAGACTACTAAGTACTATAAATTCTAATACCTTTTGTTTGTTTTTGTAAAAAAAAAAATAAATAAATATATACATATATACATACCAAGCGATCACTGAATTATGACCACCTACCTAATACCCTCCTGGGATACTGCCTGCATGGATAGCAGCCACTATTCACTTAGGAATGGACTCCACTAGATGTCTGAAGCATGCTTGCATATTCCTATGTACATATATAGGAATCTGCAGCCATGCTGCCTGCAAAGCTTTCCAAATTGTTGGTTGTGTGTGTACTTCACTTCCTATTCCAAAACATTGCACAAGTGTTCAACTGTGAGATGAACTTTATGCTCACAGCAAGAAAAAAAAAAAAAAAAACTTTGCCTTCACAAAGAGTTGCATTAGTAGTTGTGCTACTTTCAAATAATAGAATGCACAGTGATGCTCCGACATTTAATACAGGTTCATTATTTTTGAGAGGAACCTCACAGGTGCAATGCCAAAACCACTAGAGAAATGGTTAGAAAGGGATAGAAATGTTAAATTCCTAGGTGATGCACTTTCTTTGAACACCAGTATACTGTTATACACTGTAATTAAAAGTAATTTAGTAAGAAAAACTGCAAAAAAGCAAGCAACCAACCAGTATTAATCTCAAAGATACAGTTTATAAGTTCAGCTAGTAAGAAGCCAGCTAAAAACATTAGAAATACCATTCCAGACTCTAAACGTTTACCAATATCCCAACATCTTAGCTCTAACTGGGAATACAGTTTTTCCATAATTTACAGTGACCACAATATGGTCACTGTAAATTATCTTCTACTATATAATATGTATCATTCATTATCTTCTACTAAAATATGTATAATAAAAAACGCTTGTTTTTATTGTTTAACTTTATTTATTTCAGTGTTTTTAATACGTACACAGTAGACTCTCGATTTTCCAGGATAATTGATTTCCCGGTTAATCCAACTTACTGTTATTGCAGGTGCATCATCACCTGCAATAACAGTAAGTTCCCAACATACATAAGAGGTACATTTCAGGACCTCTTACGTAAGTCAAGTACAAAATTACAAAAACCACAATGTCCTTAGAAGAATGAAGAAAAATAGTTATATATTTTTAATTAGTTCAATTCAAACTTTATCTGGGGACAGCGGTGAAGTAGCCAGAGTGGCACATAAGAAAATAAAAAATAAAAGGAAGAAAAAAAACGCATGTTATTGTACTGTAAAAACTGATATGTATTTCTTAGCTTTGGTCATTATAGTTGACCTTCATTGGTCCCGATCGCTTTACCACTTCTCGCATTCTCTCTTTCTCCTTCATTGTGTTCACCATTGCCACTGACAAATCGGAATTCCATGCGATACTTGTTAATGTTTGGCCATTTTCATACATCCTTATTATTTTAATTTTCTGATCAGACTCGATCGCTTTCCTTTTCTTGATAGATTTACTAGTACCATTGTCACTTATTCTCTTAGTTGGCATCATGATAACGATCAAAATTAAATTTTCTGAAAAGAACTTCACAAGGTTATCACCCCAAGCAAGCTCACATTTTACTAAAGCACATTTCTGGAGGTCACTGCCAAAAAACAATAAAAGCAATTTGCACTTTCCGGTTTATTGGGCTTGTCTGTAGTGTAACCAATTATAAACGGGTAGTAAACATGATCTTATTGCATTTGCTATGGTACCGATAGCCGAAATTCTATGGGTTTTTACATTATTGTGGTGAAGTGTGTGTCTCCTTTACTGAAATCTTCAGTCATATAAGTCCAAATCTACATAAGTTGGGGACTTACTGTATCGAAAAATGTTCAGCAATCTACATAAAATGTATAGCTATAGATAAAAAATGAAAAAACTGACAACGCACTACTCTTGTTTCCAATATTGGACATGCATTTATATTTTACGATGTCGATTTTAAATCGGATAGCTTCCCTTTATTTTTTACAATGTCACATATGGTTTGGTCACCAACATTATAATGGTTCTTTAGAGATTTAACAAATGCACCGTTTTCAAACTTTTGAATAATTTCAAGTTTTTGTTTAATTGAAAGCACAACTCTTGCATTTGCCCATCATTTTCGCGATTCCTAAAAAAAAATTTTTTTTTTTTAAAAGTTACTATAAAAAAGAATTCTGACATCTCTGACATAAATAACGAAACAAAATTTGTCTGTCCTTTTGTGGTGCAACGGAACACAACAATTGATGCGACGCACTAAAACACTAAACATTTGATCATTTTATTTTTTTTTGAGCGGCGGATGTGAAACAGCCGGGATTGCAAGATAATAGGTAAACTAATTTGCAAAATATCTGTTTATACCTATTCTAGTTATTACTTGAATTTTATGATTTCTGGTTGATTTTTTTTTTTTTTTTTTTTGTAGTCTTGAAGTGTCTTGGTTAATCCAATCCCGGTAAATTGAGAGTCTGCTGTATATATATATATATATATATATATATATATATATATATATATACATATATATACAGAGTAACTCCTTAAGTTGTCAATCATATGTGGTGAAAGTAGTCTTTATAAAAAAAAAAAAAAAACACCTTTCGATTTAACAGAAATTCGGCAATATTGGACACTCCTTCCTCCTATCAGTCTGTAAAATTGATGGTTTACTGTACTAAGCACTCTGAAAATACTGTACATGTTATGCATTAAGTTGCATAGTTGCTTTTCTAATAGTAAATTTTAAAAAATAAATGTAATATTTCTGTGTTATTTCTGTAATATTTCTGTTTGGTAAAATTAAATATCAGTAAAATATAAAATATTTCATAAAACAGGCATCATCACCTGCAACAACAGTTAGATGGTCTAAGGAATTGGCTCACAGATATGGAAGACAAAATAAGCAGGATAGGATATATTGGAACTGATTTGCCTGCACTGAAAAATCAGTCAGATATGCTGAAGGTAAAAAAAGAAGGAAGTAGCCTATGTGTAGGCTATAGTTTTTAGAATATTTTTCAAATTTTAAAACTCAGTTTTCACTTTTATACTGTAATTCAATTTTAATTGGTTCATTTCATTGTTATTTTAATGCTCTTTAATTATCTAATTGTAATTTTATTTCATGATTTATTTTTAGGGTACACATGCATTTATTTTTTTATTCTAGCAGGTGTGATGACATGGTCAATGTTCACAAGTGCATAAAGTGACCATTACTTTATCTATTTCTATCTGTCTGCTTTTAATAATTTGACTCCCAGTGAATAGATTTTCATGAAATTTTATATTTAGATCTTTTATAAAGATTTATCAGGCCTTCCTAAATTTCATCAAGAATTAATAAATAACAAGTTTGCATGTGTATATGTTTTGCATAGTTGGAGTTAACTGTAAAAGGTAAGTCAAACTAGACTAATTTTACAAATGCAATGTGAAAGCACTGCACACACATCTGCATGTGGTTGTTTATATTTATATTTGTGATGCTAGTCATTAATGTAACATACCATCGTGAAAAAGGGTTAGAAATGTGAAATTTCTAGGTGATGCACTTTCTTTGAACACCAGTACTGTAATACACTGTAATTAAAAATAATTTAGTAAGAAAAACTGCAATATATACAACTGGAAATATTTCTTACAATAATTTCATTTAAATGTAATATGATTATAATATTTTATTATATGAAATGTACTATAATCAATTAGCTTTAATTAAAAGCTTACCCTAAATGTTTTCATTTCTGATTCAGGTAACTGCTCATCAGAAGTAAGCTTTTCTGTCATATTTAAAAATTTTTCTGCTGAATCTAACCAAGATTTCACATTGTTAAGAGATGTTAAAAACTCCTGTTTATCATTATCACCTTTTGAAAGCCCCTAAAGGACAAAATGTTTAAATATTTAATTATGCAACTTCTAAAATTGGCATGTATATATTTACTACATTAGCAACATAATATGTAATTCTAATATCACATAAATCAAACTTATTTATTCAAAAATTATCCCTTTAGGTGCATCTTGCACATGTTGGAGAACCCTGGTATATTTTTTTTTATCTGTTTGTACATACATAATAATGTGCTATCGGCTGAACAAATTTTGCTGAAATTTGATATCTGGGGTTCTTATTAAAATTTATCAAGCAAATTCAATTTTGCTGCATCGGTTAATTTGGTTGGTTGGTTGGTTGGTTGGTTGGTTGGTTGGGTGAGTGAGTGTGCACTTTTATCCAAATAAATACTGGAATTTCAATGATAAAACTTTGTTTTATCATTGAAATTCCAGTGCATCATCCTTTGTGAGGATGATGCACAACAAATCTATGGATCCTATACCTTTTACTTCCATTAAAATGTATTCCAGGAGAGGATGGTAAATCCTCATTTTAACAGACAGAAATAATAGACAGTGTCAACTGAACCACGATTTTCATCTGTATGGGACCCAGTAATGTAACCACCTCAGTCTGATAGTATTTTCTATCAATTAAAATATTTTTACAACAAAGTGTCAGGAGTCAGACCTTTCTTCGCTATCACCTGTCAACAGCTCAGTGAGTAGGTCAGGCATCAGTAGAGAATCATCTGACCCTCCAGTGAGGGTACTTGAGGATTCTTAAGATTCTGACTAAGCTTTAGTAAGCTTCCATTCACACAAAACAACAGAGAAAAATTTCAAGCTTTTCTACTCTACATAAGGGTAGTAAAATACAGTATCACAACATTTAAAGTTATTCCACAGTACAGCACTTTTTCACATACAAATAAAGCAAGTTATTACGGCAATTAACAGCAGAAATTGAATTGAATAAGGAAGTAACAAACCATCTGCACACATGCCCAGTGTAGTCATTAAAAAAGTGCACAATATCTTGCCACAAGTGACATTATGTCTCAGCAAGTATAGTCAGGCATACAAAGTGCACTTATTTATAATATGTAGTCTACTTTTACTAATTCATCTGCTAACTTGGCAAATGAACTGCATAAAATGTAAACTATGATAATAAAGACACCTAATACATATAGGCTAATGTATTATGCATGTATATAATTCATCCAGAAAAGAATTCTTTCAATTAAATCACTACTCAAGAATTAAAAAAGTGCCATTCCTAAATGAAGCAGTATTACCATGACAGAAAAATATATTAAAATTATACTGCTCTACATTAAACATCAAAAAAATACATGAGAGAAAAGACAGTAATCTTCTCTATATATACACCAAAGATTAATGCCTATGTAATATAATATACATGCATATATAAAAAATGCTTAATATTTCTGATGGAAAAAATTTTAAATCAATAGTAAAATTTTAAATTCTCTATATAATGGTTACTAAAACTTGTGTTGAAAACAAGATTTTTACCTCGATTGTGAGGTAGATGAAAATGTCCACAGTCTTTCAGCATGCAAAAACACATAAAAATGCAAGTTATCTTCAAAGTTTTAAGTTTTTAAAGTAATACATTGCAACAACTTTCTTTTTTGAATTAGCAATGCCATATTAAAAGACAATACAGTAAACCCTCGCTAATTCGGTTACAGTTAATCCAAATCAAAATATGAAAATTCTATTCACAGTTGAGTACTTTGAAAGACACATGGAATTTAGTTAGGCAAATGAGTAACTCTCACTGTATGCTGATTGACTGTGCAGAGAGAGAGACTGAACATACGTTACATTGTCTTGTGTGTTGTTCAGTATTGTTGCTGACTCTGAGTCAGACGGATGTTATTGCTTATATCGCTTAATTTGTGTACTTCTTTATACGTATATACATACAAGGGGGTATCAAAAAGTTCATACCCTAACATAGATAAAACATCAGTAGGAATATGCTGTTTTTAATATAAATTATCTACATATTCAATAACTAACATTTGAAATTTCATTCTCATAGGTGATCGTACACCAGAGGTGGAGCCCGGAATCTGAGGAAGGATGCTAGGGTTGACAAAGTGGAGTATCGAGCAGTGATCAACTTCCTGCATTTGCATGGCAAGAAAGCTCAGGAAATTGACGAAGAAATGAAAGCAGTGCATGGGAAGAATTTTCCATCCTTTGACACTGTAAAAAAGTGGAAATGGGAGTTGCAGTGCGGTCATACAAGTGTCTTTGACAAGCCAAGAGAAGGAAGGCCATCAATATCCACAGACAGTGAGACGGTTGCAAAGGTTGAGCAGCTGGTGCTGAGTGACAGACATGTGACAATTCATTTCATCACAAATGCAGCGGGAATTAGTTATGGGTCTCCCACAGCATTTTACATGACCATCTGCACATATCTAAGGTCTCCAGATGATGGGTTCCACGATTGTTGATGCCTTTGCAGAAGCAATGTCGAATGCAATGTTCTTGCCAAGTGTTGGATTTGTGTAATGCAGATGTTGAGAACTTTTTTGATTGGTTGGTGACAAATGATGAATGCTGGGTGTACCACTATGATCCGGAGACTAAAGACCTGTCAGAGCAGTGGAAGCACACCTTCTCTCCACCTCCCAAAAAAAGGCAAAGACCACTCCATCTGCAAAGAAAGTGATGTTGTCCGTTTGGGACAGAAAAGGGGTTATCCTGACAGATTACCTACCTCATGGTTCCACACTTACTGGAGAATACTACAGAAATCTTTTTAAAAAGTTATGCAATACTTTGAGGGTGAAAAGGCATGGAATGTTAACTAAAGGTGTCCAACTTCTGTGAGACAATGCACCAGCTCACAGGGCCGTTTACCCCACCAAACTTTGTTGCTCAGTATGGCTTCGAACTATCGTAGCACCCACCCTATTCTCCTAACCTAGCACACCAGAATTTTCTTGTTTTGAGAAATGAGGAAACCATTGTGTGAACTCCACTTTGATTCGTCTAGGGAAGTCATCAATGAAGTGGAATCGTGGTTTCAGCAAAGAGTGTGGACTTCTATGATCAAGGCATTAAACAACTGATCCATAGAGGGAAGAAACACGTTACTATATGTAGAGAGTACATAGAAAAGGATTAAAGTTCCTATGAAGTTTCGCCTTTCCAGGGCTATTATTTCTAGGTAAGGGTATGAACTTTTTTTGATACTGCCTCGTATGTACATAAGTTAACGTATTTTATATAATAATGGGTTCTAAAGAATTAAAAAGTGAAATAAAAAGAAAACACTTGACTTTAACTATCATTAACAAGCTCAAATTGATAGAACAACTTGAAAATGGTGGAAACAAACTTAAAAAAGGTGTTCCTGGAGGAAAAAATTGCTGAAGAATTTGGTATCGGCCAACAGGCTGTGTCAGATATTAAAAATAATGTATAAGGACATTTCCCTTAAAATTCGATTTGTGGAGTGATAAAAGCAATGTCAAATAGGCAGACATTTAAAAAGCCAAAAGAAGTGTTGCTGGAAGAATCTGTATTTAAGTGGTATTCACAGCAACTATCAAGTGGCATTCACATGCAACACCAGCACCATATAATAAAGGTATAAAAAGACTAAATACATACATTTATCCATCTATCGATGGACAAATGTATTGTCTTTTTATAGTTTTTAAAGAAAGGCTCTATAGTGATTTTTTTTAATTTATTTTCTTCAGCACTACCTGTATCATTAAATTTTCCATTTATTTGTGCTCTTTTAAGTTTTTTTTTTTTTGGTGACTTTTATGGCTATCCTTTGCTTCAATAATCCAGATTATTGCTTAATCTGGATTACCTCTCCTCCAATTACTCCAGCTTAGCAAGGATTTACTGTAATTCTAAAATAATAGAACAAATCAGTACTACAATTTATAAGTACATAAACATTAGGAAAATAATGTAGTATAGAGGCACTTTTTAAAACAACAAAAAAAAAAAAAAGAATCCCTGGAGTACGACATTATGATCCACAAATACTACTTAATATCTTTTGAATCGAAAAGAATAGCCTAATTTTGATCCAAATATAATTTCATCTTGTTACCATTTTATATTAGATATAATATGATTAAGTGGACTGTTTTCACTACACTGAGAATGACACAATGGATATAAATTATCATTAAGCTATTCTCAACTAGCAAGTCTCAAATTAATTAACCTTCATAATTTGAATAACATATCATTTCAAAATGAAATTTATGTTTTAAATTTAATAAAATAAGTTAAATTTTAGTAATATATAAAATTTAAAAAACTCATTTTATTAATAATGTTCACATTTGGTGGTGCAGTTGAAGTAATGATGACTGACAAAGAAAAAAAACTCAAATACTTAAAATTGTGTTTTGCTTTCCATCATTCAATGAAGTCCCAAAATGATTTGCCACTAACAGCCTCTTATCTGTATGGCTATTAATAATGCTAAAATATCACTTTGTCAAATAATGGTGTCATTCTTTTTTTAAAGTACTCATTTTGCAAGTTCTTTATACACATATTGACCAAAAGAATATGAACCTTCATTGAGTATTGAATCAGGCTGCTTTTGTTTTGAATAACAGTGTGCAATATGGTACAGATTCTATAAGGTAGTGTTGTTTTGGGCTAATTGTAACCATTATTCCAGCAAAATATCGCGCAGATGTGATAAAGTCGAGGGAAGAGGACTTCACTGCCGAATATCTCTCCAGCATATCCTATGCATTCTCAATAGGATTTAGAAAGATCAGGTGAACATGGGGGTAGAGAAGATGGTGGAAATCTGTGTTGGATTCTCCAAACCATTACCGCATGATGTTGTTGTTTGGATTTTTTTTTAGGAGCATTAGCAACTAAGGCCATACTGCTCCAGGAATATGCGGTGGTCATTCCCTGACCTTTCTGCATTTTCCATATTTGGTGGCGACAGGCTCGAACCCCGGTCTAATCAAGAAGCGTGTGCTACGCACTGTTGCTCCTTCCGACCTGGCTATGGAGGCGCCACCCACATGATGCACTGTTATCCATAAAATGGTCATCACCATTGGAATAATTTTGTATCAGATCTACTGCACCATTGGCAAGGTGCAGTAGATCTGATACAAAATTCAGTTACTCCCTAGATGATATTTGACCTTCCACCAGTATCAATGAGCCCAGTCTGTGCCAACATAACATTTCCCATACAGTGATACCACCTCTAGATGCTTGGGTTGTCTTAACAAAGACAAGCAGGGTCCATTGCTTCATTAGGTTTTTTGCCACACTCTCTGCCTACCATCAGTGCAAATCAAAGCATATTTGTGATTCATATGACACTATGACTTTCTTCCATTGTTCCACTGTACACTCACGACATAAGCACCACAGCAAGCAGATTTTTCTGTTTTCTCTTAAAAAAAAAAAAAGTAGCTTTTGAATAAGCAGGTGACAGCCAATACCCAATTTCTTTAGTTTCCTGCATATGGTATGAGTAGAAATAGGGTAGTTCTGGGACTGGTTGAATTCAGATTTTATTTGCTGCACACTGGATATCTTATTTTTCCATATAGCCCTCCTTAGGGCTTCACTCTAAAGTATTGTTTTCCTTCCACATTTATGCCTTTCAGATGCAGAAGAACTGCTTGCTTTCCAGTCATTAAAAACCACTGAGATGAATGCTTTTGAGGAAACTAGTTATGTGTTCCGTTCTTTAATTGTGGCTCCTGCTAAATATGCACCCAAGATAAGACCTTTTTCGGAGTCTGATAGATCATATGTTTACTCCATTCTGGCTTCAGATTACTGCAGCAGTCAAATAACATGTGCAGTCTTTACACTCAAGCAAGCAACACATCAGCACCCCACATTAGTTTTCTTTGCATCTGTTTGCATTTATTTGGATCTCTTCTTTCTGTGTCTGTCTTAATACAAAGGTTTGTAATTTTTTGGCCAGTGTGCGTGCGTGAGAGAGAGAGAGAGAGAGAGATACTTTAGAGCCTTTATTTAAAAATGATAATAAAAAATTTTAAACTAACCTCAATTTCTAGAATATGATCCTTCAACTTTTTTTCCATACTCAGCCACTGATGTTTGAATTTTCCCACAGTTGTAGTAAGATCAGTCTGGGAACCATAAGGTGTCAAGTTTGCAAGTGATTCACTCAATTCTTGTAAGGATGACACAGCATGCTGCTGCTTTTCAATCTCTTGCAAAATTTTCTGAAAGATTATATTAAATGTACAAAATGCTGAAATTTTACAAAAATAAAATAAAAAGCAGAAAAATTTTTAAAAATATAAAATTACTTACATACACAGATCTCCATATAAAACTTTTTTTTTTTTTTAATGTAAACCCCAAACATGAGAGGTATTAGAACTTACAGTATTTAGAACTGTGCTTGGGTTGGAGGTTGAGAAGATAAAAGAAGATATTTGTTGACATTAGACTTGAACTTCTGTAGACTGTAATTTTCAGGAAATACGTATGAAGGAAGGTTGTTCCAAAAAACGGCAGTTGAATGAATAAACGAGGAAGATGAAAAGTTGCTTCTGTGAGTTTGAAGTTGGAGATTAAATAGACGTTGGCGGCACGTGTTCGGATTGTTTCGAAAGAGAGAGAGCAGGAATTACAGAGACCAATTAAGAAGAACAGTGCCCATGGAACTATCTGTAGAAGAGGCATGCAGCAGAAACAGTACGTCTATGAGACAGCGAGTGGATGAATCATTAATTAACCTAACTGCCCTCTTCTGAATGGAATCAAAAAGCCTGAGAGAGGTTTTGGGGGGCACCATCCCAGATGTGGGAACAATATTCCATGGTAGGGCAGATTTGCAATTTGTAAAGAGTGAGCAGCTGTTTGGAAGAAAAGTAATGCCGAGATCGAAAGAGAAAATCAAGTTTTTTAGATGCAGAGGAAGCAATATTTGTAATGTGCTTGTGCCAAGAGAGATTAGAAGTCAGGGTAATCCCCAAAGAGATATTTCATTTTGCCCAGAAATCGGAGTGTCACCAAAGATAAGCATAGGAGCAGAAGAATCCTTTTTGCAAGATATAAGACAAGACTGAGTTTTAGAAGGATTGAAATCAACTAAGTTGTCTTTGCTCCAGTGGAGAATTACCTGGAGATCAGCATTTAAGGAATTGGTAGCAGATTTTCGAGAAGTTGAAGCTGATTGAGCAGGGCAAGGTTTGGTTTCACAAAATGGAAAGTGGAATGCAATGTGCTATCATCGGCAAAACTATGGATAGAATTTCTAGTCAATGGAAGAAGGTCATTAATATACAAGAGGAAAAGAGTGGGGGAAAGAACTGAACCTTGGGAGACACCGGCATTAGTGGAGAAGTTAGAAGACAGAGAGCCATCTACCATCACCCTCACAGTGAGCCATCAAACAGAAAACTGGATAACCAATTTAAAAAAAAAAACAGTTGGCAAACCATAAGGTGGAAGCTTGTTTAGAAGACCTTTATGCCAAGAGCAACTGCTTGTGTTTCACAAAACGTTTTCATTCAATTAGTCCATAAATGGGTAACATAAGCCAGAATATCACCAGTGGATTGACACTGATGGAATCCATACTGGCGATCGGTGATCAGACTAAAGGTTTCTAGATAGTTTAAGAGTTGGCTTGCCGACCGGGCTAGTCAGGTGGGTAAAGTGCCTGCCTGGCAACCCAAAGGTCACGGGTTCGGATCACAGTAAAATGCAAAAACTTTGGGAGGTGCATTATGGCCACAGAAGCCGATGTGCCAATAACTAACGAAAAAAAAAAAAAAAGAGTTGGCAGTTAATTGATTTCTCCATTACTTTAGAAAGAGTAGAAATAATTGCAATCGGATGATACTTGGATAGGAGGGATTTGACACCCTATTTAGGAACTGGCTGCATGTGAGTAAATTTCCAAGCAGAAGGAAAAACACCTTTGGAATAAGAAAGTGAAAAAGGGTGGCAAAGAACAGGAGTAAGTTCAGGAGCACAGGTTTTGAGAACAAGTGGAGAAATACCATCAGGACCTGGAGCTTTCTTAGCATCAAGATTTGACAAAATCCGTCTGATATCTTTTTGACAGAATACCACAGGAGGCATTGAATGGAGCAGGTTGGGAATGGTGGTTGGTGTTTTACCAATATCATTAATGCATGAGTTGGAAGAAAAATGGGATGCTAGCAGGTCGGCTTTATCCTTGGCTGAAGTGACAACAGAACTATCCGGTTTGGACAGAGGTGGTAGCAGAGATGGGCAAATGTTGCGGCCAATAGCTTTGGCAAGAGACCAGAATGCTCGGCTACAATTAGTGCAAGAAGCAAGTTTTCTACTCTTAGCCTGTTCAAACTCTAGTTTGGATTGATTAATAACTGCTTTAGGATTGTTGAGAGCTTTGGTGTAGGCAGAAAATGAATCTGAAGAATTAGAAGGAAGCCAATTATGATATGCAACATTCTCCTCTTGAACAGCCATAGCACATTTATTGGAAAACCAAGGTTTAGATAAAGGACGAGATTTTAAAGTGGAGTATGGGATAAAGGATTCCATTCCTGCAAGAATAATTTCACTGACACGATCTGAGCAAACAGTGACATCAGAAGTTTTGAAACAGTAATCCGACCAAGGAAAAGAAGAAAAGAAATCTAGCAGGTCATCCCATTTTGCATTCTTGTAATGCCAAACAATATGAGGTTGGGAATAGCCATGAGATAAAGGCTCCATTGGAGAAGACACAATCACCAAGTTGTGATCTGAGGTGCCTAAAGGACCTCTCACTTCAACTGTGTACTTAGAAGGGTTGTTTGTGAGAAAAAGATCAAGCGTGTTGGCTGTATGGCTAGGATTGTCTGGTATTCTTGTAGGTAAATGAATAATCTGTGCAAGGTCATTAGTAATTGCAAAAGCCTCGGCATCTCAACCAGCTGGGTCGGTCCCTGACTAGAAAACGGATGCCAGGTGGAGTTGTGAACATTCAAATCACATAAGAAAATTACCTCACTGTTAGGAAAGTTGGACTGGAGAAAGTCAAGTTGCTTGTTGTTATCGGAGTTTAATGGCGCATAAGCTACTATGGTTATAATGTGCCTAAGTCAAGTTGCAAAGAGAGGAAGTCAAAGAAAACAAAATGATAGAGAATGGTAGAGACAACAGATGAATTTCACATAATGATGTAGAGAGATTTTAAGCCAGAGGAGATTCCAAATTACCAAGTCTCTGACAGGGAATATCGAAATGGACATATGCACAAGTACCACCCCTTTGAGGTGACAGTAATCATACAGCGAATAAGTTGGGCAACTGAGATTAGCAGTAGTTGAATCAACCAATAACGAGATTTGGTCAGAAAAAGTACATGGGGTTTGGCAGACTGCAAGTGGAAATGGACATTGCTGAGATTAGAATTGAGACCACGTATATTTGTAAAATGAATTAGTAAGTGTTTGGGAGGTTTAGATCTTTTTGCTGATAAGCTTACTCTATTAGTTTGACAATTCATAGTTTATTCAATAGTAAGGAAAAGTGGGTGGGACATGCTGTATGAAGTAATGAAATTTTTGGATATGGCGTACACATGGTAAGAATATAACCAGATCCTTGACATAATGTGGCCTTAACAATGCCCCCTGCATACACACTACTCGGACATCCTCCAGTCACTATCTGGCAGAGTAGAGGTAGCAAGATTATACACTAGCTGATCCGGAAGCCTCCTGGAGAGTTACCAATAGGTTCGGTCCGGTGTACTAACTAGCAGCCGGTGTGCAAACACCATTTTAGAGCTGTACCCTCGAAATGTAAGAAGATTGGATCTCACCACGATGGTCATCATAACCTCGAAAGTCATCAATCATACTGCATGATGGAAGAGATGGGGAAAGGTTGACCAGAACTTAGCTCTGGAGACTAAACATGGGTTCTATCACTTCAAGTCCCCAATAAGCAAAGTGGTTGGTATTGCACCAGTTGATGAGAGTCATCTACCACCTAGTACTGCCTGGTAACACAGAGGGGCGGCATTCCTTCATGTGGTGTGGGCGCCACACCTCGACCTCTGCTTACGTTGGTTCACACCTGGGTGGTCACCCACCATGTGCTTGTGCATGGAGGTTATACCCAGGATTACTAACAGTCCCACCATCGTGAAGGTGCAAGCAGAGGATTTGGCTGTCACAGACCATTCGGACTTCACTGAAATTGGGTCCACTTGACATGAGTGCCACCCGAATATCAGTTCCATCGGAGTTTTAGACTCCCAGGTAGCAAGTACAGCTTGTCTGGAATATCTGAGACAACCTCAAGGACCATAAGCATCAATTCTCAAAAATTATGTTAGCAATCTCATTATTTTAAATTTAAAAGTTAATAAATTCTAATTTCTTCACAATTAACTTGTTTATTAGCACCATAACATTATCAATATAGGATCAACCCACATTACCTACAAAACTGTTTTTATGAAAATTTAAAGATTGTAAGAATTTATAGTGCTAACAAATAGTTGTCTTAATATTATGGATAAGTACAGAATTAAAGGGGGGGGTGGGAATGTTTTTTGAATATTTAAATTTAGGTCCACAAAGATCTTGTATGGTGACCATCCTTTCCCCCAGCTTTAATGTATGTTATCTTTTTTGTTTTTCTACCCCCATACTCTTTACTCTGTACTATTATGAATACTTTAAGCATAAACTAAAACAAAAATTTTATTTTAAAATTTAAAACATCATGGCATAAATGTGCATTAAAAATGTAATCAAACCAACCTTGGAAGCAGTTATTTCTTCTGCTGGATTCTCAGGATTCTTTTTTAGTAGCCTACAATCCACTTCCTGTTGTGTTATATTGAGCCAATCCTTGAAAGCTGTTAATTCCTTGAAGAGTCTACGACTAATCCGTAAAGCCTTTTCTAGCAATGACTTATTATCAGTCACCTGATAATGAATCATAAAAGTATATCAATAAAAGTTACAAACAAACTGAAAAAAAAAATTAAGTAAATTATAAAAACTTTCAATGGAGATACAACAATAACATTTCTGACATCCAAAGTATTATGATAACATAAATCAATTTATGTTATTTATGTAATCATAATTTATTATTAAAATAAATTGCAGTATTATTATATAGGATGATTCAACATTTTAATAACTCAAATATCACTAATTAAAATTTAATTATTTTACTATCAGATTCCATAATTAAGTAATTGTAATAACTATAATAATAATATGTAGTTAAAAAAAATAACAAATGTTGAAATTATCTGCCTTCTTGGATACTTCTTGGTTATGATGGCTTCATCACATACAAACTGATATGGATGCGTTTGTGTAACCTAACAACCACTGTTCAAGCATTCACAGATATACAGCATTGCCACCAATGTGTCTTTGTAAAGACTGCATAGTTACCAAAATGAGAGAAATTAGCTCTTTCATTTTGGGATGCATGAATTTGAATTGCCCTAAATATAATAATAATGATAAATATATTGCAATATTATTATTAATAAAATGGCATATGACTTGCTATTTAAAAATTTAACAAATAGCTGTTTGCTCTTATTTCCTGATTTTTTTTATATGTTAAAAAATAAGCCATCCTGAATAGGTCTTTCATTTGATAAAATCAAACAATGCAAATGTCAAAATGCAAAAGTTGCTTGTTTTTGTAAATAGACTATGAATTCAGCTTCTCACCAAAGAGATCACAAGTCATAAAAGGTTATATACAATATCAACAACAGATAAATGGTGAATTGTGGAAAAAACCACCACAGTGCAGGGAATAGATTACAATACACCGGTAGTTCTCAACAAGTGAACTATGATCACATCTATCCAAAGAGCCTTGACTATCCTGGCAGGAGGACATACCATAAATTAAAAGCACAAAAAAGAAAGTGCATTACAATCAGCAAGAAGTTCCAGAATGGTTCAATGATTTCGGATTTGCCAAAAAAAAAGATCATCAGAAAGAGAAGGTTGAAAAACAATGCAATATATAGAATATCAGAGCAAATGCAAACAGACAGAAAATGAGCACACCTACTAAAATGATTTATCGACAAAAGTAAATATGCTAAAATAAAGGTTTTCAACCATTTCACAATGAATGTGCACAAACACCAAGTAACGATCGATAATGGGCAAACATTAAATTTTACAAAGGACTGATATTATGGTCAGCAATAGTATCTTTAAGTTCCATACTGATGGCTGTGCGTGTTAATAAGATCAATCTGACAATGCATATTCATTATTAAAAGTATGAGATTGCTTCAAAAGTTTGTAGAATAACTCAGCTGTATTATTCAAGCCATTCTGATGTTTTATGTAGGAATAAAGCAGCTGCATTCCTATGTAATGGTGTCACTTTACGCAGGGGTAATTCACACCGGCCAACTAAGTAGTTGCTTAAGGCATCAAAAAAACCTCATCTGTCCTAAATAAATAAATAAATAAAAAGTCTACATCGGCCCTTGGAGGTTTTGTAGTATGAGGGCATAGACTGAATGGTTAGCTAGGGTGACAGGACAGTCTAGGGCCACTTCTGATGTACTACCAATAGGATTTCTTTAACCATGTATGGTGAAAATACCAAAACAGAAAATCAAAACTTTGTGCTATTATTAAGTATCAGCAACAGAAGTTCATGCTGATACACTGGCAACATTACGACATTCTGCTCCAGCACATTTCACTGCATGCTAAATGGTATGCAAGTTTTAACTGTGAAAGGGAGTCATGTGAAGACGTCTATCATTCAAGTCACCCATGAAAATCTGTCAATTCAGAAACAGTACTAATAGTGAAAATATAGTAATGAAAGGTCATCAAACGACTGTTAAACATGTTGCCGAGTCTGCTGAGAGACCTAAAAACACTCAGTGCATATACTATACTGAACAATTACTTGAAGCTAAGAAAGGTTTCCGTGTGACAGGTTCCACAAATATTAACCAATAACCAGAAAGTATAAACACAAAGATACTAAAATATCTTTTCAAGAGATCTAGGTTGAAGCTGGAGGACTTTGTTTTCCAGTTCATCACTATGGATGTAATGTAACTGCACTAATTCTGAGTCCAAGCATCAAATTCCATGTTACTCAGTCAGTAGAAAAATAACAGCCTCCATTTTTTCGGATGCTCAGGTAGTGGTGCTTATTCATTACCTTGAGTATGCAGCCACAATCACATGCCAATATTTATGCCTAATTAATAGTGAAACAGTGTGATGCCATTATGATAAAGCATAGAAGAAAGTTGCATCATGGTGTTCATTTCTACTAGGACAAATGCACCAGCACACTATTGCAATGCTTTTCATCACAAACATCAGAAATGCCATTGTTCCCAGACCTGACTCCTAGTCTCTCTCTCTCTCTCTCTCTCTCTCTCTCTCTCTCTCTCTCTCTCTCTCTCTCTCTCTCAAACTTAAGGAACACCTCTGTGGACAAATATTTCTTGTGAAAAATTGTGTGATGTGTGTGTTATTAGAATTAGTAGAAGCCATATAGTGTAAGGAAGCTGCCAGCTTCTGCTGCACTGGCTAAAAAAATATATATATAAAAAGTAGATAAGAAAATACATAAATGATGTCCTTCCATCCTAATGTAGTTAAATATCCAATAGACCTTTGAGTTTCTTCAAATTGTAAGCCTGAACTACTTGTGGAGGCAACATGTTGCAGTAATCAACAATGCACTGGCTAAAAGAAAACTTTCTACAATCTAGTCTAAACCTCTTCCCCTGTAATTTGAATTTGTGGCCTCTAGTTCTGAAATTCTTTATAATAGTGATAATTCCACCTTCAATCATTTTACTAACCCTTCTTATAACCTCAATCAGGTCCCCTCTAAGGTGCCTGGGTTGCCATGCACTGTAGACCGCATAATCAAAGTCTTCCTTGCACAGTCATTCTTTTGTTGATCTTGCCATGCAAGTTGCTTGTTTTTAACCCTTTTCAGAAGCTCAATGTCTTTTTTTTTATATGCCTCCAATACCTGAGCACAGTATTCCAAGTGAGGCCTTAAAAACTACCTTATACAGTGGGATTATACCCTCCCTATCCCTACAGGCTATTGTTTGATAAATCATCAAAAGGACACCATTAACTTTCACAGACAGATATTTCCACTAATCAGAGAATGTCATATATGCCATATCATAAATCAAAGATCTTTCTTCCTCTACTGTTTTAAATACAACCCCACCAAGTGTACAACTTATTTTCAAGTTGGTATAAGACATTTTTCTGCATTAAAACATAGCTACTACCTTTCTGACCATTCCTGAAGACCATTCTTCATCCTGAAGGAGTGACTTGAATGGCAATCATTAACAATTCCCTCCCAATCTTTACATCATCTGCAAATTCTGACATCACACCCTTTATCCGTTTGTTGACGTTGTTTATAAAAATCAGAAACAATAGTGGTCCAAGGACCAATCCTCGAAGGACCCCATTTCTAACATTACACCAATCTGAAGAATATTCTTTACTTACAACCCTCTGCGTTCTGCCTGCAGCCATCCTAAAATTCATCTTAGAATCTTGCTAGTAATCCAAACATGTTCCTGCTTATAAAATAATCACAGGAGAGACTGAGAAATGCCTTGCTAAAATCCAAATAAACTAAGTTGAAATTCTTCCCTACATCCAGCTCATGAGTAACTGTATCAAAATAGCTTGCCATGTTAGTTAAATGCAATTTTTGCTAAACAAACCATGCTATGTGTCCCTCAGAATGGCATTTCCAATTAAACGTCACTGGATTGCACTCTCAATCATTTCCTCAAATATTTTCTCTACAACTGAAGTCAGACTAACTGGTTTGTACTAATTTAACTCTTAGAACCACCTTCAAGCATTAATGATATGTTGACACTTCTCCAATCCAAAGGAATCTGTTCCAAGTCCAATGATACCCTCAAAATTAACCTAAATGGTTTAATACACTCTCTGGTGACCTCCTCAAAATTATTGAGTACACATCAACTCCAACAGCCATACTTGCCTTTAGGCTTGAAGGTTTTTCTCATAAATTTCATGCTTTCCAGCATCATTCATGTAGCCACTCCTCACCATTAACAGTCTTTTGTCAGTACAGATTAATGCAAAGTACTTATTAAATTCATCAGCAACATCAGATGGTAGTGCTGATCAAGACATCAAATGCAGACATTATTGTGATATCAGAGAAGTGATGTCACACAAATATAAAGAATGCAGAATTTGAATATGGGGAATACAGTGTGTACAGAAAAGACAGACAGGATAGGAAGGGAGGAGGAGTTATGCTGTTAGTTAAGAAACACAAAATCTAAGGCTGCATCCAGTTGACATTGGTAGCCAGTGCAATGCTGGGTCAATCTGTGTAACGTAAGCACTGGAAAAGCAAAATTGAGGGTAGGAGTGTGTTATAGGCCTAATGACTCTGATGAGTACAATGAACAACTGTACAGAGAAATAGAGCGAGCCAGTAAATCAGAATGTCTTATAAGATTTTAACATTCCAGATTTTGACTGGAACTTGTGGATTGGTCACTCGCACACTAGCAAGGCTCTTGTGGATTTGTTGGATGATTGTTTTCTATGGTAGCATGTTCGAGAGGGAGTAATACTCTTGATCTGATTATCAGCAGTGATTATTCATGCATTAAGAATCTGCAGATAAAGGAACCACTAGGTGGCAGTAATCACAGTGTATTGATGTGGGATTTACTTAAAGATGTAACCACCATCGAGGGTTTGTTTGTTTGTTTGTTTGTTTGTTATTTGGTTTTTAGGAGCATTAGCAACTAAGGCCATATTGCTCCGGGATATGCGGTGGTCATTCGCTGACCTTTCCGCATCCTCCGTATTTGGTTGTGACCACCATCAAGGGAAAAAGAATGATTTTTGCTTTCATAAAGGTCACTACAGTGGTCTCAGACAGTTTTACACACTATATACGGTGGAACCAACTGATGCAATTCCATCAGCAAATTCAAAATGGGAAGCATTAAGGAATTAATCAGAGAAGCTACTAGTCTTTCCATACCAACTAAGAAATAAAGTTCAAGGTTTAGGCCCAAGTGTACATCAGATTAACTAATGAGACACATGGCAGAGAAGAAAAATGCATGGGATGCATACAAATTATCAGGCAAAACAGAAGCCTATGGTAGTCTGTAATCAAGTCACAAAGGAAGTTAGGCAAGCGAAGACTGATTGTGAGAAATCAAAACCTTTAACAAAGGAAAACAGCAAAGCCTCCTTTACTTATGTAGATTCTAAAGGAAGAGGATGAATCGGATTGGTCCATTTGATATCGATGGTTCAAATGTTTATGATCCTGCTAAGATAAGCTGGAAAACTGAATGAATATTTTGTATCTACATTCACATATGAGGAATTCTCTAGCCAAGTGGAGGCCAGAATTTTATCAAACTCTAAGATGGAACTAAATATAGTTCTGTAATAACTGAGAGAAAAGTAAAAGAGAAACTGTTGAAATCAAACACAGAAAGGGTGGGGTAGATGGGATCTATCCAATTATATTAAGAGAGGCAGCAAAGGAAGAGCAAGCAACCCTTTAGCCATAATTATGAGAGAATCCTTTGATTAGGGGAAGTCCCCATGGACTGGAGATGTGTGAATATATTCCCAATTCACAAAGGGCATCAAAGAGTGACACAAGTAATTACAGACCTGTTAGTTTAACTTCTATTCCAGGGAAATAATGGAGTCACTGGTTAAAGAAGTATTGAAGGACCATCTAGACAAGTTGATTGATTGATTTTGATTTTATTGGCAGAAAACGACTGCGGTTATACTGCGCCAAGAAAAGATTAAAATATCAACAAAGATAAATTCTGGTAACCTTTAAAAAGGTTACCTCGTCAAATTGTTATATATATATATATATATATAAGGCAGTATAAGTTTAAAGGTAAATTATCCAATTTATATATGTGTGTATATATTAATAGCTTGTAAAAACTTAAAAACTGCTGACACGTGGTCGTTGTCTCATAAAATCTGACTGAGTGAATAAGGCCCAGTCGGACGAGTAAAAGCGGTAAAATATATATTGCGAACATGGGTAAAATTAACGCAATCTATTAAAATATGCTTTATTGATAAAATGGTGTCGCAAGATTTTCACATAGGAGGGTCATCTGCCCTCAGCAGAAACGAATGTGTCAGATGACTGTATCCTATGTGGAGTCGAGCAAGAACAACTTCCTCGCTCCGATTCCTGTGCAGACTGGACTGCCATGTTTCTATTACAGGCTTTATCTGGTATAATTTATTTGTTCTATCTCTATGCCATAGTTCTTGCCATTGAGAATATATCCTGTTGAGTATTATTTGCCTGTATTCTTTATAGGGGACTGACAGGCAAAGATTATTAGTGGGAGCTGCTGATTTGGCTGCAGTGTCAGCTAAATCATTTCCCCTTATCCCAATGTGGCTAGGAATCCAGCAGAAATGGATATTAAACTTGTATTCATGAAGAGAATGTATCTTCTGCTGAACCCGACAGAGAACCGGATGAGAGTTTTGTCTCAAAGATAATAAAGCCTGTAATACACTCAAAGAGTCAGAATATATTATTGACCTTTGGCATCGACAAGTTCGAATGTGATCCAAGGCTAACTCTATAGCATGCAGCTCTGCAGTGTATATGCTGGATTCAGGAAGAATCTGCTGAGATATTATAGTGTCCTGAAAGACAACAGTAGATCCTACGCACTTTTCAGACTTCGAGCCATCTGCGTAAACTGGCAGGAAGTCTGAATGCTCAGCTCTGTGTGCAGAATAGAGCTGCTGGTAGACAGATGATGGAGTCTCAGACTTTACCCATTTCTTAAGGGAAAAGTCACACGATGGGTATGAGCATGCCAGGGTGGAAGAGTTTCTTTTGGTGTTTGTGCAACCTTGTCTACCATGATGTTAAACTCTCTGAGTAGCTCTTGGACACGAATACCAAAAGGTCAGTTGGCAGTCTGACGGATATTGTACAAGTTTTCCCAACGTGGCTCAAAAACAGATGTCCACGTAGGATGGTCTGGCAGGAAATTCAACTTTAAAGCATAGTTTAAAGACAACTGCTTATGTCGAAGGGATAACGGTGGTTCGTTTGCTTAGACGTATAAGCTCTGGACAGGAGATGTTTGAAATGCTCCAGTAGCGATACGGATAGCCTGATGGTGGACAGGGTCCAGCCATCGAAGGTCACTGTCTCTGGCTGAGGAGTATACCTGGGACCCGTAATCTAATTTGGATCATACAAGTGCACGATAAATACGTAGTAAGGTGCACCTGTCTGCTCCCCAACATGTATACGAGAGAGAGCAAAGAATATTTAGTCCCCTCGTGCACTTTGTACGAAGTTGACGAATATGTTCTAGAAAGGTCAACTTTTTATCAAACACAAGTCCCAAGAATTTTGTGTCTGACACTACTGGAATAGCATTTTGTCCAAGCCTTAATTCAAGTTCAGGATGAAGATTATGCTTACGACAAAAGTGTACACAAACGGTCTTCTCCGGCAAGAACCTGAAGCCATTAGCAAGTGCCCAGGAATTAAGGCGATTGATGGCTTATTGCAGTTATCTTTCAATAACCCTCATGTTGCATGACTGAAAAAAATATGCTAAAGTCATCAACACAGAGGGCACTGTTTACAGTGGGAGGAATCTGTTCTGTGATAGAATTTACGTTGATGGCGAAAAGCGTGACACTTAATACTGATCCTTGTGGTACTCCCTCCTCTTGGCAGAAGGGACGAGAGAATGAGGATCCCACACGAACTTGGAAAGATCGATTGGCTAAAAACTTTTTAATAAAAATGGGGAGGTGCCCTCTAAGACCAAGGCTATGCAAATCTTTTAAGATACCAAATCTCCAAGTTCGTGTGGGATCTCCATGTCAAAGAACATTGACACCAAATGTCCGCATTTTAGGAAAGCATCCCGGATGGATGTTTCCAGTCTAATTAAGTGTTCAAGAGTTGATCTGTTTTTTCGGAAGCCGCATTGGATGCTGGAGAGAAGATCATTCGATTCTAAATACCACATTAACCGAAAATTAACCATTCTCTCCAGGATTTTGCATAGACAGCTAGTCAGAGCTATAGGACAGTAATTAGTAGGGAGTTTAGGATCCTTTCCTGGATTCGCAAAGGCAAGCACAAATGTCATGTGCCAGGAATCCGGAAATTGCTCTTTTATATAGATTCTGTTATACAGAACAAGCAGGCGATCCATAGATGTTGGTGAGAGATGTTTAAGCATTTCATAATGGATGCCATCTGGTCCAACAGCACTTGCCTTGGAATGATAGAGAGTTCTTTTTAGTTCCTGCAGAGTGAAAGGCACGTTGTAGGGAAAAAGGCCTTTCAGTGTGAAATTTAGTGCCTGTTTTTCTCTTTTATGTTTCAGGACCAGGAACTCTGGGGAATAGGATGATATCCCAGAGATGTTTGAAAATGTTTCCCCAAGAGCATTGGCTATTGCAGTGGGCTCTGCAATAGTGCATCCATTATAGTCTAGGATCGATGAGGGGTGGGATGTATATTTTCCCTTCATTTTTCAGATTTTATCCCAGACTACCTTAGTGTTGGTAGACTGGTTAATAGATGATGTAAAACGGATCCATGATTCCTTTTGATTCTGACGGTGAATGTAGCATGCTTTGGCTCGTGCACATTTGAAGGCTATTAGATTAACAGTGGTAGGTTTTCAGCGGAATATCCCCCAAGCTTTGTTTTGAGCCTTTTTTGCTGTTGTGCATTGTGAATTCCACCATGACTTGGGAAAAGGTGGAAACCGGACAGATGTTTTCGGTATGGTATTGGCAGCTACATGGACAATATTTTCTGTGATGTACGTGACTGCATCATTGATAGGCTCCTGACTGACTGTATTAAAGTCAAAATTTGCCTGATGTTGGAAGGCATTCCAGTCAGCCTGACCAGTCTTCCACCGTGGTAACCTGAAGGGTAAGACAATGTCTCCCACTGTATAAGCAGGTTATCACAGGGAAGTGATCACTTCCATGTGGGTTCTCCTCCACTTCCCAAGTCAGTGAAGGGAGTAGAGAGGGGGAGCAGATAGAAAGATCAATGGCAGAAAACGCACGGGTAGGCATGTGGAAGAATGTGTTGGTTCCCACATTTAGAAGGGAGAGATCATTGTCATTTAGCATATGCTCTAGGCACTCATCCCCTTCCATTATTGCTAGCACTACCCCACAGGGTATTATGTCCATTAAAATCCCCTAGAAGCAAGAAAGGGGGAGGCAACTGCGTTACAAGATCATCAAGGTCTTCCTGGGAGATGTCAATCCCAGGTGGCAAATAAATTGAACAGACGGTTATTAGAAATCCCACTGTAAGACAAATTGCAACAGCCTCTATGCTGGTTGTAAGTAGCAAGGCCTGAACTGGGGTCTGGTTGCCTACAAGGATAGCCACTCCTCCATGAGCAGGACCACCCGAAATTCTGTCTTTATGAAAAATTGTGATGTTATGCATGGTGGGGTCATCATTTGCCTTTAGATAAGTCTCCTGCAAGCAAAAGCAAACTGGCTCGTGCTTTTGCAGGAGGGCCTTGATGTCATCAGTATTTTTCCGGAATCCACGACAATTCCATTGTAGGAATTTAGCCATTATTTTGGCTTGGTGGGTCCATCAGGCAGCTTCCGAAGTGCTGAGGGCTTACTTTTGTCAGTGTTGGATTTATCTTTTTTGGGGAAGTGTGGAGATGCTGTCCCATGTCCATTTCTTCCTCCGCAAAGAGTTCCAAGACTGATTCGTCCGATACCTCTTTATTCTCTACATCCATTGTTTCTGGTATAAGGGTGGTTCTTCTGAACTTTTTAGCTTTTCTTTACCACTTGGTTTTGGTAGTGGTGGAGCACTAGAGTGGCAGCTGAGTGTGTTTTTTTGGTGGGCTTTTGTGAACTCAATAAATAGCGTGCAATTGGAGTGAATGACTCTCTTGGTGGTATAGTCATCTCAGTTTGTGTACCGATAGTGCACTTAGCAGAAACCTTCTGGGCATATGAAGGTTTCCCGCTATTTATTGGTTGGATACGTTTTCTGGCCTCTGGGTAGGAGATATTCAGCTCTGTTTTCAGTTTTTGGATTTCTTTTTCATCCTTCCACCGCTGGCATGCTCTGGAGTAGGCGGGGTGGTCTCCTTGGCAATCGACACAGATCAGTTTTGAAGCTGAACATACCTTGCTCTCGTGGTCTTTAACACCACATCAAGCACAGGCAGGGTTACCGCAATAAGATGTTTGTGAGTGGCCGTATTTTTGGCATCTAAAACACCTCTGTGGGTTTGGGATATAAATCTTCACTGGGCAGTTTAGATAGCCTGCCTTGATGGAACTTGGAGGCCGTGGGGTGTTGAATGTGAGGATAAAAACTCAGGTAGGGATGAGATTCTCAAACCTTTTGTATCGATATTCTCTTGACAGCTGTCACTCCTTGGTCTTTCACAATTCAGAGCAGATTTCTTCTTCGGAGACATGAAGAAGGTCCCACTCTGATATAACACCTCATGAAGAATTCAGCGTTTTGCGGGCGGTTACGGTGATAGGTATTCCCCCTATGGATGTAGAGTTTATGATTTTTGCCGCTTGTTTTGTGGTAGAAGCTTCGACCAAAAGGTCACCAGAACGCAGTCTTTTTACAGATTTAGGTGACCCTGCCAACCCTTCTAATCCTTTCTGGATAAAGAAAAGTGACATCTTCCCAATTCACTGTTTTCCGGTGGAATGGAGAATGAGGAAGAGCGGTGTCACTGATGGTGGTGTATCCTCAGTTCTGGCTCTTTTTACAGAGGTGTTTTCTGAGTTATCATCTCGATTAGGTAGGGGCTTTGTTAGGGCCCCCAGAAGAATTTGAATTTATAATACTCATAGGAGTAAAATAAAAATTTCCGATTCCCTAAGTACCTCACCCACCATGGAGCCCTACGAGGGGACGCCCACTCGTGAACTAGCAGGTATTGTGTACACAAATGGGACGCCAAGTTCACTTAGGAGCACCATACCCACGTTTCCAATAAGCCTTGATCCCGTCCCAGGGCCAAAGGGAGGGAGACTTATTGGAACGCAGTTGACCCTAGCAGTAAGACCCACCCGCCGATTGATCCCAGTCGGGTCGGTCCGGGACCACCCGTCTTGTCAAAGCAGGGGCCAAAGTGGTGTATTAAGGCTGGGCCCCTCAACCACCAGGATCCCCCTTTCCAAATTCCACAGATTGCGGCGCACGGCTGCACACACCGGATTTCAATGATGTAACCCTGGAACCAAGGTATGGGCGTTAGATCCCAGTGATGCTAATCTGGAAAACCAGCAGCATCACTGGGATTTCCCCTCACCACGTACAGGTGCCCACGTCGAGAGGCCATCTAGACATGACTCAGTTACAGTTCAGACACAGTGTGGGTTTGTTAAGGGGAAATTTTGTCTGACCAATTTGATTGTATACTACAATGTGGTCACAAGGAAACTGAATGCAAAACATAATTTTGATATGATATACTTGGATTTCAGGAAAGCTTTTCATACCATTGCACATAAGACTTCTATACAAACTGGAGCTTGCTTGTTTGTTTGTTTGTTTGTTTGGAGAATTATTAGGCGCATTGGCATCTGTGGCCATAGTGTGCCAACAAACTGGAGCTGTGTGATATTGTTATATTAAAAGAAAGTTACTGCTATCGATAAAGGAATGATTAAGTGGAAGACAGAGAGTGGATATCAATGGGCACTGCTCTTCATGGACTAATGTTATTAGTGGAGTCCCTGGGGTTCAATGATGGGCCCACTGTTGTTTTTAATATTTATTAATAATACTGATGAAGATATATCAGGCTTAATGTATACGTTTGTGGATGATACAAAGGTGGAAGGGTTGTTAATGACAACCCTGCCAATTTTGTATCATCAACTATTTTTTGCATCCAGTTCCTTTGTGACCACATCATAGTATCCAATCAAATTGGTCAGACATCCCCTTAACAAATCCATGCCGTGTCTGAGCTATAACTGAAGTCTTGTCTAGATGAACCTCTAGTGCTTCTTTAACAAGTGCCTCCATTAATTTCCCTGGAACAGAAGTTAAACTAACAGGTGTATAATTACTCATGTTGCTCTCTGTCCCCCCTTTGAATTGGGGACACATTTACACATCTCCAGTTCATGGGGGGGCCTGCCCTGAGTCCAAGGAAGCTTTCATAATTATGGCTAAGGGTTTTCTTACTTCCTTTAATACAACAGGATTGATCCCATCCACCCCAGGTGCCTTTCTTATGTTCAATTTCAACAATTTCTCCTCCCTTTACTCTCAGTTATTGCAAAACCATTTAGCTCCTTGCCAGAGTTTGATAAGCTTCTGGCCTCCACTTCCCTACAGACCTCCTCATGTTTGAATGTAATTGCAAATACTCATTTAGTTTGTCAGCTACCTCAGCAGGTTCATCAACAATCAAACTGTCGGTGTCATGTGGACTAATCTGATCCTTCTTTCTAGAGTTTACACAAGTAAAGAAGTCTTTACTGTCTTTCTTTTCATTGTATGCCAAAGATTTCTCATAAGCTGCCTTGCCTAACATCCTTTGTGTCTTGATTACAGACTATCTTATATCTACCGTAGGCATCTGTGTCTCCTGATAATTTATGTGCATCCCATGCATTTTTCTTCTCTGCCACTAGTCTCATTAGGTCATTTGACATCCATTTAGGCCTAAACCTAGAACAGTATCTCTCAGTTAGCATGAAAACACTAGTAGCTTCGAAGATTAATTCTTTGAATGCTTCTCATTTAGAATTTGCTGTTGATAACATCATCAGTTGGTCCCACCGTATAAAATTTAAAAAAATCTCTCAGACCACTGTAGTCACCTTTCCGAAAGCAAAAACCTTCCCTTTACCCCTGATGGTAGTTAGATCTTTGAGTAAATTCCTCATCAGTACACTGTATTCACTGCCACCTAGAATCACTGCTGATAATCAGATCAACAGTATTACTCTCTCTGGTTGCTTCTCGAACATGCTGCTGTAAAAAACAATCATCCAATAAATCACCCACAAAAGTCTTGCTAGTGCATGAGTGACCAACCCACAAGTTCCCATCTATATCTGGGAAGTTAAAATCCCCCATTATAAAACACTCATATTACAAGACATTTTCAAACTAACAACTGCATAATCACTGCCTACAATGGTTCCTGTACTGGAAACCCTGTGATCTCATCTAATTCATGAGTAATGGTAAAGTCAAGGATATTCTTACCCCTAGTATCTCCTCTCTATCATGCTGTTACAAACAATAATCATCTAGTTTATTTAAAAATTTTGTTCGCCATGGTGAGTTTCCTTCCCACTTATTCCAATTAATTAGGGACAAGTTGAATACACCCATAATATGACATTCGTTTTTGTATGTCTATTCCACCTGAATGTAGACTCCTGTCATACTCTTCATAATCTTCTGGTCTGTAAATCACTCCCACTCATTATACCTTTGTTTCCAACTGACTCACACCACACAGACTATGCCAGCAGGCATGACTTCTGATAACAAAAGCTCTTCTTCCTAAATACACAGTACATATCACAATGAAATTCAACATCCCCAATTCCTTTGTGACACCACATTTCCATTAGCCCTATCATGTCAGCATCAGTTGTCCTAACAAGGAGTTTGAATTCACCCATTTTATTGGCAGAACTTCTGACATTACTGTGCACGTGCACACATGCGCACCCCCCCCTAAGATTAAGTATTCTTCTATAGTTCACCATCCTGACACACACACACACACACACACACACACACACACACACACACACACACACACACACACACACCCTTGAAGTTGCCCAGGCTTGCTTCCCTAGCTTTATCTTGCTCCCATTTGAAACTACCATTCTCATAACATCTTGCCAACATCGACTTGTGGCAATAAAAAAGAATTCTTGATGTGTGCAAGCATCACTTTGACCCATTTTATCTGCTAAACACGTATCTATATTACCAACCCCCTTAACTAGCAGTTTCCCTGAACCCTTAAAGTATCTTCAAATGATGCTGACAAAAACTGTTCCACCACCTTTACTGAAAAGAATACCATCTTTACAAAACAGATTCCTTTACCTACAAGTGTGGGCCATGGTGATACCCCCCCCCAACCGAGCTTGCCGGTTCCCTCAAGTCTTAACTTAATCCACAAGGCTTTAAGCATTTACTCCCTCCTATTGTCTATGGGCAGAATTGCAATAAACAATACTCCTGTTTTTAAAATACGGACTGTTTTCATTCAGTGTAAGCTCTATACATCAATGGCACTACCATACAATATTTACCATATTTATCACAAGACTGTTTTTCAAAACAATCTACTAGAACAAACCCATAAGTGCACTGATACATTTGATCTACCAGACTGTTTTTTCAAAACAAACTGTATCTACTATATGTTTTCTCTCAAACTTTTTCAAAACAGACTATTATCTAATAAGTATATATATGGTTTCTGTTACACAGCACCCAAATATGCACTTATCACCAGGTAATATTGTATGGTAGTGCTCTTGATATGTACTGAATTTCATTTTTCTGATATTTTACCACTGCTCATTAACATAATCCAATTTATAAATGTTGTTCTTGTCACACCTCATTACAGTAAAATACAGCTACAATATAAGCCAATGGAAAATTAATAATAGAATGGTTCCCTTCTGAATGAGAGATATGCTTTCTGAATACTACAAATAATAATACAGGATATAATACTAACATTCTTTCTTCCAAGGCTTATTAAAAAAACAAATTTATTGAGATATGCATGAAACAAAGCACTCTTCCTGCATAAAATTCTATTTATTCTTCTTGTGCAGAATATACAGAATTTGTTGTTCAGAATTTGTTTGGCTGATGCTGTGTAAACTTGCTTTCTTGCATCATATTCCTCTACTAATGCTGATGCTACATAAAAGATTTTAAAATAGATCACTGATGTTTTGCAGATGTATGCAAACTAATCTTTAGTTTTTAAAAGTGCTATCCAAATAGCAAGTCTTTCCCTTTAGGCCTTAAACTAAGCTTCTCATTTTGCCTTGTTGCTATGAAATATAAATTATTTCACTAGAGTAGATAAAGCAGATGATCATTTTCCAAACAGTTTTGTTAGGGTGAAGACAGAAAGCAAAAATAAGTCATTATCTACTATCTTTTAAACATCTATCTATTTATGTTCGACTTTATACGACAGACTGCCACCTCGTAGTTCCCATTTTCCAAAGTCGCCAGAACTGAGCATCTTCAAGCTTTAAAATTTCTTTTTCTCATGGCTGATAATGCATCTTCCTTCCATGTATTTCTCAGGCATCCTTGCCTTCTTTTCCCTTGTGGTATCCACTCATATATAATTTTAGGCCATCTCTCTTCATTCATGAGAAGCAGATGTCCAAACCATCTCAACCTCCTATTTTCTATTCGTTCTGTATCTTCATCTGCATGCATATGTCTTCTTATATTCTCTTTCGTTATCCTCTCTAGATTAGAACCCATAGTACTCCGATGTAGGTAGTCCAGCTCTAGGGCCCTAAGCTTCTTTTTGTCACTCACTTTCGACACACCTCACAAAGCCTCAGCAAAGTGGCGATTCCACTAACAACTGTCCAATATATTTTATAGTTCTATGGAAGATATCGTTGTCCCACTATATAGAGTTGAGGGCACTAAGAATCTTCCTAAACATTATTTTATTATTATTATAGATATTTAATTTATACCATTAACAATTAGTAAATATTTTCAAAATAAATTTAGAGTTTATTTAAATACTGAATATATACAGTCAAATCTCTATAATGATCCCCCAAGGGGAATGAGAAAATTGTCATTATATCAGAAGGGTATTATATCGATTGTTCATCAAGTAGCATTAGGTTAATGAGAAATTGGCTGGGACCAACTATATAGGACATTATAACATGTGGGATATTAAAAAGAGGGTCACTATAAAGAGCGTTGACTATAATACACTTAAAATTAGTGCAATGTCAACAATTTCCATGTTAACTTTAAACTTAAACTCTTGGGATCCATATTTAACAATAATACCATAATAATGATCTTTACTTGATTTCTCTATACACCCTGAACTGGATTAGGATACATCTGTGAAATGCCTATGATTCAATTTTAAACTTGTTCACAAGAAGAATGAATTGAATCTTACGCAGAAAGAGTACTACATGCTTACTTTAGTAGAATTTTTATTCTCCCTGTGCACCATGCTATACAAAGATTATGGGGCATAAATTTATATTTTGTTCATAACCATAATAAATAAAATATAAATTTTTTTAAAAATATATTTATCTAACTTAACAAAAAAATATTTTTAACTTTTTCTTACAAACCTTTGCACCCAACTGATTGTAGCGACTCTTCAGCAAATCAAGGCGTTGACTTAATTCCTTTGGACTGTCAGTCTGCTGTATTTCCACTACTTGACGACCCTGACGAATTGCTATTTCTACTTCAGCTTTAATATCACTCAGGAGTTTATAGAAATGCTAGAAAGAGAAGTATTCCTTCAACTCAATTGCTGAAAACACACACACACACACATGCAAAGCATACAGGATATTGCAGTTAAAAAGGTAGCAAGGTCTACGTTGCTCTAGGTTTAGAAGACAGTCAACTGGACAATTTTTGTTATAAAAGAGTAAATCAAATGAAAATGTGATTTTGTCTAAATTAAGATTAACTAATAGTTATTATTAATTGGCGCTTTAGGCATGCTTTCCTTCTGCTATACCCTTTATCTTGATTTATTTCTTCCCTTCCTTTTCTAACTTACCTGGCTTGCCATATGACCAGCATATCCTTATTTTATTTCACACACACACACACACACACACACACACACACACACACACACACACACACACACACACACACACACACACACACTTTGTATTCAGTTGTTTAATCACAGTCAATTTATTATGACTGCTTTTTTCTTTTCATATCACGGCAATGCAAGTTTTTTACCCTAATCCTTATCTTATGTTTTTTACTCTTCAAAATTTCCAGATTCTGGTTGAAAATTTATTTTTTAGTTTTATACATATGTTTCATTTTATTTAGTTTTTACTGCAAGCTGTTGTTTCTAACTTTACATAAGTGTTATCTCAAGTCTCTTGTTCTCTCTCTTAAGGCTACTTGCTTTTAACTGTTTTCAAATAGACCTAAATCATAAGATTTAGGTCTTTTCTCAATCAGAAATGTAAATTTACTAATCTCTGTATACACTACATGAATTCGATCATACATGATTTATAAATAGGGGAATGATATCTTATATAGCATGAACCAAATTCGCTTATGCATGATTCGGCTTTGTGTTTACAAGAAATGGCAGTCGAACGCAGAATCAACCCAACCGAATGCAACACAATAGGAATGAAGAGAAGATTTTGAAAATGTATTTATGTTTTTTTCGTCAGTGAAGAGGAAACACATTTCACCATAATAACGTAAAAACCAACACAATTCCAGCTATCGGTATAATTGCAAATGCAATTAGATCAAGTTTACTACCAGTTTATAACAGATTCCACACTAGCAGAAATGCAACTGGAAATTGTTTTTATTGTTTTATGATAGTAACCCCCAGAAATGTGCTTTAGTAAAATGTGAGGTGTTAATAGTGTATCTGTGCATTTACGGTGTTGTTTATTCAGTTGCTACACGCGCACAGCTTTGTTTATGTGTGTCAAGCGTGCCTCTTTGTTTTGTAATTGTGCTTTATTCCCTAAAAATTAGTAAAATACTTAAAAGGTGTGAAAAAGAAGCATCCTGGTGAAGACACTGCAGATTCAGAGAGAAAAAGAAAAGCAATATCGATAAACAGAGGTGGACTGAGTCAAAAATTCTTACCCGGGAAAATTTATAGTGGCCTCATACTATGGTTTATGTTCAAAATCACACCGGCCTCCGGCCCACCGGGATTTCCCCGGTAAGGCTTAAGGCCAGTCCGCCTCTGTCGATAGAGAAAAAATATGAAATTGTGAAACACTTTGAGCGAAATGAAAGACCATGTGATATTGCACGTGCTACAGGCCTAAATGAGGCAACGCCGAGAATTAAAAGAATGCAGAGAAAATAAAAACAACTTTCATAGCAGGAACAACTCAAAGTGTAATTAAAATCCATTAGATTAAGAGACAAAGAATTGGAAGGGATGGAACGGCTGCCATCTGTTTGGATAGAAAATCAAACAAAAAACAAGTGCGCTTACAATAGAAGCAAAAGCATTAGCAATATTTTATTACGTAATAGTCATAATAAAATACTTACGTATTCTATTACGATTATTTATTGTGTTTGGTAATGTTTTGGTTACAAATGTGTGTTCAATCTTGGGTAGTCGGCACCTAACCCTATTTTTCCCATAGGGCATGTTGTCATTTTAACTGGACACAACTATAGTGCTATACGAGGACTGACTGTATTTATTTTTACAAAGATAAGATAATTCTATATTTATATTGGAACTACTCAGATTAAGGTATTATTAAAAAAATAAATAAAATAATAAAAATTTTTAAAATCATTTTGCAGATTGAGAGGAAAAAAATTACAAGCACAATATAGACTCAGTAAGAAAATACTCCAACCTAAAATAGTTAATGGAACTGAGCAAGTGAATATATACAAATAATCAAATAGGCTATAAATAAAAAATAAAAATAAGCACAATGTAGAGTCACTGGAGTGGTCAGTGTTCTATATACTATTATTAGCTGTAAAAGAAAACATCAAATATTGATGAGCCAGCTTGTTGAAAAAGCTCTCAAGATGACTACACCCTTTGTGCAAGCAGTGTACGTCCAACTGAATGGGTGTACATTGCTGGCACACAGGGAGCCTTACCATGAAACCCCATTTTAAATAATTTTGAATGGGGTTTAATGGTAAAGCTCCATAAGTTTGGATGGTCCACCTATAAACTAGGATCTCTTCCAACACAAACAGCAGTTTGGAAGAGATCCTGGGCTGGTTGGTTGCTGGCACCAATGGACAGCAGACCACACCTGCAGCTTTGGCCTGGGTTCTGAGAAAGCACCCAAACATTACAGTGTGAAGGTCAGATAATTTGCTAGATAACTACAGTTGGTGATTGCAGATGATATTAATTCATCTTTAGGATATCCAGCATCAAGAAGCACCATTATTAGAAAAATGGCAGAAGCAGAATTGCATCAACGTTGTGAATTGCACTGAATTCCCATCAAAACATTTTGTGTGTAGGGACTTCAATGTTGCCTCTATTCATCAAAACACATGCTAACTGATCATGATTTGGGATGCCATTTGCATCAATCTGTGAGTTGACCTTCTGCCATTTTTCCAACAGTACAAGACCATTCTTGGTCCAACACCACCTAGACTTCTTTATCTACTGAGCACATCTAGGACATGATTTTTATGGCAACTTACAACCATGCCTGGCTTAAATGTTCCCAAACCATAGCAGTTTTAGGACGACAGTTACCACAGGCATCAAGGGATGTTCATCAATGTATGCTGATTTTCCACATTAAATAAAGATCTCCTGCTCTGATGTTTTTATAATTTCTTGCCTTTCCCTTTATCTCTTTGTATATGAGAGCTCAGATAAATCAAATTACACTTTTAGGGCAATTTTTCTGACACCAACTATGTAAATGAAATTATCCAGTGAAGTATTTTACATACCATACATTGATCCATCTGATCTTGTAGTGTATCAGGATCATCAGATGTAAGCTGCAAGAGAAGTAAGCCTTCTTCTACCTCATCTAGCATCCTACTAATATGCCCTAGCTTACGTTCAAAATCAGCAGGCTTTTGGAACTTTCTAAACTTTGCTGTCACTTCTCCAAATCGTCTCTATGTAAAAAAAAAAAGTGCATTTAAATTAGAAGAGGTACATTCAAAATTCAAATTCTGAACTGAAAAATTAAATAACGAGATGGCACGATATTTAATACAACAAAAGCTAACTAGACTTAGAAATAAATTTGAGTCTTGAGTTGATGATGAGGAATGTTGGAATACAGATTCTGTTTATGTCTTTTGAAGTTTTGATGAGAGAAAATTAAAATTCCTCATATTTACTGCTTGTTGTAATTACAACAAGCAGTAAATATGAGGAATAAACCCAATGGATTTTGGATCCAGTTTGCTCCCTAGAAGAGAGAGAGAACCATCATTTTTCAGGTTACTGGTTCCAACAGGTGGAGGTAATATCAGAAGAGAGGGTTAGTAATAAGAACCTAAGAAAAATAAAAAAAGGTTACTTCCTTTTTAATCTAGTAAGGTAATTGTCTTTGCTAAAGTTTTGCTAACTGTGTTTTAATATAATGCTTTAAACAAGCAGAGTATTTTTTAGTTCTTCAAGAAAGAGTGCAAAATCACTTACTGCCAAAATCTCTTGGAATGAAATTAAGAATGACGAAGACAAAGTAAATTAATTTTTTGCATTTCACTTCAACTTCTAAATTTAATTTTTTTTTCTTTTTTAATTCTAAAACATTTGCAAAAGTGCATAGGTTTTAGAAGCAAAATTAGAAAAGAAATAAGTGAAAAATGTGAAAGCAAATATAGTTCATCCAAGGAAAAACAATTTTACCATCATCTTAGATAAAAGCCATACTTTCAACAGATACCAAATTCAAGAAATAATCTTATTTTAATGATGGCATATTTTAAGCAAATATAGCACAGTATAGTTAGATACATAAAATATAATCCATAACATACTTTTGCATTTACAAAGTAAATAATCAAAAGCATTTGGTTCTTGAAATTATGCTCCTGAATTACCTCAATCAGCTGAAGCTGTTCCTCAAGTCGCAGAGCAGCTTCACGTCTTCCTTGATCACGATAATGTTCAACATCAGCTTCCAGTCCATGGATAGCACATTCCTTTTCTATAAATTCAGACTGCAATTGCTGAAATAATAAAAAATGCTTATTTTTAATAAGAAATGAAAGTAATAATATGTCCCATTTTATCCCCAAAATATGATAATAATACAAGGTTCTAAGATAATTCAAGTCCCAATTCAATTATATTAATTTTTTTAATATAAATGCATGCAAAAAATACTTGTGCAAAATACTGGAACTGAAATCCATTAGCTTTGATAAATCATTTTTTTTTTAATATATTATTATGATTATAAATTTGAATTGCATTACTTTTGAAACAACCATATTTAATAGCAATAATTAGATATTTGAGTATCATATTCAAAACGTTATATTGAGATATCAGTACCAAAGAAATAACTATTAACAATTAGTCATTATTATCCATATTAACAACAAAAATACCTGTTAAGAACAAGCTTATACAGTCAGCAGACAATTTATTAATATGACTACTAACCATCCAAGTCCAGACAGACTCTTTCAACAATATCTATAACAAAAGAACTCATAAAAATCATCTATAGCCACTCTCTGACTTATGTAATACTTGACTTACGGAACTTCGACTTTACGTAAAAATGTTTTGCCGGCCAGTGCAAACTTTAAAAAAAACGTGGAAATGTATTTTGCATCGCGCAGGAATAAATGGAGGTATCATGAAAATATCATAATGTAAATCCAATAACACATTGGTTTTTTTTTTTTGGTAATTTGTTCCAAGACCTTGAAAGTTGAAATTTTCGCTATATAACTAAGCTATTTATCTCTCTAAAAGGCAATTTTTATAATGGAAATTGCACTACACTTTCATTGTTATCATACGTTCTGTTATAAGAATCAATTTTGAATGCCTTTATGATATTTTTCAAAAACACATTCCTGGAGGTTACACTACCGTAAAACAATAAAAACAATTTTCACTTTCTGGTTTATTGGGCTTTTCTGTTAGTGCAATCTTTTATAAATGGGTAGTAAACTCTATCTCATTGCATTTGCAATAATACCGATAACTGGAATTCTGTGGGTTTTTACGTTACAGTATTATGGTGAAATGAATTCCCCTTCAATGAAATCTTCAATCATATAAAAAACATAAATAAATAAATTTTCAGAAATAAATCTTCATTCCTATTTACTTATTACAATGGTGAAGGGAAAGGAACCAATGGAAAGTGCAAGTGGTGGCAGTGCTAGGAAAAGAAACAAAATTGATTTAGAAATGAAGATGATTAATTAAGAAGTATGAAGCAGGACAAAGTTTGTCATCTTTTGCATGGAGGTAGATTTTGCTGCTTCAACAGTGAATACTATTTTAAGGGACAGTGCACATATAAAAGAACATGTTAAAGGATCAATGCATTTAAGGTCAACAGTGATCACAAAACAGCATTCAGGTGCTATATCGAAGATGGAAAATCAGATTCAGAAGAAAGTGCCCCCTGAGTCCAATGGCCATTCAAGCAAAAGCAAGAAGTATTTATGAAGATATTAAGGATAATTATGACGAACTCCAAGCCAAGTTCGTGGCAAGCAACGGGTGGTTAAAATAGATTCGAGCATCGTGCTGGTTTCCAAAACATTGAAGTATGCGGTGAAGTCACCAGTGTTGATTCTGCAGCTGCAGAGAAATTGTGTGTTGGAAAAAACCCCTTCTAAATCTCCACAGCCCTCAACTTCCACAGCGACGTGCTTATCAGCTGGAGAGTTAATTCTGGCAACGATGCTCAAAAGGTAAAACTTTCTGACATTATGCCTGTCTCCTCTTTTTTTTTGTATTTCATAATTTTGAAATTTTTGTAATTTTGTACACTTTTATAATTTTTCCTGTGCATGAGATAAAAAAATTGAATAAATAATTCTATTTACATGTTCATCAAACATTTCTTTTTTGCTTCAATCAAATTTGCAAGTGCTGCATAAGCATTTAGGGAAATTCTGACTTGCATAGAGTTCCGCAGAACACAACACTTATGTAAGTCAGGAAGTTGCTGACTAGTCTTCTCAATAAATCTACCAGTGGTCCTGATGGCTTTTCTCAATTCATGGTTAAAATGTGTACTGCCTTCATTGTAGAGCCCCTGCTGAAAATCTTTAATCAGATCTTAAAATCTGGGACAGCCTTAACCATGTGGAATAACTGCAAGATCCAACCCATACCTAAAAGAAGAAGCCCTAAAGAGTCCAAGGACTTTAGATCTATCCCAAAGGCTGCTTTCTATTAAAATTCTCAAAAAAAAAAAAAAAAAAAAAAGAAAAGAAAAAGCCATCTTATCAGCACTTACTGACCAACGCTTCTCTCACAGACCTAAACATCCATACAGTGAATCTA
The DNA here is from genome assembly GCF_048544385.1 of Mastigoproctus giganteus. NCBI lineage: Eukaryota > Metazoa > Arthropoda > Arachnida > Uropygi > Thelyphonidae > Mastigoproctus > Mastigoproctus giganteus. Next base: position 28,737,798 of record NC_143582.1, read on the forward strand.
AAAGATCCATATACACTAACCTATTTAAAATTCTAACAGCCATCAACTGTAAATCTCAACTGGATGTCATCTTTTTTGATGTATCTTCTGCTTATGAAGAACTCTCAATCCCTGCTGTCATTTACTTCTGGAAAAATACTTTGGTATTACAGGAAGCTTATTATCATCAATTTAATACTGACTCCCAGGCAGCTGATCATCAGCCATAAATCCTTCTAGTGTGTGTGTTATAAACAGGAAGTACAACAAGGAGGAGTCCTATCCAATCTTCCGTTCACTGCTGCACTTGAACCTTTACTTAAAGAACAGTGACTTTACATCATAAGTGAATGACCTTAAATTGTATATAAAATCAAAAGATCCTGCAGTGACCTACCTTGTAAATCATCCTAATCAACAGTCTCACAGTCTATCTACAGCAAATAAGTCTGGAGCCCAACATATGCAAATTGGCTTAAATCACTTCTTTCAAAAAAAGAGAATGAAGAATGACATCTCAGTGTACCATAATGGATTGTAGATAAAGTGAAGACCATCACTGACCTAGGTCCACAATTACATGACAGGGACAACTTTTGCTGCTCGTCAATACACAATATTCAAAATCAATATCCAACCGCCCTCTCTTCCACTTCCATTTACCATACAAACCTATGACACCTGTGGCAGACCAACAATAACAGTCTTAAGGATAAGCAAGCAAGCATGGGTAAGTGACATGTCCATATTCAGAGTGTTGTGACAAGTGAAATTGACTGTGTATGTGTGGATGAGAATGTCCTAATTAACTGATATGAATGTGCACTCCTGAACATGTGTTTAAAAAATAAATTTAAAATCCCCCCCGCCTTAAATTAATGAGGCTGCAGGTTAAGATGTGCAATTATGGTGTGAATGAATTGGTCATATGTGTAAACTATGACATGACCAAATAGGTGCTATGTGATTCATCAAAAAAAAAAAAATTGTGTGTGCTGTTCATACTCAGGATGTGGTGATCCTTGTCTGTATGCACCACTGAGTGAAACAAAGCAAGAGGTTGAGATCATATTGTCAAATTATTTGTCTTATTATTGTATGTGCCCTCAATATAAGTCAAGAGAAAAAAAATGTAACACATCTTGTGTGCTCATAGGTATATGACAGGTGTGTGTACCTTGTTTTGCCGATAAGCTTTCCCCCCCAAAAAACTATGGCTACATCGTGGGGATGCAATCTACCTGGACGCAGGGAATGAATAGGGTCATGGACCTATTTTACGAACCTAAACCTCATCCAATCCTCATGTCAACTTTGCATGGCATCCAGCAACGTCCTTTTCCTTACTCAAATGCTAACCAGAGTGATTGACACCCCAAGTCTACAAGGCCTTCTCTACTCCACATACTGGACACAATCACAGAAATCCCTACCTACCATTACATTCTGTGCTATCTAGCCTCTCCTGCCTGAAAAACTTTTTTTCCCAAACAAAACAGTTCACCTTTTTAATTCATTGGAAATGGACCCAGTGAGATACTGTCAGTAAGCAATATAGAGTGAAGAGACTTTCTATGGCCCACAGCTTATTTCAATTATAGAACTGAAGCACTGCAAAGGAAGATCAGTATCCATTCTTTTTTACCTTGCCTCACTGAGGATAAAGAAGAAGACAGAATAAGAGGTAACACTATGTTAAAATGTAATACTATGGAAAGTGAATCTATAATAATATAATGTAATCATATGTAATGACAGCTCAATCAAATCTTTATTAATCTAAATTCATGAACCATATAATCAATATTGAACTGCTACTTCTTTAAAATATTGTAAATAACTGGGTTTTTTTTGGTTTTTTTTGTACACCCTTCTAGCTTGTTAGCTGTGTAAAAGGGAATGAAAAAGGGAATGAAAGGGAATATTTCCATTGTGGAAATAAATAAATTAACAATAACAAATAATAATCAAATCCTCTAAAAAGTTGATCTGACTGTGAAAGCCAGGAAAGTAAGGAGAGGTCGCTGTCATTGCCCTAGAGCCACTCTAGAAAACACAAAGAAGGATGGTGGCATTCCACATTATCCTGCTGGAAGCAGTCATTACCAAGGGAGTAGAGAGCACCTGATCTACAATAATGTTTAAACAGAGTACCATCCAGACCTTGCTTCTTACACATTAGGATCCCAGTGTCTAACAACAAAACATGCTCCACATCAAAATACTATCAAAACAACAAAACATGCTCCACATCAAAATGCAGTATTCCCAAAAATCATGATGGTTCTACAGCATTTTACCACTGCTGTTTTTCAAACCTGATCCTGCAGTCTACATAATACCAATGGAACACTATGAACATTTTGCACTCTTTCAGTTCCAGTGATTCTGCATCCACTGCAAGCATTTCTTTTTGTTACAAATATAGCTCACAGTGAAAAACATCCTGTGCATTGTGAGAGTTATCACCATTTCCCACAGTTATGCTGATATATTATCTGTGCCAGAGTCACTCAATTCTTACTAATTGGTTTGGTTTGTTTGGGTTTTTTTGGCGCATTAGCAACTACGGCTATAATGCGCCAAGACTAGGTAATATTTAAATAATTTTTTTTTTTTTTTTTTTTTTATTCTCGGTGGCCTAATTAGTAAGGCCACCATGTCCAGATATATAATAACAAAGATATACAAAATAAATCAATAAAGACGTAACAATAACATAAATTAAATACAATTAAAGTAGGTGATGGATGACTTTCATCAACCGGTGAAATACCACCACTTTGCTTATTGGAGGCTTGAAGTGGTGAAACCCATGTTTAGTCTCTAGAGCAAAGTTTCCGGCATCCCCCTCCCCCCATACTTCTCCTTCAACCCATGCACGGTACTAAGTACTATAGGTTTTGATACCTTTCGTGTTTGGGGTTTTCATAAAAAAAAAAAAAACTTTTATTGATTTAAAATAGCTAAAAACAGCAGACACGTTGTCATTGTCGGATAAAATCTGACTGAGTGTATACGGCTCAGTCAGATGGTTAAAAGCGGTAAGACGGATATTGCTAAAATCTGGACAGTCAATTAAAAGGTGTCTAATCTTTAAAATTGTGCCACAGGACACACACATAGGAGGGTCATCAGGCCTCAGCAAAAAAGAATGAGTCAAATGACTATGTCCTATGCAGGTCCGGGCAAGAACAACTTCCTCCTTACGATTCCTGCACAGACTAGACTGCCACGGTTCAATTACAGGCTTTATACAGTATAGTTTATTGCCAGTCTGTCCATTCCACGAGTCCTGCCATTGGGAGTGTATGTTTTGGTGTATTATTTGCCTGTAGTCTGTATAGTGGACTGACAGGCAGCAGTTATTATTGGGAATTGCTGATTTGGCTGCGGCGTCAGCCAAATAATTTCCCCTAATCCCAATGTGGCTGGGAATCCAGCAGAAGCGGATATCGTATTCACGTTCACGGAGGAAGTGAATCTTCTGCTGAATACTAGACAGAACTGGATGAGGATTATACCTCACAGATAGCAAAGCCTGTAACACGCTGAGAGAATCGGAATATAAAATGAACCGTTGGTATTGACATTCACTAATGTGATCCAAGGCTAACTCTATAGCATGCAGCTCTGCAGTAAATATACTGCATTCAGAGGGAATCTGCTCTGATGTAGAGCTGTCTGTAAAGACAGCAGCAGATCCCACATATGATTCCGACTTCGAGCCATCTGTGTAAACTGGCGGGAAGTCAGAATGTTCAGCTCGATGTGCTGAATAAAGCTGCAGATAGACCGACGATGGAGTGTCCGACTTTCCCCAATTTCTAAGGGACAAGTCACATGCCGGGACATGAGCATGCCAGGGTGGAAAGGGTTGCTTTGGTGTTTGGGCAACCTTGTCTACCTTGATATTAAGTTCTTTGAGTAGCTCTTGGAGATGAATACCAAAAGGACGATTGGCAGTCTTATGGGTATTGTATAAATTTTACCATCGTGGCTCAAAAACGAATGGCCACGTAGGATGGTCTGGCAGGGATTTCAGTTTTAAAGCGTACTTTAAAGACAACTGCTTACGTCGAAGCGATAACGGTGGTTCGTTTTGCTTCGACGTATAAGCTCTGGACAGGAAATGTGTGATGTGCTCCAGTAGCAATACATAGGGCCTGATGATGGATGGGGTCCAGCCACCGCAGGACACTGTCTCTGGCTGAGGAATATACCTGGAACCCATAATCTAGTTTGGATCGCACAAGTGCACGGTAAAGCCGAAGAAGGGTACATCGGTCTGCTCCCCAAGAAGTAGAGGAGAGCGAGCGGAGAATATTAAGCCCACGTGTGCACTCTGTGCGGAGTTGACGAATATGATCCAAAAAGGTTAGTTTTTTTATCGAATATGAATCCCAAGAATTTTGTGTTTGCTGCTACTGGAATAGCATTATGTCCGAGCTTTAATTCAGGTTCAGGATGAAGATTACGCTTGTGACAAAAGTGTACGCAAACGGTCTTCTCCGGCGAGAACCTGAAGCCATTAGCTAATGCCCAGGAATTCAGACTATCGATGGCTTTCTGCAGTTGTCTTTCAATAACCCTCATGTTGCATGACTGACAAAAAATGCTAAAGTCATCAACATAGAGGGCACTGTTTACAGTCGGAGGAAGTTGTTCTGTGATGGAATTTATTTTGATGGCAAAAAGCGTGACACTTAATACTGATCCTTGTGGTACTCCCTCCTCTTGGCTAAAGGAGCGAGAGAGTGAGGATCCCACACGAACTTGGAACGATCGATTGGCTAAAAAGGTTTGAATAAAAAAGGGGAGATGCCCTCTAAGGCCTAGGCTATGTAAATCTTTTAAAATGCCAAATCTCCAAGTTGTGTCATACGCTTTTTCCATGTCAAAGAACACCGACACCAAGTGTTCGCGTTTTAGGAAAGCATCCCGGATGGATGCTTCCAATCTAATAAGATGGTCCAAAGTGGACCGGTTCCTTCGGAAGCCACACTGGATGTTGGAGAGAAGGTCATTTGATTCGAGATACCATATTAAACGAGAATTAACCATTCTCTCCAGGATTTTGCACAGACAGCTAGTCAGAGCAATAGGACGATAATTGGTGGTGACTTTTGGATCCTTTCCTGGCTTAGGGAAGGCAAGAACGATTGCCTTTCGCCAGGAGTCCGGAAACTGCCCTTTAGTAAAGATTCTGTTATACAGAAGGAGCAGATAGTCCATAGATTTTGGTGAAAGATGTTTAATCATTTCATAATGGATGCCATCTGGTCCAACGGCACTTGCTTTGGAAAGAGCGAGGGCTCTTTCCAGTTCCTGAATAGTGAAATCCCCGTTGTAGGGATAAATGTTCTTAGATTTAAAGCTAAGTGCCTGGTTTTCGATTTTATATTTCAGGGCCAGGAACTCTGGGGAATACGAAGATGTTGCAGAGATGTTAGAGAATGTTTCCCCAAGAGAATTAGCTATTGCAGTTGGATCTGCAATAGCGCATCCATTATAATCTAGGATTGAAGGAGGGTGGGATGTATATTTTCCCTTCATTTTCCGGATTTTATCCCAGACTACCTTAGAGTTGGTAGACTGGGTAATAGATGATGTAAAACGGATCCATGATTCCTTTTGACTCTGACGACGGCTATATCGTCATTTGGCTCGTGCACGTTTAAAGGCTATAAGGTTGGTCGTGGTAGGATATCGGCGGAATATCCCCCACGCTTTGTTTTGAGCCTTTTTTGCTGCTGTGCATTGTGAATTCCACCAAGGTTTAGGAAATGGTGGAAACCGGGCAGATGTTTTTGGAACAGCATTCGTGGCTGCTTGGACAATATTTTCTGTGATGTACTTAACTGCATCATTGATAGGCTCTTGACTGACTGTGCTAAGATCAAAATTTGCCTGACGTTGGAAGGCAGTCCAGTCAGCCTGATCAATCTTCCACCGTGGTAACCTAAAAGGAAGACATGGTCTCCCACTGTGTAACAAGGTAATCACGGGGAAGTGGTCGCTTCCGTATGGATTCTCCTCCACTTCCCAAGTAAGTGAAGGGAGTAGAGAAGGGGAGCAGATAGAGAGATCAATGGCAGAAAAAGTACGGGTAGGCATGTGGAAGAAGGTGTTTGTTCCAGTATTTAGAAGGGAAAGGTCATTGTCATTGAGCATACGCTCTAAGACTCGTCCCCTTCCGTTGATGTTAGCACTACCCCACAGGGTGTTATGTCCGTTAAAATCCCCGAGAAGTAAGAGGGGGGAAGGCAGCTGCGTTAGAAGATCATCAAGGTCTGCCTGGGTGATGTCAGTCCCAGGTGGCAAATAAATGGAGCACACAGTTAATAAAAATCCCACTGACTGGCGAATTGCAACAGCCTCTATGCTGGTTGTAATTAGCAAGGGCTGCACTGGGGTCTGGTTACCCACAAGGATAGTCACTCCCCCATGTACAGAGCCATCCGCAATTCTATCCTTTCGAAAAAATGGTGGGATCATCATTTGCCTTCAGATAGTCTCCTGCAAGCAAAAGCAGACTGGCTCGTGCTTTTGCAGGAGGGCCTTGATGTCATCAATATTTCGCCGGAATCCACGACAATTCCATTGTAGGAATTTAGCCATTATTTTGGCTTGGTGGGTCCATCAGGCGGCTTCCGAGGTGCTGAGGGCTTAATTTTATCAGTCTTGGATTTATCTTTTTTGGGGAAGAATGGACGCTGTCCCATGTCCATCTCTTCCTCCGCAAAGAGTTCCAAGACTGAATCTTCGGGTACCTCCTTCTGCTCCACATCCATCTTTTCTTGGGTAGTAGGGGGGACTTCCCCTTTCTTATTCTTTTCTTTCATAATTACCTTTGTTACTTGTGGAGCATTAGGAGGTACCGATATAGGAGTGGCAGCTGATTGGTCCTTCTGTGCAGGTTTTTGAGAACTTAAGAGATAACGCACGATGGGAGTGAAAGACTCCTTTGGAGGAATGGTCATGTCCGTCTGAGTTCCGACGGAACATCTCCCTGCTACCTTCTGGGCGTAGGTAGGTCTGTTGATATTCAGGGGTTTGACCGATTTCCTTGCCTCCTGGTACGATATATTTAGCTCTGCCTTCAGCCGTTGAATTTCTTTTTCTTCTTTCCACCTCTGGCATGCTCGTGAGTAGGCCAGGTGTTCGCCTTCACAGTTAATACAGGTGGGTTTTGCGGCTGAACATGCTGTTGTTTCGTGGTCCTTTGCACCGCATCGAGCGCATGCAAGGACTCCACGACAGGCCATTTGAGAATGTCCATACTTCTGGCATTTAAAACACCGCAAAGGGTTCGGAACGTATGGACGCACTGAACAGTTGATGTATCCACTTTAATCTCGTCAGGAGGTTTAGGAGAGTTAAAAGTCAGGATAATGCTCCTGGTCTTAACAATTTTTCCATCCCTTCGCGCAGTGATTCTCTTGACGGCAATGACTCCCTGTGGTTTTAATTCGGAGCAGATTTCCTCCTCGGTTACGTCAAGAAGGTCCCACTCCGAAATGACACCTCTCGATGAATTGAGTGTTCTGTGTGATGTCACAGTTATAGGGATTCCTCCGATTGATGTTGTTCGGAGTAGATGTTCTGATTGCCTGTCATTTTTAGTTTCAATTAAAAGGTCTCCAGAACGAAGCCTCTTAACTGATTTGGGTGAACCTGCTAACCCATCTAACCCTTTTTGAATAAAAAAGGGCGACATTTTACCAATCGGTGTCTCATTGGTAGAATGCATGATTAAGAACCTTGGGACTGGCCCTGATGGTAATTCCGTCCGCTGCCTCTTTTTAGCGATAATGCTATCTGTTTCGCCATCTAAATTTTCAGATAGGGACCTGGTTGGGGCCCCTAAAGAAGTAAGTTTATCAGGATTCATTGAGTTTTTTAAATTGTTCAGTGCTCGGGCTCCCCACCCACCACGGAGCCCAAAGGGACGCCCACTACCCGGCATGCAATAAATGCGCTCGGGAGTGGGACGCCAGGGCTACCCAGACACTATACCCGCACCGCCGCCAGCCTGAATCCTGTCCCTCGGACCATGAGGGTAGGGGCATGGCATTGACACGGTTGACCCTCGCAGGCGAGCCTACTAGCCGACTGATCCTAGCCGGGCCTTCCAGGACCACCCGTCTTGTCGAAGCAGGGGCCAAAGTGGTGTATTGAAGCTGGGCCCCTCAACCACCTGGATCTCCCTTTCCGAATTTCCACGGGTTGCAGCGCACGGCAAACACGCTGGATTCCATTGATGTAAGCCTGGAACCTGGGCTGTGGGCGTTGGATCCCAGTGATGCTAGTCTGGAAGTCCAGCAGCGTCACTGGGAGGTCCCCTCACCACGTACAGGTGCCCACGTCAAGGGGCAATTCTTACTAAACTCAACTGCCTTTAGGGGTATGACTAGATAGTGAGTGGGTAGTTCCCACTCATTACCTAGTCATACATCTGTGCTGACTTTCTTTGGTACTACTCAGAAATGATGTTTATCATATGTGTTCGTTTTCTTGGCTATGAGCTATTTCTTGTATACTATAGACACTTTTGTATATGACTATGCTACTTATCATTGTTCAGCTTAAAAATTCTATTTCACATCACACAGTATCCTTTTGGACATCATTGAGATAAACTGCAGATCTAATGGCAAGTGACTCCTTACTTCTGAGAATGGCTGAATATAACACTAAATAAACTCAGTTTATTCAGTGTTATAACAGTTTGACTAGTTAAAGCCATCAAATTACTTAGGAGGCTTATGCAAATAAGTGAAGAACAAAACCTACACTGATATAAGGGCTTGTCAATAACGAAAGATTATAATTTTTTTTTCGCAACATACCTTTATTAATCATCCATCTTTTGATGGTCCTTTGATGAAATCACTTACTCCAACATTTCTGCCATTCTTCAAGGTGGATGCCATTTTTTGACATGCATTTGAGAATCTCCTCCAATATCTTTACAACTTCTTCTGACAACTGAAAACGTTTTCCCTCACAGCTTCTTCTTTAACTATGGAATTTTTTTTTTTTTTTTTTAATTGCAGGGTTCAAGGTCAGGACTGCATAATGACATTAATGCTGGCTAAGTATTCTATGACAGTATGAGCAATGTGAGGTCTCACATTGTTGTAATGCAGCATCCATCCACTCACATGCAGTTGTCATTTGTGATAAATGTGATCCTGCAAAGTGTACAGTACAGTTCGGTCATATGACACAGCACAACATGCTGGTAAATCAGTCCTTGAATGTCCAAAAACCTTTGCTGCAGAAACCACAACTTTTGTTTTTTTCAGTGTTATCAATGACATAAACTTCCAAACAGAGCTTTTTTGCTTACTCTCTAGATCAAAATGATGATGTCATCTCATCTGCCATTATCACTTTGTGCAAAACTTCATCTTCAGTAATCATCCATTGCAGCTCCTGATAAACCTCCATGCAAACTTGCTGTTGCCCAGGTTTTTTTTTTTTTTTTTTTTATGTGAACCCCAAACACGAGAGGTATTAGAACCTATAGTACTTAGTACCGTGCTTGGGTTGGAGGTTGAGAAGACGAAAGAAGATATTTGTTGACATTGGACTTGAACTTCTGTAGATTGTAATTTTCAGGAAACACGTATGAAGGAAGGTTATTCCAGAAAACAGCAGTTGAACGAATAAATGAGGAAGATGAAAAGTTGGTTCTGTGGGTTTGAAGTTGGACAGTAAATGGATGTTGGCTGGTGGCGGCACATGTTCGGACTGTTTTGAAAGAGAGAGCAGGAATTATAGAAGCCAATTCAGAAGAACAGTACCCATGGAAGTATCTGTAGAAGAGGCATGCAGCAGAAACAGTGCGTCTATGAGAAAGCAAGTGGAGAGACTCTGTTAGAGATGAATCATTAATTAACCTAACTGCCCTCTTCTGAATGGAATCAAGAAGCCTGAGAGAGGTTTTGGGGGCACCACCCCAGATGTGGGAACAATATTCCATGGCAGGGCGGATTTGCGATTTATACAGAGTGAGCAGCTGTTTGGAAGAAAAGTAACGCCGAGAGCGAAAGAGAAAACCAAGTTTTTTAGATGCAGAGGAAGCAATATTTGTAATGTGCTTGTGCCAAGAGAGATTAGATGTCAGGGTAATCCACAAAAGAGATATATCATTTTGCCTAGAAATCGGAGTGTCACTAAAGATAAGCATAGGAGCAGAAGAATCCTTTTTGCGAGATATAAGACAAGACTGAGTTTTAGAAGGGTTGAAATCAACTAAGTTGTCTTTGCCCCACTGGAGAATTACCTGAAGATCGCCATTTAAGGAATTGGTAGCAGATTTTCGAGAAGTTGAAGCTGATTGAGCAGGACAAGGTTTCTCAAAATGGAAAGTGGAATGCAATGTGCTATCATCAGCAAAACTATGGATAGGATTTCCAGTCAATGGAAGAAGGTCATTGATATACAAGAGGAAAAGAGTGGGGGAAAGAACTGAACCTTGGGAGACACCGGCATTAGTGGCGAAGTTAGAAGACAGAGAGCCATCTACCATCACCCTCAATGAGCAATCAGAGAGAAAACTGGATAACCAATTAATAAAAACAGTTGGCAAACCATAAGATGGAAGCTTGTTTAGAAGACCTTTATGCCAAACACGATCAAAAGCCTTTGAGATGTCAAGAGCAACTACTTGTGTTTCACCGAACCTTTCCATTGAATTAGTCCATAAATGGGTAACATAAGCCAGAATATCACCAGTGGATCGACACTGACGGAATCCATACTGGCGATCGTTGATCAGACGGAAGGTTTCTAGGTAGTTTAAGAGTTGCCAGTTAATTGATTTCTCCATTACTTTAGAAAGAGTAGAAGTAATTGCAATGGGATGATAATTGGATGGGAGGGATTTGTTACCCTTTTTAGGAACTGGCTGGATATGAGCAAATTTCCAAGCAGAAGAAAAAACACCTTTGGAATAAGAAAGTGAAAAAAGGCGGCAAAGAATAGGAGTAAGTTCAGGAGCACAGGTTTTGAGAACAAGGGGAGAAATACCATCAGCACCTGGAACTTTCTTAGTATCAACATTCGTCAAAATCCTTCTGATATCCTTTTGACGGAAGACCACAGTAGGCATCGAATGGAGCGTGTTGGGAATGGTGGGAGGTGTTTTACCAAGATCATTAATACATGAGCTGGAAGAAAAATGGGATGCTATTAGGTCAGCTTTATCCTTGGCTGAAGTGACAACAGAACCATCTGGTTTGGACAGAGGTCGGAGCAGAGATGGGCAAAAGTTGCGGCCAATAGCTTTGGCAAGAGACCAGAATGCTCGGCTACCATTAGGGCAAGAAGCAAGTTTTCTACTCTTAGCCTGTTCAAACTCTAGTTTGGACTGATTCATAACTGCTTTACAATTGTTGCGAGCTTTGGTGTAGGCAGAAAATGAAACTGAAGAATTAGAAACAAGCCAATTACGATATGCAACATTCTTCTCTTGGACAGCCTTAGCACATTTATTGGAAAACCAAGGTTTAGATAAAGGACGAGATTTTAAAGTGGACTGTGGGCTAAAGGATTCCATTCCTGCAAGAATAATTTCACTGACACAATCTGAGCAAACGTTGACATCAGAAGTTTTTAAACAGTAGTCCGACCAAGGAAAAGAAGAAAAGAAGTCTCGCAAGTCATCCCATTTTGCATTCTTGTAATGCCAAACAACACAAGGTTGGGAATAGCCATGAGATAAAGGTTCCATTGGAGAAGAGACAATCACCAAGTTGTGATCTGAAGTGCCTAAAGGACCTCTCTCACTTCGACCGTGTACTTAGAAGGGTTGTTTGTGAGAAAAAAGATCAAGTGTATTGGCTGTATGATTAGGATTGTCCGGTATTCTTGTAGGTAAATGAACAATCTGTGCTAGGTCATTAGTAATTGCAAAAGCCTCAGCATCTCGACCTGCTGGGTCGGTGTGACTGGAAAACAGAAGCCAGCTGAAGTTGTGAACATTAAAATCACCAAGGAAAATTACCTCACTGTTAGGAAAGTTGGACTGGAGAAAGTCAAGTTGCAAAGAGAGGAGGTCAAAGAGCTCCACGTGATTAGTGGAGTTGGGAGAACGGTAGAGACAACAGATGAATTTGACACAATGAGGTAGAGAGATTTTAAGCCAGAGAAGATCAAAGAGAGGAGATTCCAAATTGCCAAGTCTCTGACAGGGAATATCAGAATGGACATATGCACAAGTACCACCTTTGAGGCGAAAGGAATCATACAGGGAATAATTTGGGCATCTGAGATGAGCAGTATTTGAATCAACCGATAACTGAGATTCTGTCGGAAAAAGTACATGGGAATACTTTTGTGGAAATGGATATCGTTGAGATTAGAATTGAGACCACGTATATTTGTGAAATGAATTAGGAAGACCTTGGGAGGTTTAGATCTTTTCGCAGATAAGCTTGCTCTATTAGTTTGACAATTCATGGTGTATTCAATAGTAAGAAAAAGTGGGTGGGACATGAAAAGAAGAAAAGGATTTTGGATATGGCAAAGTTTTGGATATGGCATACATGTGGTAAGAATATACCCAGATCCTTGACATAACGTGGCCTCGACAATGCTTCCCACATACACACTACTCGGACTCCCTCCAGTCACTATCTGGCAGAGTAGAAGTAGCAAGATTATATACTAGCTGATTCGGAAGCCTCCTAGAGAGTTACCAATAGGTTCGGTCCGGTGTACTAACTAGCGGCCGGCCTGCGAACACCGTTTTAGAGCTGTACCCTCAAAATGTAAGGAATATTGGATCTCGCCACGACGTTCACCATAACTTCAAAAGTCATCAATCATACTGCATGATGGAAGAGATGGGGAAGGGTTGACCAGAACGTAGCTCTGGAGACTAAACATGGGTTCTACCACTTCAAGTCCCCAATAAGCAAAGTGGTTGGTATTGCACCAGTTGATGAGAGTCATCTACCACCTAGTACTGCCTAGTAACATAGAGGGGCGGCGTTCTTCCATGTGGTGTGGGCGCCACACCTCGCCCCCTGCTTACGTTGGTTCACACCTGGGTGGTCACCCACCATGTACTAGTGCATGGAGGTTATACCCAGGATTACTAACAGTCCCACCGTCGTGAAGGCGCAAGCAGAGGATTTGGCTGTCACAGACCGTCCGGACTTCGCCGAAATTGGGTCCACTTGACTTGATTGTCACCCGAATATCAGTTCCATCAGCGTTTTAGACTCCCAGGTAACAAGTACAGCTTGTCTGGCATATCTGAGAGAATGTCCGTGACAACCTCAAGGACCAGGTGTGGGTAGTCTTGGAACCCAGCATGCGCAAACACGAATCATGTGCAAATTGTCATGGAAAATACTGTATATGCTAGCTCCTTACTATATTCTCACATCTCTGCCAATTTCCCTACTGTTATACGATGATCTTCTCTCATGATTACAGAAGCAGTATTTATGGTTTATATAGCAACAGCAGTGGTTGGAGCTCCAAGACCACTGATTTTTGTGAATGAATCACATCTATGTTTAAACATTCTAAATCACCTGTAAGCTGTGCTATATGGAAGCGCAGATTCACCATAAGCCCCTTTTAGCATTTCATACATGTCAGCTGACTTTTCTTGAGATGAAAACAAAATCACAGAGAATACTGTTCCTCATGTGTCACATCCATCGTTACATAGGTAAACCTGAACAAGCATAAACCTGACTGACCACGAAGGTCACACACACACCATGCACACGAGTCAACTGTGAAGTTACTATGTGATGTAGCTTCGTTTGGTCTTAACTTCTGCAGCTCAGCTTAGTTTTAATAAGAATGTCCTTTACTTGAGTTTGCTGCCTAATCCATGTGTTTCTCTTTTTATCTAACAGTCTGATTCCCAATATAATTCGTTCCGTTCTTCGCTGTGTAGTTTTCAGCTACTCTTCCATTCTTTTGGTGAGTGCCCAAGTTTCACTTCCATTAGTAATGGTGGGGAGTATACATTGGTTCATTATTTTGTTTTAGGCAAATTGGGATATTGCTCCTCAGCATGTGACTATATTTCTTGAATGCTATCCATCCATGATTTATTCTTCTCTTGACTTCCATCCATTTATCATTATTACAGCTAATGACCTGTCCCAGATAAGTATATGACTCCACCTTTTCAATTACTGCTCCTTCAATCATTATATCCCTTTCTGTGGCATACTTGTTCATCATTACTTTTGTTTTAGCCATATTCATCTTTAGTCAAATCCTTACTAACTCTGCATAACTGATTAAGATTTTCCTCTGTTACTATGCTGTTAAAAGGTAGACTGAGTATCACAAGGCCACCATTAGTGAGGAGTGTGGATGTCTCCCTGAGGTATGTGAAAGTTGTGAAGTATCTGGGGTTGTGCCTGGAGGAGCGATTGTTTTTTTACTGAGCATTCAAAATATCTTAAACAGAAAGTGAAGCTCCTGTATGCCAAGCTCCGTAGAATCGTGAGAGTTAAATGGGGAATTAAGGGCAGAGCCCTTAATATGTTATATGAAAGTGTATTCGTACCCATAATGACATACGGAGTAGGGGCTTGGTGCAGTCGAGCCACTAACTCTGTAGTGAGGAAACACTTGTTGTCTGCTCAACGATTTGCTCTTCTGGGTATAACTCTAATTTGTAGAACAGTTTCTACTGAAGCTGCTCAAGTTATAGCAGGGAAGTTACCGGCGGATCTGTTAGTGATCCGTTCTGATTTATTTTACTGCCTTAAATGGGGCATCTCTAAAGATGATGCTTGGCATACAGTCCTGTGCGGTCGGCGGAGATGTGCCGGAAAGACAGCTGTTAATGGTCGAACGGAGGAGGATAGAGAATGATATTGGAAATATTTGGCAGAACAGATGGCTTAATACAAGCAAAGGTAGAGAGATGTATCATTTTCTCCCCTCCGTTCAAAGAGCAAATTACAGAACAAGACCTTGGTTGCAGTTTGGTCTAAAGGCATGCTTCGTTCTGACTGGGCATGGTCTGAGATCCAGACTGAGTGAGCTCTGTCTATCAGAAACAGGTTTGTGTGCATGTGGAGAAATGGAGACTGGGCTCCATGTCATGCTTTTCTGTCCTTTTTATTCGGATTTTAGACTTTTGCTTGAGGTGGCTCTCGGTATGAATCAAAGTACATTATATTCTCTGTTTGAAAACAAAGAAAACTTTAGTTATTTTAATAAATTTATTGAAAAGGTTTTTAATAGAAGAACATCTATGTTCTAACTAAGTAGAGGTCTTCCTCCCCGAGGAAGGGGCGGCAACTAAAGCCATAGAAGATATTTATTTATCGTTCTATAGCAATAGGCTAAAGACCAAGCAAAATATTGTAAATCATACAGCCATGGAGTTTTAAAGTTTTTTAGAAATCTAAAGTTTTTAAAGTCTTTTAGATTCACTAACAACTTATTTGTTGTTGTTCTAAAATTACACTTCTTTCAAGAAGTATGTATATTCAAAATTTTATTGTATTAATTGTGCATATGCGCATTTTGCTCAGGTGGCACAGAACTAACTCCGTATGTTATATGATGATGATACCCAGGGCACAACGGTCCAATCTAATTCACTCCCTTCTTCATTGTATTCACATACATGAAAAATTCCTTGTATCCATACTTTTCTCTCTTAGCCAGTACTTTCTCATATGTGGCATTGGCCTCTCTAACCTTATTTGTAGTACTATTACAGATCAACTTGTACGGCCTTCAGTTCTTTTCATCACTCTGTAATGAAAAGAACACATTCCGTCTTTTTTCTGCTCTATTTGGCTGGCCAGCTCTGCATCCATCCATTTTGACCGTCTCTTCCTGCAATATTTTCTTAATGATACATATATGTTCATTGCTTCTGTGATTTCTGCTTTAAAGGTATTCCATAATTCAAATGTATTTGCCCTTACTCTGCAATCCACCAATTAAGAGATGCCATATAACACCTTAAACACATACACATTCTGACCTAACTTGTGGCATTTTTTCAGTATGGTCCTATATTTATCAAACAAATCGTCAGGGTCATGTACATTTAATATCATTAATCCCAGCATGAATAATAATACTCTCTTTAGCTTCCTAAAAATCTGACAATCTGTTGGTAACATCATCAATTGTTGCTCCTGGCAAACACAGTCTGGTTCTGATCCACCTATCTTTATTGCAAAAAATGGTACCTATTTCCCTGACAATAGTCTCCCAATAAAACTAGATCACCTTCGAATTAGGAGTGCATCACCATGGCAAGTCACAAGATACTTGAGTTTCTGATGAGCTCCTAGTTATATTTGTTTCTAGAGCAATCACTCGTTTCTTCAGTGACTAAGATTCTTCATGCATGATGTTATAATTTAAGATCGGTACATTCCTTACAATGAGTGCAAAGAAAAGAATCATCAGTTGAACTAGGTTATGTCTACTAGGTCAACCTTAGAATACATGCCACAGGCTATACAAATGCCAAGCTCATTACTCACACCAGAAATGCCTGCAGGCATTTCCATCTGAGTCCACAGTCCTTGGACTTCATATTGTAAGTGGATTTTGTAGCAACCATTATTTAGGTAAAATCTGAACTTTAGAAAGATTATGAAATTAAAATTTACAATACAATGAAGAATTTAAATTAACAGAATATTACAGAAATTAAACTACTGACAAACTTTACCCACTAGATCATAACATTCCCTTTGATTCCTGAAAGACAAGAACTGATGAGTAAGCTGCAAATGGATGTTTCCATTCCATGGTTCTCTAAATGACAACTAGATGACAAAAAACCTGGCCACCAAATATTTTTGTGAATGCTTTAATGATAATTTATTTTAGAGAGCAGACTGTGCAAAGTATCTGTTATTAAAAATAAAACTATAAACATTTCCAACATACAGTGTTTTCTTCAGGAACATCTTGAGCTGAAATATCATCATTCAGTCTGTTTTGAAGTACTGTATCAACATGAGTAATCCAAGCCTGCACTGTTAAGATTTGCCTTTCACACTGCTGAGCTTGAGCAATGCTACTTTCCAATACTTGTTGCTGTTCTCTGCCCTAAAAATAAACATATATATATATATATATATATATATATATATATATACACACAATTAATAAGACTATATAAACTAAAATTTAAATATGGCCTTTTGGTCTATTTAAACTAGTAAAAATTAAAATAAAAAATTATATTAAATGTTGATTCTGTGAATTGCCCTATACAGTCTATAAGAAGTCTATAATGATTAGAATATATTATTTAGCTAAGTGGTCTATACAACTTACCTAAATATTCAGCGAGGGGAATGCCAGAGGTGTATTCAACTCTGGCAGTAAGATAGATAATCTTATAATAACTGAGAGTAAAGTGGAGGAGAAATTGTTGAAGATAAACACAAGAAGGGCACCTGGGTGGATGGGATCAATCCAGTTATATTAAAGGAGGCAGCAAAGGAAGTAAGCAAACCCTTAGCCATAATTATGAGAGCTTCCTTGGACTCAGGGGAGGTACCCATAAGACTAGAGATGTGCAAATGTGACCCCAATTCACAAAGGAGGATCCAAGGCTGACACAAGTAATTATAGACCTGTGAGTTTAACTTCTGTTCCCGGAAAATTAATGGAGGCACTGGTTCAAGAAGCACTGCAGGATCATCTAGACAAGACTTCAGTTATAGCTCAGACACAGCATGGTTTTGTTAAGGGGCAGTCTTGCCTGACCAATTTGATTGGATACTATGATGCAGTCACAAAAGAACTGGATGCGGGGAATAACTTTGATATTATATACTTGGATCTTAGAAAGGCTTTTGATACTGTTGCACATGGAAGACTGCTGCATAAATTGGAGCAGTGTGGCATTGGATGCAAATTGCTGCTATGGATAAAGGGATAGTTGAGGGGGAGAAGACAGAGTGGTAATCAATGGACACTGCTCAACGTGGACTAATGTTATTAGTGGAGTCCCTCAGGGTTCAGTGTTGGGTCCATTATTGTTTTCTGTATTTATAAATAATACTGTTGATGGTATATCAAGCTTAATGTCCAAGTTTGCAGACGATACAAAAGTTGGCAGGGTTGTTAAGGACACTACTGATGCTATGCTGCTGCAACAGGATCTGGAAAGGTTGAGCAGATGGGATGAGAGGTGGCAAATGAAGTTTAACATTGACAAATGCAAAGTACTACATATGGGAAACAGCAACCCCAGAGCAATGTATCAACTCTGTGGTACTACACTGACAGTGGTAGAGAATGAAAAGGACCTGGGGGTAATTGTGCAGGCAGATATGAAGTTCTCTGAGCAGTGCAGATGGGCTGCAAGAGTAGCTCATGGTGTCTTATCAATGATATACAGAATTTTTCTAGCAGGGATAAGGAGGTGATTATTCCCTTGTATAAGGCAATGGTCAGGCCACACCTTGAGTACTGTATACAGGTCTGGAGGCCTCATTTCAAGAAGGATGTAGAACTGCTGGAACGAGTACAGAGAAGGGCAACAAGATTAGTGAATGGAACAAAGGGTTGCTCTTACGAAGAAAGGCTTAAGTTTTGGAAATTACAGTGTCTGGAGACTAGGCACTGGTCTAGTCTGACAGAGGTGTATAAAGCCTTGAATGGTTTGAGCATGATCAATGCTGATGGGATTCTGCCTCTTGCTCAGAATAATCACCTGAGAGGGCATAAATTCAAATTGAGGAAAGACAGATGTAGGATAGATGTCTGGAAATTTGTCTTTAGCCAGCAGGTGGTTGGTTGGTGGAACAGACTTCCATCCCTTGTGGTGGAGGTTGATAGCCTAAATAAATTTAAGGCTCAGCTGGACAGGTATTTCGAACGAACAGAGGGGTGAAGTGGAAGTTTTTTTTTTTTTTTTCTGGCTGATGCTGCATAAGCTTGCTTTCTTGCATCATATGCCTCTGTTAATGCTAATATTCTGATGTGACTTTTCATTTTACATATTTCTCTTCTATATACATAGCAATTATTTTGGGTAAAATTGACTTTTTCATTTTTCAACAAAAGTTTTTGAAAAAAAATTATACTTTCTCTAAAAAAAATTGTATCAAACTCTAAGAAAATTATAGTTCAAAAACAATCAAATGCATGCACAATTAGGTGACCACTGGTTGAAACTAATTCAAATCACTGACACAAATGAAGAGCAAGTATATTTTATACAGTTTTTCCTACAATTGCACTTAAAAACTGACATTCAATTACACTTTGATTGAATCTAACTTCTTTTGAATCCCAGCTACTACACAAAAATAACCATAAGTTACAGAATATGTAATCATATTACTGAGTATGGTATATCAGAAAGAATATTCTGAGCTATCCTATATACCTCCTTCCTTTTTTTAATTAAACGAAGTATCAAAAGATATTTCCTTAACAGATAACAAAGCTATTGATGTGTGAATCAGGATCAACGTATATAAAAAAGGTGTCACTGCCTTAAACAATTAATAGGTTTCTCAGGAGGATTACAAGTACTTATTTTGTGAAGAGGTGCTCTGTTGTTGGAAATCACAACGAAATAACAACATTCTTGGATGAAGCTAAAACTGAGAAAGAACTAATTAGAAAGCTTTTGAGGAACTAGGCTCTCCCTCCAATACCTGTCTACCTGTCCCACATGTATGGAAATTAAGATATTGTACTTATAGTAGGGTGGTTAATCACTTTAAAAGTAGCCTCTTCAGATTCCCATCACATTTTATTCAGTTGTTTCTATGTCTTGAAATACTTTGCTAATGAAGATATTTTTAAGTTTAAGGAACAGAAAATGAGTAACAGAGAGTTGTATCTGTTGAGCATGGAGGCTGTGATTCCCACATTTACAATATACTATCACAGATATGACACTTGGGGACATAAATTCAAATTAAGAAAAGACAAATGTAGAATAGATGTGCAGAAATTTGCCTTGAGCCAGCGGGTGGTTAATTGCTGGAACAAACTTCCATCTGTCGTTGTGGAAGTTGATAGGTTGAATAAATTTAAGGAGGAACTGGACAGGCATTTGGAGGGAATGATGTGATTTTTTTTTTGGCTGATGCTGCATAAGCTCATACACATGCTTTCTTGCATCACATGCCACTACTACTACTACTACTACATCATTTCTATTTAAGTTCAGAAATAAATTCTGCTGATAGTCTGACCTGGTGGAGCATATCTGTAGAGGTGCACAACATCCGTGTAATAAAAAAATTTAAATAAAATCAGAAGCACTGTTTTTGCTGTTCACTTCCTAGTGTTTTTCTTTAGTTCAGGGCTAAGAAAAGATTACCATCAAACTGAATGCTGTTTAATTTCAGGGATCATAATTATGAACCCACCCATGTATTATCACCTGATGTGATAATTTAAGTTCTCACCAAGCTGTTAGCCAAACAAAGACTGGTTCAAAATGTTTTAATTTTTTCTCAGGTAGCAAGAAAATCTGCATTGTAATTCACATATCAAAGTGTATCTTTATAATTTAATTTTTATACCTAGAAAACAGAAATGAAAAAAAATCCATCTGAAATGAGAAAAAATATATAATAAAAAATTCTGAATAAGTAAAGGGTATCTAAAATTTATTAGAATGAAAACTTAGACAATGGATTTAAAATGGGACAACTGCAAAATTAAGCCAATTCTACAAAATACTATATATACAATTATTATTATTATTATTATTATTATAAAACCTTTACTGTTGGTCGAGGAACTCTTACTATCCTACAAGTGCTCAGGATTGCAGCTTTCTGGAGTTCCATGTAAGTGTTCTCTGGGAAGCCTATTGTTGCTAGGTTCTTACTGAGGCTCTTCAGCACCATGCCAGTGATTGGCACGATTGGAATGGTCGTTGCCTGTTCCATATGCAACACATCTTTAACTTCCTGTCTTGGGTCTGAGCATTTACTAACCTTATCCTCATATTTTTTCTGGAGGTTACTGGTGTTGGGCACCACTATGTCAATCGGGTAGGTAGCCATTTCCTTCTTGTCAACGAGGGTTCTGTCTGGTCTGTTGTGCAGGATCATTGTGTCTGTTATGGCACAGTCCCAGTATAATTTGAATAGAGGTCTCTAGTACAGCCTGAGGCTAAAACTTTAATACAGTAAACTTTCTTTGATCAGTTGGTATTTTTGCTAGCTTCTGATGTAATACCCTAGTCATGTCTGGGAGTGTAATCCATTTGGGTGATCACCTTGCATCCTTATGTGATGTGCTGGATTGTTTCTTTGGCCAGGTGACATCATCAACATGTGTCACCTACTAATCAAGGGCCTTTGCCGATGTATTTCTTCTAGTTCCTAGTGTTGAATATCTGGTCTTGGATAGCAAGCACGAATCCTTGGTATCAGAAAGAGCCTTTCATTCAAGAACTAAGCATTGGAAACCATATTTTCTATGTAGCCTTGATGGAGGTTATTGCAGTGTCTGCCATGGAGTGTCTTCTTCACCCATCAGTCTATTTTTGTTTCTTCAGTCTGTGTCAGTGTGGTCTCCTTGTTGAGGTTGAGTGCCATTTATCTATCTTTCTTATGACTTGGTAGGTTGATGTTGTGTTTTCCTGTAAGTAATCACACAGGTTCTTAATCACCTTCTCTTGTTCAATGAGGTCAGTCAATCCCCTCCCTCCTTTACAGGCTATGGTCAGTCTGTCGATGGTTGACTTCAGGTGGTGTTGGCAGCTCTCTGCCATCATTATCCTTTACGACTATGACCATGTTCCCACCATTCAGGTTTGATTTTAGCAGGCTTCTAAGTCTCTGATGGTATCTCTCAGTCAGGTGGGCCTTGATCTCCTTGTATTCTAACTGGGCCTGCATCATCCCCACATATTTGATGTCCCTCCCTCAGTCATGGCTTCAATTTCTTTACTGGTCTTCAGCAGGTAGTTTCATCCTTGATGAAATCCATGGAGCTTGCATTTACCCAGGCCAAATTGCATCCTGATGTCAGTGCTGAACTTGAACTCTTGTGATCTGGAGTAGCTGTTGGAATTGATGCTCAGTTGCAGCATAGGGTTTGATGTCATCCAAGTACATCGGGTGAGAGATGGTGTAAAGGTTATTACTCGCTTATATTAGAGTATACCGATAATTGTTGTTAAGTGTTAGACAGAACCATAGTAAACTCAGGTCATTTCCCTGGAAGATTCCTCTTCTGATGGGTGTCAGTCTGGTTATAATGTTCTTGATCTTGAAGATGGTCCTCCATTTTGTGGCATAGTGTGTCAGGGTTGGGCTGACTTTGTAAATCTTCAGCATCTCTATCAGCCAGCTATGAGCCACAGAGCCAAAGGGGTTGCAGTAGTTGATGTAGGAGATGTACACGTTGTAGTACTCCTTGTAGACTTGCTCCATAACTGCAGTGTCAATGGTCAATTGCTCCTTGCATCCTCTGCTCACATTCCTTCTGCTGCTCTGCCATGATGTTCCGGCTCTCCAAACAGTCCAATACCTTCTTAGTTATGCAGATAGTAGTAGTAGTGGCATGTGATGCTGCAAGAAAGCAAATGTATGAGCTTATGCAGCATCGGCCAAAAAAAAAAAACACACCATTCCCTCCAAATGCCTCCAACGATGTACAAGATGATCAGGATCTTGTACATCGTTAGAAGGCAGGCGATTGGTTTGCACTTTGCTGGGTTTGTGGTAAACAGGTAGGTGATTCCTTGAGTCAGACTATGGGATTGTGTCAGGGTGCATTATTATCTGGGTGAACTTGCTCTGCTATGTGCTGTGCGTGTGCAGCTGAATTTCTAGTACCAGTGGATGTTATCAATTCCTGG
Organism: Mastigoproctus giganteus; assembly: GCF_048544385.1. Lineage (NCBI taxonomy): Eukaryota > Metazoa > Arthropoda > Arachnida > Uropygi > Thelyphonidae > Mastigoproctus > Mastigoproctus giganteus. Next base: position 28,760,599 of record NC_143582.1, read on the forward strand.
GGTTCACCAGTTGTGGGGCTTTCTGACTGACTGTTGTACTTCTTCCTCCAGAATCTCCCATTCTGTCATCTCTTGTACATTCTTGACTTTCTTCCTTTCTAGATCTATCCAGGCGGCAGATTCATTATAGTTAAATTCACTGTTCCACAGGTTATCCCAGAGCTCCTTGAGTGCCTTCTGGTTGGGGGGGGGGGAGTCTGTTGCCTTCCTTCTCCTCTTGTCCAATTTTCCTGTAGAGGGCTCTTTGGTTTCATCAAGTATGTTGTTGCCTGTTTTCCTCTGGGTACTCTCCCTGTAACAGTGAAGTCTCTTGCTGAGTGCCAAAAGTTTCTGCTTGAGGAGATCAAGGTTTACTTCAATTCTCTGATTATAGGTCTCATGTTTGCTGTGGATATTGTCTTTCTTGAGGATGGCCTTCACTTTTCTGATCAGCTCTTACTTCTGTTACCTCATTGGTAGTGGGTCAGTTGGCATATTTTCGCTCTTATTTCTTCAATCTTCTGTTGTAGCCTTCTTTCCCAGGCTGGTGGTTTCTTGTTTTTGCATTTTGTGTTATGTTGTTCCCTGGTTCCCCCTCCATCCATCCTGGTGACTGCTACAGCAGCACAGAAAATGACTGTGCAGATGGTGTCTAGTGTTTTTAACTGTTGTTCAAGTAATCTGGTATTATTCACTTATTGAGGTGGTCTGTGACTTGCACACAGGATTCGGTTAGGTCTCTGCTTCAGTATGGTGTGGGTCCTTGTGGGTTCCACTCCCTCGAATTCTGCTAGGGCTTTCTTTCACTCTTCTTCTATTCTGGATATCGCGATCTCGTATGTTGCCACTTCAGCTTCAGTAGTTCTTGTACTTGCTGTTCCTCCTCCAGTTCTGGTTCCATTGTGTCCATATTCGTTGTTCTTTATAGTTGGTCGCTCACCTCTTGATTGATTTTTTTCTAAGATTGCAGGAGCTATCAGGTTCTTAACGATGGTCTGCAATTTGCTGTTCAGCAATCTGAACAGATAGGAATCGTTGCAACCACTTTGTGTGTAGTTTTCAGCCTGTACATTGTCATATCTATCTCTAATTTTGTTACTTCGTATTATGCTGCATGATGAACATATACATTTTGATACTCCACTTCATCCCTTGGCTTTTCTTCCCTCCTGAGTGGTCACTATTGCAGTTGCACAGGAAGCACTTCCAGTTGAATGGGTGGGCTGGATGGGCTTACCCTTCAGTTGTAGTAGCTATATGGGAGACAGCGTCACTTGCTCCACTGTCATCTGTGGGAGACAGTCTTCTAGATTTTGAACCAACTCATTGGCCTAAGGCTTGAACACGAGTGAATTTAACCTGCACGACACTCGATGTAGTATATTCAATATTTCTACTTCTCATCTTCATCCAGCTATGAGATGGATCTGTTTTAGTTTTTGCATCCAGTGGTGGGTGGTAGTTATGATAGTGACAACAGATGATGCCACTCTCTGCCTCAGCCATCTTTTCTACCCTGGGGGAGGTAGGTCCAATGAAGCAACTGCCACAATTTTTTTCTCATTCATTCTCCCCCAGAAGTGAGATTTGGACCTAATTCTATGATATTGGTGGTCCAGCATCATAACCACTGAGCTAATCATGCCCATTTATTATTATTATTATTTAGATCTTAAAACTATTAAATATTGGAGACAAATTTCACAACTGGTTTACGTAACATGATTATCGTAATCAAGAAATTAAAAAAGGAAGGGTGGGAAGTACACACTTGTCTAGACAGTTCATTCCACTTTTTGGTTACATTTTCTACATCCTTTTGTACAATAGGCACAAGTATCTTCTGGTCGATTAATGACTTTCCCAAACTTTGAATTTTTGGAAGACGTTCTGAGGGATGATGACGCAAATAATTTTCTAAGTCCTAGAATAACAAACAGAAACTATATATGAGCACAATATAAAAATTTAACTAATTTTCTTTAAATATTATATTCTGAGCTTAAATTAAAGATAAGTACTTTGTTCCAAGGAACAGTCAATTGTTGCTTGTAACAACTGACTGTTGTTGCTTGTAAATATGAGTACACCTATACTAATTTCTGATAGTTAAAAGGAAAAAATTTTATAGCAGAAAATATTTTTTTATTTGATAAAAAGAGGTAATACACGAACAATTCCTTCTGTGGGGGGGATGAGGGTTTTTTCAGTGATAAAAAGGATTAAAAACTTATTTTAAAATAACATGGTAGGAAGGAATTAATGTACAACAGATGCCCAAAAAACCCACAACCACCTCCTACAGTCAGCCATAGGCAAGCCACCAACCTTGGAACACACCAGCCAACCCAACATACAACTGCAGACTGAAGAGAATAGCAGACACCATCCTCCAACCAGAGACACTTAGGACAATAGATATTCATTTAAATCATCTTTATTTAAAAGATAATAATAAAGTAGTGGTCTCTATATATCATCTTAGTGAGTTTTTATTTAAGTAAATGTAGTAAAAAAGTTTTGGATATCCACTGTACATTACCTCCTTCCTATTACGTAAATTTAAATTATTTAATGTTTTTAAATCTCTTTATCACTGGAGAAGTCCTCCAGAGACTGGATGAAAATATCTCTAGTTCTATTCATTCTGTACCTATTTCTGTATCACCTCTTTTAGTAAAACCAAAAGTTAATGTCTTATATAGCAAAGCATATAATGTCTTATATGCTTTGCTATATAAGATTTGCTATATTTTATTTATAGCAAAGCATTTTCTACTATCATAATTTTGCTCCTGTTATGAAAATACCCATTCTAGAAAACATTAAAAATTATAACTTCATTTCACTCATTTATTCTTCATTAATTTCATTTTAAAAAACTATTTAAAAATTCTGCCGCCACCACCACCACCAGAACAGCAAAAATAAAACCATCAGCTAAAAAACTAATCTTCTTTGAAAGATCAAAAAAAAAAAAAAACAAATACATAAAATATTTTCTAATTACACTGACACAACATAAAACCACAAATAGTGAAATTCTCTAGCTTCATAGAAAAATAAAAGCAATTTCTTGGTTTTATGAAAAATCATTAGAAAATATAAAAAATCAATCATTAAAAAAAAAATTTATCACAAATGAAGTTGATACAACCTAGTATACTGGCAGATAAGATTTAAAATGCTGCCTTGTGAAGATATAATTTCATAAGAACATCGACATTCACACATGAGGAGTTATTCAGCGAGGGGAATGCCAGAGGTGTATTCAACTCTGGGAGTAAGCTAGAGAATCTTGTAATAACTGAGAGTAAAGTGGAGGAGAAATTGTTGAAGATAAACACAAGAAAGGCACCTGGGGTGGATGGAATCTATCCAGTTATATTAAAGGAGGCAGCAATGGAAGTAAGCAAACCCTTAGCCATAATTATGAGAGCTTCCTTGGACTCAGGGGAGGTACCCATGGACTGGAGATGTGCAAATGTGACCCCAATTCACAAAGGAGGATCAAAGGCTGACACAAGTAATTATAGACCTATGAGTTTAATTTCTGTTCCCGGAAAATTAATGGAGGCACTGGTTAAAGAAGCACTGCAGGATTATCTAGACAAGACTTCAGTTATAGCTCAGACACAGCATGGTTTTGTTAAGGGGAAGTCTTGCCTGACCAATTTGATTGGATACTATGATGCGGTCACAAAAGAACTGGATGCAGGGAATAACTTTGATATTATATACTTGGATCTTAGAAAGGCTTTTGATACTGTTGCACATGGAAGACTGCTGCATAAATTGGAGCAGTGTGGCATTGGAGGCAAATTGCTGCTATGGATAAAGGGGTGGTTGAGGGGGAGAAGACAGAGAGTGGTAATCAATGGACACTGCTCATCGTGGACCAATGTTATTAGTGGAGTCCCTCAGGGTCCTTTATTGTTTTCTGTATTTATAAATGATATTGATGATGGTATATCAAGCTTAATGTCCAAGTTTGCAGACGATACGAAGATTGGCAGGGTTGTCAAGGCCAGTACTGACACTATGCTGCTGCAACAGGATCTGGAAAGGTTGAGCAGATGGGCTGAGAGATGGCAAATGAAGTTTAACATTGACAAATGTAAAGTACTACATATGGGAAACAGCAACCCCAGAGCAACGTATCAACTCTGTGGTACTACACTGACAGTGGTAGAGAATGAAAGGGACCTGGGGGTGGTTGTGCAGGCAGATATGAAGTTCTCTGAGCAGTGCAGACGGGCTGCAAGAGTAGCTCATGGTGTATTGGCAATGATATATAGGAATTTTTCTAGCAGGGATAAGGAGGTGATTATTCCCTTGTATAAGGCAATGGTCAGGCCACACCTAGAGTACTGTAAACAGACCTAGAGACCTCATTTCAAGAAGGATGTAGAGCTGCTGGAACGAGTACAGAGAAGGGCAACAAGATTAGTGAATGGAAAAAAGGGGTGCTCTTACGAAGAAAGGCTTAAGTTTTGCGAATTACAGTGTCTGGAGACTTGGCAGCAGCGAGGTGATCTGATAGAGGTGTACAAAGCCTTGAATGGTTCGAGCACGCTCAATGCTGATGGGATTCTTCCTCTTGTTCAGAATAATCACCTGAGAGGACATAAATTCAAATTGAGGAAAGACAGATGTAGGATAGATGTGCGGAAATTTGCCTTTAGCCAGCGGGTGGTTGGTAGGTGGAACAGACTTCCATCCCTTGTCGTGGAAGTTGATAGCCTAAATAAGTTTAAGGCTCGGCTGGACAGGTATTTCGAACGAACAGAGGGGTGAAGTGGTTATTTTTTATTTATTTATTTTACTTTAATTTTTTTGGCTGATGGATAAGCTTGCTTTCTTGCATCAAATGCCTCTGCTAATGCTAATGCTAAAAGAAGTAGTCCAGTGTTTGAAAAATAATTTGAGAATGCATGCCATGAATGTTAAGAATTAGTACTATGACTACACATTTCATATACTTCTGCAATACATATTCAAAGTAGTCATTTTACTTTATTTAGATGTATGGCAGATTTTGTGTTAAACTTGTCTGTGATATTTGTGATCCAAGTGGATCAGAGAATGTGATGGAAGAAGCAAAAATGAGAGTAGGAGTGTGTTGTAAGCATAATGATTCTGATGAGTACAATGAACAACTGTACAGAGAAATAGAGTGGGCCAGTATATCAGATTGTCTTATAATGGGGGATTTTAACTTCCCAGATATTGACTGGAACATGTGGATTGGTCATTCGCACACTAGCAAGACTTTTGTGGATTTATTGGATGATTGTTTTCTCAGCAGCATGTTCAAAAGTCAACCAGAGGAAATAATACTTGTGATCCTTCATGCATTAAGAATCTGCAGATAAAGGAACCACTAGGTAGCAGTGATCACAGTGTGCTGATGTGAGATTTACTCAAAGATGTAACTACCATCAGGGGTAAAGGGAAGGGTTTTTGTTTTCGGAAAGGTGACTACAGTGGTCTCGGGGATTTTTTAAATTTTATACAGTGGGACCAACTGATCATGTTACCAACAGCAAATTCTAAATGGGAAGCATTCAAATAATTAATCTTGGAAGCTACTAGGCTTTTCATACCAACTAAGATATACTGTTCAAGATTTAGGCTTGAATGGATGTCAGATGAACTAACAAGAGTTGTGACAGAGAAGAAAATTGCATGGGAAGCATATAAATTATTAGGTGACAATTAAAAGTGTCTGCAATTCTGCACAGACAAGATAGGGAGCCTATGGTAGATATAAGCTGGTCTGAAATCAAGTCATAATGGAGGTTAGGCAAGCGAAGGCAAATTACGAAAAATCTTTGGCAGAAGATGAAAAGAAAGACAGCAAAGAGTTCTATACTTATGTAAACTCTAGAAGGAAGGAGATAAATCAGTTTGTTCCACTTCGTACCGATGGCTCGACTGTTGATGATTCTGCTCAGGTAGCTGACAAACTCAATGAGTATTTTGCATCTACATTCACACATGAGGAGTTATTCAGGGAGGATAATGCCAGAAGTTTATCGAACTCTGGCAGGAAGCTAAATGATTTTGTAATAACTGAGAGCAAGCGAAGATGAAATTTTTGAAGTTAAACAGAAGAAAGACACCTGGGGTGGATGGGATATATCCAGTTATATTAAAGGAGGCAACAAAGGAAGTAAGCAAACCCTTAGCCATGATTATGAGAGCTTCCTTGGACTCAGGGGAGGTCCCCATGGACTGGAGATGAGCAAATGTCACCCCCAAATAACAAAGTGGGATTAAAGGGTGACATGACTAATTACACACCTGTTAATTTAAATTATGTTCCTGTGAAATTAATGGAGGCACTGGTTAAAGAAGAAATGCAGGATCATTTATACAAGACTGTAGTTATAGTTCAGACACAGCATGGGTTTGTTAAGGAGCAGTCTTGTCTGACCAATTTGATTGGATACTATGATGTTGTAACAAAGGAACTGGATGCAAAAGATAATTTTGATATCATATACTTGGATTTTAGGAAAGCTTTTGTTACTGTTGCACATGGAAGACTACTGTACAAATTGAAGCTGTATGGCAACAAGCTCTTATAACAATGTTACCGCATCCGGGGTAGCCGATGCGCCAGCACTGGGGACCCAGGGTGCTGCTGTGAAGTGGATCACTGGCCACAGCAATAAGCTTACTACGCCGAAAAGGACAATTAACATTGGCGAATGGAATGTTCGAACGGGGCACCACGTTGGACAAAAGGAAATCATTGCCCAAGAACTACTTAGGTGCAAGATATCAATCGCGGCATTATCCGAATTAAGGCTCACCGGGTCTGGAACGATGATCATCCAACCACCAGCACCTAACGAAGCGGTTATGCTATTCTACTCTGGTGGTGAGAAACGAGAAGCAGGAGTGGGCTTTATGGTCGATGCTCAGGCCACTAGTAGTGTGATAGCTTTCCAACCAATATCGGACCGCCTGGCAGTCCTTACTGTCAAGGGCACCATCAAGACCCATATTATCTCCGCCTATGCGCCAACTGAGACTAGCCTGGACCTGACCAAGAATGACTTCTACAACCAGCTCCAACATACGCTGGATTCAATTCCACAGACAGAAGTGATCATCCTCGCAGGGGACTTTAATGCCCACATTGGCGTGGACAGATCTGGTTGGGAAACAACAATGGGCAAGTTTGGCCATGGGAAGATCAATGACAACGGACTACGTTTGTTGTCCTTTGCCGCATCTAACAACCTGATTATTGGAAACAGCCATTTCCAGCACCCTCAAAAACATCAACTTACATGGCGAAATCCATCTGGCAAGGACTCAGCAATCCTGGACTACATTTTGATCAATGCCAAATTTCGCTCATCACTCATGGACGTTCGTGCCATGAGGAGACCTGATTGCAGATCTGATCACTACCTCATCCGGGCTAAGGTGCAGCTCAAATTACGGCATGCAAAAAGATCATCTCCGTCAGCCAAGCTGGACTGGAGGCAGCTAATGAATGCTGCCAACAAACAGGCATATCAGATCGCCCTATCCAACCGCTTCGAGATGCTGGCCGTGCCCGAGGATATAAATGAAGAAGAAAAGCAGATCTCTGATGCCATCCTGGAATGTGCCAAGCCCCTATGTCCACCTGCCCGACGTCGAAAGCAAAAAGGGAAATCAGATGAGTGCCTTGACCTCGTGGACAAACGGAAACAGGCAAAGTTGGTCGACTTTGAACGGTACCAGTAGCTAAACCGAGAAGTCCGACAAAGAATGACAGCAGAAAGAGAAGCATACTGGAACCAAGTGGCAGACGATCTTGAAGTGGCGGCATCCAAGAACGAGTACCGCACTCTCTACCACACCCTCAGATGTCTGAGTGGAAAGACCAAATTGACTAGTGACAACATCAAGAATGCTGATGGGACCTTCGTGCGATCACCATCCGAACGCCTGCAACGGTGGAGTGAATTCTTCAAAGCTTTGTATAATCACGACCCACCTCAGGGACCGCCAGCAACAGCACTCTCGATCGACCCCCCTGAGGTCTCCATGGTTGATGTTGAGCCTACAGTAGAAGAAGTGAAAGCAGCCATACAATCCCTGAAGAATGGCAGGGCACCAGGAGTGGACCAAGTCACCACAGAAGCGATCAAAGCCGGGGGAGATGTACTGCTTCGCCGCCTACACTTGCTCCTCAAAACCATCTGGTGCACTGAACAAATTCCGCTAACATGGAGGAAAGCCATTATCGTACCGATCCACAAGAAAGGTGATAACCGGGACTGCAAGAACTACCGTGGCATCAGCCTCCTTTCCATCATCGGAAAAGTCTTTATGAAGATCATCCAGTCAAGACTGCAAAAACATCGCAAGCAAACCAGTCGAGAAGAACAGGCAGGATGTAGACCCGGGCGAGGATGCTGTGATCAAATCTTTGCCATTCGTCAGCTGATGGAGGAGAGGATCCGGTGTGGACAGCGAACCGTCATTGTTTTCATTGACTTTAAGTCTGCTTTCGACTGTGTCCACCGGCCTGCCTTATGGAAACTACTAGAGGTTGAACATGTACCTCGAAAAGTCATCACACTCCTCCAAACTGCATACAACAGTTTAACCAGCCAGGTGCGCATCCAGAACGATTTATCTGAGGAATTTACCATCCAAACTGGAGTCCGCCAAGGGGATGTAGCCTCCCCGTTGCTTTTCAACATCGTGGTCGACGCCATTATGAGGCAAGCATTCAGAAACAGACAGGGCATACAATATGACAAGGATCACTATGTGACTGACCTGATGTTTGCTGATGATAGTGCTATCCTTGCCGGTAACGACGCTGAAGCCACGGACATCCTCTACGACATTGCCCGGCCATACGGTTTGAAGATCAATGCTGGTAAGACAAAGGCCCTGACAACAGATGGGTCGCAAGCCACCATCTATCTCGAAGGCGTCCAGATCGAGCAAGTGCAGGACTTTAAATACCTTGGGTCGCTGGTCCAGGAGAAGAAAGTTGCAATCACCATGGAAATCCACAGCAGAATTGGACAGGCGGCCACTGCGTTCGCCTCGCTCAAATGGTGTCTGTGGAAGAGGACCAACATTTCCACAAAGACTAAAATCCGACTCTTCCGGACTTTGATCCTGCCCATTCTTCTTTACGGATCGGAAACATGGATTTGTCTCAAGTTAGATTTGAACAAACCTGAGGTATTCCAAATGCGATGCCTGCGGCAGATCTTGGGCATCTCTCTTCGCGACCGCATCACTAATGATACCATCCACGCCAGATGCCAACAGCAACCAACCATTGCCGACCAAATCCAGAAGCGAAGGCTTAGATGGTTTGGCCACGTATGTAGAATGGGCACGAACAGAATACCATCCACACTCCTTTGGAGACAACGACCCACCCAATGGAGCATCCAACGGACCGCGCCTAGGAAAATGTGGGCCAAGCAAGTGGAAAATGACTTGAAGTGCCGACGTCTCGACCTTAACCAGGGCAGGACTGATGCCATGGATCGTAAGGTATGGAAGAACATCACAGAGCAAGTCCAAAACCCTGCGGCACCTACAGCAGCATACTGGTTGCGTGGCCAACCGCCTCCCCCAGCTGCCAGCTAAGGACCAAAGAAGAAGAAGAAGGGGCAAATTGGTGTAATGGATAAAGGGATGGTTGTGTGGGAGAAGACAGTGGTAATCAATAGACACTGCTTTTCATGGACTAATGTTATTAGTGGAGTCCTCCAGGGTTCAGTGTTGCGCCCATTGTTGTTTTCTGTACTTATTAATGATATTGACAAAGCTATGCCAAGCTTATTGCTCAAGTTTGCAGATGATACGAAGGTTGGCAAGGTTTTTAATGACACTAATGACAGTATGCTACTGCAACAGGATCTAGATAAGTTGAGCAGATGGTTTGAGAGGTGGCAACAGAAGTTTAACATTGACAAATGTAAATTACTTCATATGGGTAGCAGTAACCCCAGAATAATGTATGAACTATGTGGTACTACACTCATGATGTCAGCAATTTTTCTAGAAGGGATTAAGAAGTGATTATCCCTTTGTATAAGGCAATGGTCAGGCCACACCTTGAGTACTGTATACAGGTCTGGAGACCTCATTTTAGGAAGGATGTAGACTTGCTGGAATGAGTACAGAGAAGGGCAACCAGATTGGTGAATGGAACAAAGAGTTGCTCTTATGAAGAAAGGCTTAAGTTCTGCAAATTGCAGTGTCTGGACACTAGGTACCTGCGGGGGAGGGGGAGATCTTGTTTAGGTGTACAAGGCCTTGAATGGTTTCAGCAAGCTGAATGCTGATGGGATTCTTTCTGTTGTCCAGATTAATCGCCTGAGGAGACAAATCCAAATTGAGGAGAGACCGTTGTAGAATAGATGTGCGGAAATTTGCCTTTAGCCAGTGGGTCGTTGATTGCTGGAACTTCCATCTGTCATTGTGGAAGTTGATAGCTTAAATAAATTCAAGGCAGAACTAGACAAACATTTGGAGTGAATGGATGGGTGAAATGGGAATGGGTTTTTTTTGGCTGATGCTGTATAAGCTTTCTTTCTTGCAACATATGCCTCTACTAATGCTAATGCTAATTTGGTTATAAAAGTCAAAAACAAGGCACCAAGCTTAACATTTGGTGGTTAGTTATTTAAGCAGTGAATTCCCTTCTAGTGATATGCTTTTTTTTTTTTTTTTATATCACTCATTTATAACAATTCATTCAATTTTTCTGTGAAAATAATCAAGGAATAGTGGGGATGGGGGAAATACACCCACATCTGTATTTGACTGCATATACACATGGTAATAAAAATACATGAAGCTGCTGGGCTTTAAAAGTTAAAAACTAAAGTATTAAAAGCCCATTACCATTGGGCTTTTAATAATTTAATTTAAAATGTTTGCTAGTTATATGCACACACGGATCAATAATTTAATTCTTTAATTAAAACTTAACTATTTGAATTCTGTTTAATAGATAAACTTGATTCTTCATTGATACTTCAAATGATATATGATTTATCTTTGTAGCTGCAAAACTTGAGGCCAATATCACAAACAGTCATGTATTCATGAATGGTTTTAATACAGTATAAAAGATTATTCATACAAAGATCTTATTTGAAATGTGTAATGGCAGTACACTAAGTATGAAAAATGAGTAACGTCTAAATATTCAAAATTTTGTTTAAATTTAAAAAACATTTCTACACATAGCAATTAGTTTACTAGTACATTATAAATCATAAATACCTGTAAAACTGAATGAATACCTGTAAAATTGAAGCCAATCAATTCTTCAATTCTGATGGGGTACTTCTAAAATTGAAGAAAAGCAATTTTTCCGTGGTCAGAAATTGCAACTGTGGTCTTTAACATACCGAGGGACTAATATTTTTTCATGTAAAAGGGTTTTTTTCCCTATAGCAAGTAATGTCTTACTAAAATTATATCTCAACATTTGTGACAATTAATTACATAATTCATTACACTCGATACCTTTCTAGCATAAATTTGCACGATCACTTTTAAACATGGTTCAATATAGAAAATTCCAATTAAAATGCATGCTCAGCTGCTGATTAAATTTTACAAACTTAATTGCCATGACTACCCACAGTAATTATCATCACAAAACAAACAAACAAATGAAGATACCATTATAAACGTTCCAAAATTTCTTTAACAATTTTGACTCCTAAAATTACAGATATGATCATGTAATCCCTTCATAGTATAATCCACAGGATGACCTCTAGATGGAAAAAGATGTAGTTTTCATTTTGAGATACTTCACCAGGCAAAAAAAAAAATAATAATAATAATAAAAACATCATGCATTTTTCACTTGAGAACACAAAATTTTAATTTTTTGTCCTATTGTTTAGGATGATTTAAAGTTAGTATTGGCAAAATGATGTAAGGAAGCAAAATTAATACAGCATTTCATTTGCCAATTTCTTCTAATAATTAGTCAAATCCTTCTTTAAATTTATCAATCTATTCACTTCCATAATAAGAAAAATTTTATTCCAACGATCATTTACTCTCTGCCTGAATATGAATTCTTACACATCTACTCTGCAACCGTCCTTTTTCAATTTAAAAATATATCCCCTTGTATGTGTATCATGAGAGAAAGAGTAAATATGCCATCAGCATTTAGTTTAGTTGGCCCTTTTAAATTCTTATACATTTCACAATCAGATCGCCAAACAGACACTGTGCACACACACATGCATGCACACAATGTTAGATTATGCAAAAAACAATTAGCTATAAAAACAAACCCAGCAGTGGCAGCATCCCAAAGTGCAGCAAAAATGGTCACAGTAATTATCATCTCAATAGGTGCCTAACTTTCTTTTTAATTTCTGGAAAATGTTCCCCCTCCCCTTTAATTCTGCTTAAGCAATGCCAATATTTCATTTCTTAGTGGATTACAGTATTTACTTCAAGTACTTTTTTAAAAAGCTAAGATAATTTTAATAAGAAAAATTTAAGATAAAAATTTAAGAAATGCATAGCATTTTTTTAAGATTTTTTTAAAAATCTTAACATATGCTGCATGTTTTTACATCTTTTATTTTCAAAATAAAAAAAATTGATTCTGTGGAAAATTTCAAATAATGTTTCGCAATAAAATTGAAGTATCTAATTTATATTCCATTCCATTTTTTAGTTTAAAAGATTTTTTAAGTACACAAAATTTTAAACATGTACATGTGCATATATTTCTGCTTATTATGGTATACAGTATATTCTCATTAATTCAATATTGGATTATTCAAAATGTAATATATTTCAAAGTCACTACCATTCCCTGGCCAATAATATAGGGTTTCACGTGCATTTTATTATAGATTATTCAACATGCATCTACAAATGAAATTCCAAATCTGAATTGGGTCCTACACACTTGTGTAATTTAAAAAGACTGCTGAAACTAATAAAAGGAAAACATTGTTAAAACAAAACTGACATTTCCTAGAATACTACATATATAGCATCATTATACACTATAATGTACCTTTAAATTTTACATTTCTATTAACTTTGCAAAGAATTGCATGCAGAATTGCAGATAATTAACTGGAACTCACATTATGGTTGCACAGGTAATCCATTTTGTTTACACTGCTAAAAAAAATACTGATCACTAATGGTACAAAATGTGCGATTTTCCCAACTTCAAGCACTACATATACACACTCAATTTGAGATTGAGTGTTTTTTGGATTTCATATTGGAGGATTTAAAAATATTAACTATTCTTCTTAAGGAATTCAACAATGAGGATGTAAAATTGTTTTCAGTTTCTTCCTGTAAGAAAAATCGCTGTTTTGTTTTTGCAGCCAAAATGCAGCCCTATGTAAATTAAAACAAGGGCTGTATTGATCATTATGTGCATACCTTCTGAAAAGAAAATTTCCATATTTTGGGATACTATTCTGTTTATCATTTGTAAATCCATGCAAAAAAAAAAAAGGGTGATATTTCTGCCTTTTAGCACTATTGGTTATTTACTCAACTTCATAATTTAGCATGAACCATTCTTACAAATTACAGCTATGTATGATAGTCATAGAGCACTTGTGTGAATGGAAAGCTCGAAAAATATGTTTGGCTACATTTGCAAAAATTTTACCTTGGTTGTGTAGAATTAAATCTATTTCTAGTGCATTTAAATTAGGCCACTATATATGGAAGAGATTAACCATGGAAGCTGCTTTAGGAACTCAAAAAAAGATGAGATATGACATACTCCATGTTCAAACTGAATGCTTCATTTAATATCCTGAAAAATCTGTCTTTTTTTTTTATTTTATTTATTTTAGCATATAGTCATGCATAATATTTTCTTTTCATGTAGTTTCCATGGTTACCTTTTCTGTAAATAGTAATTTATTTATATGAGAGAGAGAGAGAGAGAGAGAGAGAGAGAGAGAGAGAGAGAGAGAGAGAGAGAGAGAGAGAGAGAGAGAGAGGATTTAATTCCACACAATCAAGGTAAAATTTTGCAACAGTAATCAAATATATATTTCGGTAATGAGGGGAAAAAAAATATGGTGGTGAAACTTCTTTTTTGTAGCATCAGCTTCCCTAATTGTCAAATGTATAATTATACTTAACGTTTATTTAAAGTACGCTTATATATATATATCAAAAATGACCAGTAATGCCTGTAAAAGTGAAACTCAGCAATCTTGAAATTTATTGAATTTCTTGATCACACAAGTATTAAATTAACTAAATTAAATACACTAGAAAATACACTAAAAAAAAATACACTAAATTAACACATTAACCATCTATTCATGAATACTGACCACAAAGAAACTAAACAGTTATTATTTTAAATGAAAATTAGGAAAATTCTGCACAATGTTAATAAGAGTATCATATTAAAAATTTGTCATGATTAATTAATTAATATTAGCTTGTTCTGATCTTGTACAGATACTCCAAATCCAGTTAAATCAAGGCTGGCACATTTATGTTCCTCAAACTTGGAATTAATCAGGCTATACTGTATAAGCATTATGGGGGGGGGGACAAAAAACCCATTATATATATGTATTCAATACTATTAGTTGTTTCCATTTTCAGGTTTATTTCAATTTTGGTGCCATTGAAAATTTCAAACTACTTATCTTACTTCCCAAATTGTAGCAGCCACCTTGAGAGAATATCAGGTTTCATTTTCCTGTCTTTACTATTTGTAAACAATAATAAATTGTTACGGTAAAAATGTAGATGTTTACTGAACAAGTAGGAGAAGAAACACAATAACCTGGAACTATAAACAAATGCAGCATTGGTACTTATCTGCTACCATGCCACTCATCAAGCAAAAATGTTTCAAGTCACCTCACAGGTCCTCACATGTAATTTCTCTATGAAAAACATTTTTAAAAAAAATCGCTACAGAAACTTGCAGTAAAAGTTTGGGAGGTAGAAAAAATTTCAGGTTTTTAAACATTTTAATCATAACCACTAGATAACTAAATACATTATAATAAGTTAATGTATGATGAACTCTAATCAATTTCAGAATACTAAAAACTGTAGAAATGGACATGATCCAGAGTACCCACTTTGCTTAATTAAGGCTGATTTACACAAGATGAGAAATTACACAATAATATACATTCTGATAATTTATTCCTTCTTGAATACTTTATATATATTCAAAAAGTACTATTATTCTTCATATATATTTTTTTTTGTTTAAGTTAAAGATTCCACAGTGAATTCTAATCTTCATTAGTGACTTTTTAAAATAAAAGGAGGCTTTTATTTAAAGAATAAGTTTTAGTTGGTTGGACTATTATTGTAGAAATGAAAGAATAGTTCAATAAACATCAGTTCCCTTTATAATAAAGACAATAAAAATAAAATGCACAACTTTGTCCAAATGTACCGGTATCATCGTCTCAAAAGAGTTAGCTATTTCAATGAAAACAGAACACCTCTTACTGAAAAATGAGGCCACATTTTTATTAGGCTTATGATGCAGAAATAACTAACTTAGAAATAAAATAGCTGCAGATTCAATTCCATCTTTGATCAAGGTGTCAATAACTTTTCAACAAAATGCTCAAGTTGAGAGTTAAACTGAACTATAAACAAATGCAGCACTGGTACTTGTCTGCTACCATGCCACTCATCAATCAAAAAACCAAATAGTTGCAAAGATGGTGCAAGTCACCTGACAGATCCTCACATATAATTTCTATATGAAAAACTTAAAAAAAAAAAAAAGTACTATTTTTTCTCAGTACTAGGATAACCTTTATCTTATAACAAAACAACCAGCACTGGTATACTAACACAAATTTACAAAAACTTAAAAATTTAAACTCACATCAAGATTTTCTGAAATTTCCTCTGCATCAGCTGCTGATTCAGGAGATCGTTTCAACTTTTTTTCCAGTCTATCCAGCCAATCATTTTCCATCATCACCAGATCTACAACAAAGCAAACATTATTACAATAAGCAAATGGAGCACCATAACTGCTCTAAATCTACTACACATGCAGAATTAGAGCAGCATTAAGACAGAGAGAAGAGCTACATCTACCTTTGCCCGAATTACGGAGATTTCCTGCCAGAGAAGCGGAGGAATCCCGTGTTGGATCTAACCAATAAATAAGAGTTAAAAAAAAATTTCACAAAGGAGAATATATAAAAGCAGAAAAACAGTTACAGCAACTCAAAATATAAAAGGCTCAAATACTATTTCACATGCATATTAAAATAAAAATATAAAGTATTCTTAAGGGAAAGATATCTGCAGTCATAAAATATTTTCATACACTCTAGATAAAGATTGGAGAGAGAAAAAAAAAGAGAGAAAAAGGAGAAACAATGCAAATGTTTTTATCAATTCCACTAAATAAAAGGAAAAGGATGAAATGAATGAAAAGTACTGATTAAGTACAGATTTTATCATCTAAAATATACTGTGTAAGGGCATTATTTGTTTTACATAGGAATCAAAACAGTATAAGAGAAAATGTTAACTTAGAAATCTGCAGTCTTAGAGAAATGTGAGGATATTTATTGAGCATTTCAGCAGTCAATCCAGGGTAGCAGGCCTTCTCCCTAGATTGCTTAGCCTAGAAGATTGGAAATAATGGCAGAATATTGCAAATAATAGATCTTCTTCCAGCCATATAGTTCCCTGAGGAGCTGTTGTGGCCACCAACAAATTCCTCCAACTGCATCGACCATGTGCTATACAAGCAGCATTGCAAAATGCCACGCCCAAAAGTTCACTGATCCCATCCTTCCACCTAGTTGTAGGTCTTCATTTAACAACAGTTTTTGGAGTTGTTTTTGTTATGGTCTCTGTGGCATCAGATAATGTGGTGGTATGCCATTGCCTACCACAAGGCCAATTTTGAAAGGGGCTGGCTTTAATCACAGAAAAAGTCATCGTGCATCCCACGAGATTCTCTTGAAGAGGAAAGGTGACTACAGCAGAGCCCCACTTAATGCAGAAGGCTGATTACAACTGGTTTTCACCTGGTTTCCAGAGGTAGTCTATGTACATAAACGGATATATATATATTATTCATTAGATTCGCACAAGTAATTATTATATCTTCAGTAAATGAATTTATTCATAAGGTGATGCTATTATCCTTCGATGTCTAATTAATGTATTTCAAATTTACACTCCTTTCATACAGCATTAACTGCTGCATAATCTTCTGTGTTCTTTGAATGTGCTAACCATTAAACTGTTATTTTAATCTTAGAGCCTAAATATTTACTACACAGATACAAAATATGGGTCTATGAATCCCCTATACTTCTTCTAATAGTCTTCTGACTTTATTTATACATCAGAAGACTTCAAAGTATGTAATATTCTCATATATCTGGGTTTTTTTTGCTTTTTTTTATTTCTTTCAAATTCAAGGAATATAGAGACAGAAATTATTAAAAGTTCAAACTTGTGAAAATAAAAATTTGCATATAAATGAGAAATAGACAGCTTATGAGAGTGCAGAGGTTTATACATACAAACAAATTCGTTAAATGAAGTGGTTGCTTTTATCCCTTCTGTCTTTAAGTAAAATGAGATCTTTAAAAAGGCATTTGCACACATGAAATATGTTAACTCAACTCAATCCACAGCTTATAGCAACTTCTCAATCAGAAGCATGAAAATACCTGAAGACTACAAAATGGATCTATCTATCCAAAGAAAAGCACAAAAAAATAAAATACAATAATAATAAACTCCTTAAAGTTATCACATTGCACTATCAAAGAAGTGGTTAGCATTTTGTAACAATTATTACTTTCAATTTTTAAATGATGATCTGAATTACCCCCATGTTATCGACTGAGTTTAACATGTTTGCTGCATTTTAAGCATTCAACAGTATCTAAATTTTGTAATGCTCATATGCATTACAGCACAACACCCAGTGTGCTGTAACACATGTAGGCAGTCATTAAGTGGTCAATATATACATGGTGTAAAAGTAAAGGTACATGAAATGAACTGCTCTGCTCTATTCTGTTGGCACACTGATTGAACTCTGGGCTATTTAGCATCAATGATTCATTTTTGTTTATAACTTGATACACGCCTTTGTTTTTTTTTTGCTTGTGTCAAGGTTAGTTTACGTACACAGAATAAACTTTCAATAAAAATTTTTCGTTTTAATCTGACTTACAGGTTAGCCCAAAAATAAATGTATGCTTTTAGAAACATAAATGCCACACCTTTATTTTCAACTATAATATATGAATTTTTGATATGAATATCAAAACATTCAGGGACATATGTATTGAAAGATGTCAGAGTTTATAGAGGAGCTGAATGTGGATCTGACCATCTTCTTGTTAAAACAACACTGAGGTGGAACTGGATTAATAAAATGTGTGTGGACAACCAACAATGCAGGGAATGAGAAATGCTACACGTGGATCAATTTAACATTGACCTACTCCAGGACGACAGCATTAGAAACAACTTCACCCAGAGACTGGATGCTGCAATTAACATAGAGATAAAAGGTAATACTGAAGAAAATTTTTTACATTCTGAATGTTTCACAGACCCTCTGAAACTAGTCTACAGACCTCAGTTTGGGAAACTCTGATCTATGGAAATTCAAGTCTAATATCAGCATCTGGGTGCGAGATTAGCCTGTGCAGACATTGCTCCTTAAAGCTCTTCAAACAGAGAAGTTTTTCCTGATTTATTTTCTGCTTTATTAGTTTAAATTGTCATATTAACTTATTTTCTAGAGTAGCTTTATATTCCTAGTTACGATACTTAGTTTAAAGTTTAACTTAGACAGAGATTTCGTAGATATTACTTAGTATCGGTAACGGTATCAAATCCACGTGTCACAAATTGAACGAGAGGTCTTTTAACCAAATTTAGTCGATTTATTAACCAATTGTTATATCAAATTATCTTCTATAAGTAGATTATAGACCTAGTCAGGATCCTTAGTTTATTCTAAATTGAGATAGCGAGATTTCGAAGCTAATCAATACTTACGAGTCCGTAGAAATACCGTTTGTGAATTCCCGCCATTTTTACACGATAGCATAAGCTTAGTGTAGTATACTGCATAATATAATATTGTCAATTAATCAGTAAATCTATTAATCTTGATAAACTTTATTGTCAATTAAATTGTATTTTTAACTCTATAAATATATATAACGACTTAATCGTAACAAATAATTAATACATAACTATAGTGGTACACGTGATACGGAAGTTGTATAAAGGGAACACTAGATACCGAAAAAAAAAAAAAAAAAATATATATATATATATATATATATATATATATAACATAACTGTTTTGGGATATAACTTAAGGATTTAATTTTTGTTTTAAATTTTATTGAATTAAATTGGAATCATGACTCTGACCAGAGCAGCAAAGCAAAAGGCTCAAGCTAATGGGAGTGCTGTGGTTCAGGGGAGAACTGAGGGGGGCAGTTGCCCTCTGAATCACAGTCTATTAAAATGCACTGTTTGCTTGATGTTTGCGGAGCAGTCGGGTACGGGACATGATACTGCCAAGGGGGATGTCTTTGTGTGTGCACGATGTAAGGAGTGCAAGGAAATCAGGCGACAACTCAGCGTTGTTATGGGCCTTTATGAGACCTTGAAGGACAGGGTGGATGCCCTCGAAGGAAATAAATTGAGGGGCACATCAAGCTCTCAGCTGCCCACATCAACGCCAGAGCTTGCACTTGGTCATCAGGCAACACAGAAGCAGCCCCCTAGGCAGAATGCGCTGGTCCCACAGGAACTAGTAGTTGTTGGTGACTCTATTGTCAGGGAAACAGGGAACATGCTTTGTAAAAAGGATAGGTGGAATAGGACCAGGGTATGTCTGCCAGGGGCAAAGGTTGATGACGTTGTAGAGCGGATATCATCTTTCAAGGGCACAAAAGGTGATATAGTTGTACACGTTGGCACTAATGATATTAAGAGTAGGAGACCGGCGGAATTACTTAGCAAGTACAGGTCACTGTTGAAAAAAAGCCGTGAATTAGGGTTGAACTTGAAAGTGTCTGCAATTCTGCCCACACACGATAGGAGGGAGTATATGATGAGAGCCTTGTCGATCAATTCGGCCCTGGAGGGATTGTGCAAGGCTCAAGGGGTAGAATTTTTTTCAGCCTGGACTGTACTTCTTAACAGGAGAGATTGCTTCTACAGGGATGGGATACACTTAAATAGAAAGGGTGCAAGAATTTTTGCTGATGCTGTCGAGGCAGTGTTAGGTGGGTCGGAAAACTGCTAGTTGGGGGGGATACAAGGACTAATAGATTAACAGTAGCCACTGGCAGAGGTGGAAGTGATTCTTGCACTGCTTCTATTCAAATGAGCAGAAGTCTGAAAAACAAGATGCAGGATAGTTCAGAGACTGCTGGTAGTCATTGTGCTACAAGTAAACACATGGGTTGTGTTAGGGTAGCTAAGAATAGAAACAGGTGCATGTATACCTGCGTGTACACCAATGCTAGGAGTTTGGTAAATAAATTTGATGAATTTGAGGTATTGCTCAAAACATCAAAGGCAGATATTGTTGGGATATCAGAGACGTGGTGTCACACAGATATAAGTAATGCGGAACTGGAATTTGGGGAATACAATGTATATAGAAAGGATAGACAGGACAGGAGGGGAGGAGGGGTTATGCTATTAATTAAGAAACACATAAAGTCAAAGGAAGTGAAGCCAGTTGACATCGATGGACAGGGCAGTGTCGAGTCAGTTTGGTGTGACATAAGCATAGGGAAATCAAAATTCAGAGTAGGAGTGTGCTATCGGCCTAATGACTCTGATGAGTATAATAATATATTGTACAGGGAAATAGAGTGGGCCAGTAAATCAGAGAGTCTTATAATGGGGGATTTTAATTTCCCAGATATTGACTGGAATTTGTGGGTTGGTCACTCGCACACTAGCAAGGCTTTTGTGGATTTATTGGATGATTGTTTTCTTCATCAGCATGTTCGTGAGGCAACAAGAGGGAGCAATACTCTTGATCTGATTATCAGTAGTGATTCTTCATGCATTAAGAACCTGCAGATAAATGAACCACTAGGTGGCAGTGATCACAGTGTGTTGAAGTGGGATTTACTCAAGGAGGTAACTACCATCAGAGGTAAAGGGAAGGGTTTTTGTTTTCGTAAAGGCGACTATGATGGTCTGAGACAGTATTTAAATTCTATACAGTGGGACCAACTGATGATGTTACCAACAGCAAACTCAAAATGGGAAGCATTCAAGGAACTAATCTTGGTGGCTACCAGGCTTTACATACCAACTAAGAAATATTGTTCAAGGTTTAGGCCTAAATGGTTGTCAGATGGACTAATGAGACATGTGGCAGAGAAGAAAAATGCATGGGATACATACAAATTAATGGGTGACATGGAAGCCTATGATAGATATAAGTTGGTCTGTAACCAAGTCACAAAGGAGATTAGGCAGGCAAAGGCAGACTACGAAAAATCCTTGGCAAAGGATGCAAAGAAAAACAGAAAGGAGTTCTTTACATACTTGAACTCGAGAAGGAAAGGGATGAATCAGATTGGTCCACTGGATATTGATGGTTCAACAGTTGAGGATCCTGCTCAGGTGGCTAACAATCTAAACGAGTATTTTGCATCTACATTCACGCATGAGGAGTTATTCAGGAAGGAGAATGATGTAGGTAAAGTAAACATTGGCAGTGAGCTGGATGATTTTGTAATAACTGAGAGAAAAGTGGAGGAGAGATTGTTGAGGATAAACATAAAAAAGGCACCTGGGGTGGATGGGATCTATCCAGTTATATTAAAGGAGGCAGCAAAGGAAGTATGCAAACCCCTAGCCATAATTATGAGAGCTTCTTTGGACTCAGGGGAGGTACCCATAGACTGGAGATGTGCAAATGTAACCCCAATTCACAAAGGAGGATCAAAGGCTGACACAAGTAATTATAGACCTGTTAGTTTAACTTCTGTTCCAGGTAAATTAATGGAGGCACTGGTTAAAGAAGCACTGCAGGATCATCTAGACAAGAATTCAGTTATAGCTCAGACGCAGCATGGTTTTGTTAAGGGCAGGTCTTGCCTGACCAATTTGATTGGATACTATGATGTAGTCACAAAAGAACTGGATGCAGGGAATAACTTTGATATTATATATTTGGATCTTAGAAAGGCTTTTGATACTGTTGCACATGGAAGACTGCTGCACAAATTGGAGCAGTGTGGCATTGGAGGCAAATTGCTGCTATGGATAAGGGGATGGTTGAGTGGCAGAAGACAGAGAGTGGTAATCAATGGACACTGCTCAACGTGGACTAATGTTATTAGTGGAGTTCCTCAAGGTTCAGTGTTGGGTCCATTGTTGTTTTCGGTGTTTATGAATGATATTGATGATGGGATATCAAGTTTAATGTCTAAGTTTGCAGATGATACAAAGGTTGGCAGGGTCGTTAAGGACACTATTGACGCTATGCTGCTGCAACAGGATCTGGAAAGGTTGAACAGATGGGCTGAGAGGTGGCAAATGAAGTTTAACATTGACAAATGTAAAGTACTACATATGGGTAACAGTAAACCCAGAGCAATGTATCAACTCTGCGGTACTACACTGACAGTGGTGGAGAATGAAAAGGACCTGGGGGTAATTGTGCAGGCAGATATGAAGTTCTCTGAGCAGTGCAGACGAGCTGCAAGAGTAGCTCATGGTGTCTTGTCAATGATATACAGGAATTTTTCTAGCAGGGATAAGGAGGTGATTATTCCCTTGTATAAGGCAATGGTTAGGCCACATCTTGAGTACTGTATACAGGTCTGGAGGCCTCATTTCAAGAAGGATGTAGAGCTGCTGGAACGGGTACAGAGAAGGGCAACAAGATTTGTAAATGGAACAAAGGGTTGCTCTTATGAAGAAAGGCTTAAGTTTTGCAAATTACAGAGTCTGGAGACTAGGCACCGGCGAGGTGATCTGATAGAGGTGTATAAGGCTTTGAATGGTTTGAGCATGCTCAATGCCAATGGGATTCTTCATCTTTCTCAGAATAATCACCTCAGAGGGCATAAATTCAAATTGAGGAAGGATGGATGTCGGATAGATGTGCGGAAATTTGCCTTTGGCCAGCGGGTGGTTGGTTGGTTGGTGGAACCGACTTCCATCACTTGTTGTTGAAGTTGATAGCCTAAACAAATTTAAAGCTCAACTGGACAGGTATTTCGAACGAACGGAGGGGTGAAATGGGAGAGGGGTTTTTTTTTTTTTTTTTTTGGCTGATGCTGAATAAGCTTGCTTTCTTGCATCATATGCCTCTACTAATGCTATAAGTGTAAATTCAGGATATTTGAGTTTCTCATTAAATGTTTCTCATGACAAACATTTCCATTATACATTTTAAAGTCATTTGTAATTTTCATTAAAATATAATGTTATATACTAATTTTACAAACTTAATACTAATAATAATGGTGTACTTGATTATTTATGCCAAGGAAAGGCCAATTAAATTTTGCCTTTGTAGATGAAATTTAATTGAGAATTTAAGAGAAATTTAATGGATATGAGAAGACGTTAATGTTTTGTAACATTAAAGTCTTCTCATTTCCCAATTAAAATTAAAATATTAAATATTAAAAAAATTATTTTTTTTAATATTTAATATTAAATATTAAATATTAAAATATTTAAAAAAAACACCTTAGGGTGGTCTATATAAATGCTCTTAAAACTGGAAATAATATTTTTAGCAGTTTTTTGTCAAAAAGAAATGGCTGTTAAAAGTGAACTGTGGTGTATTTCAGTATGGTGGAAGGAAGATAAACATATGATGCTTTTACTGCCATACTGATGAAAACACCTACAATATACAGTAAGAGTCTGTATACTGATGTAGACACCTATTGTTCATCGTGTAAAAATAAATTCACTTAAGTGGCCACTTTGCTTATACACAGCAATGCCTCATTTGCTGCTAATAAAATATTATCAAATTGATAACCCTTCTCATTATATTTATTTATCAAATCTATAAATAATTATCTAACACATGATATTTTACTAAAATTAATTAAAACCATGGCTTCACTCAATTAATACAACATACTTTTAATGCTTTTTCTTCTTAGAATAAGTGCAGAGGCAGCTAAAATCATGTGATATCAGATTATGGCATCTGTAAGTTACAAGTACTCTATGCAAAGACAAACTGTCCTTAACACACTGGGTGAACCCCGGTGGGCTGGAGCACAATGGAGGCTCATGTGTGTGTGTGTGGTATGGTTGTTTATTGGCGCATTAGCTGCTATGGCTATAGTGTGCCTATTCCTAAGAGTATTATAAAATAATCTAGTTTAAATTAGTTTCAGTTTTGAAGTCTATTATATAAGATGATACACTCCAATTTGTTTTAAAAAGCAGAAAAGTTCGTTAACATTTGCGTCCTCTCCAACGACATGGTATAATGTCAATGGTTCGCGACGATTCGCCAGATTTAGAAATATTGCAGCTCAATGTTGTTGTTGATACTGTGGACAGTCAATCAGAATGTGTTTGACTGTTAGATGTTCTAAGCAGTGTGGACACTGAGGAGGATCATCGCCCATTAGTAGATGGAGGTGAGTCAGATGGGTGTGTCCTATTCTCATTCGTGTGAGTACCACTTCTTCCCTCCGCACTGTCTGATTGCTGGAGTGCCAGAACTTTGGGTATTGTTTCAGCTGGAAAAGTTTGTTATTCCTTTGGTTATGCCATAATTCTGTCCACTGTGTAATGCATGCTGCTTGAATTAAGATATTATAATCGGGCGCTGGAATAGGGACAGAAGTTAGGTCTGAACTTGGACTTTTAGCAGATGTATCAGCCACTTCATTTCCTTTTATGCCTAAATGTGCTGGAATCCAGCAAAACTTCACCAGTTGTTGACGGTGATAAATCTGCAATAACAAACTCCTGATTTTCATTAAAATATGGTGATTCTTTTTGGTGATTAAAATATGGTGATGTATTCTGCATTGCTTTAATTGAGCTGAGAGAGTCAGTATAAACTATATATTTTGCAGATGGATGTAGAATCAAATTTTCTAGAGCTAACTGTATTGCATACAGTTCTGCCGAAAAGTTGCTATACCCAGGTGGAAGAGAAGCTGATATGATAGCAGAGGGAAACACTGCTGCTGCTCCAACTGCTGACAGAGATTTGGAACCATCCGTATATATCGGCAAGAAGTCAGCATAGGTTTGAATATGGCTAGCATGGAGTTGTTGCATAGTCACAGCCGGTAGACAATTTTTTCCCCATTGAAGAAAATAAGTATCACAGTTCAGTTGAGGAAAGGTAGTCCATGGTGGATGAGAGTAATTCTTTATCTGTTGCCTATTGTGGAGAGGAACATTCCAGTTCTGTGATATTTCAAGGAGCCGTAGGCCAGCTGGTTGGATTTTACTAGGTTTATTTCTGTAGAGATTAACCAGTGGTTGATTAAAAAGGTATGGCTGAACAGGATGCGAATAGCAAGTTTGTATTTTGGCTGCATATTTAAGTAATAACATTTTTCTACGAAGATGCAAAGGGGTCTCATGAGCTTCAATGTATAGGCTCTGAGTTGGAGATGTCCTGTATGCACCAATTGCAATCCGCAGTGCATTATGTTGAATAGGATCCAGCCAGCGTAGCACACTCCTTCGGGCAGAATCATAAACTGGAGCACCGTAAACGGGATCTAATCAGTGCTCTATACAGGGTGTTTCTGTTAAACGTTTCAGAACTTCTAAGAGGGGTAGGGTACATCCTGACAACTCGAAATCATATAGTAATGTGGGGTCGGAAATGCTTTCCTGAAGCGGTGTTGTACACAGAAGCACCATAAAGAAAAGAGACCATAAGTGAGAAATCGTTTTAATAATACATGAAAAGAAGCAAAAGGTATATGGATTAAAAGTAAGTGTTCGAAGTTTCTTCCACGGGCTACAATGCACGCCTCACATCTCCGACGCATGGACATCCGAACATTCTGGAATACTCCAGGCAGCGTGTCCATACACAGCAACCGGAGGATTATGCACCTCGTTTTGCTTTCGCACAGTGGTACCTTGGAAAATGTGCTACAAATCCCCTTTTTCCTGCTGAAGTGTTGTTTTCCGATGAGGCATCCTTCAGAAGGGAAGGAATTTTCAACACGCATAACGACCATATCTGGGGCGGTCGAGAACCCGCATGCAATACGACGTCGTGCAGCACAGATTCGATTTTCGGTCAATGTATGGGCCGGTATTATGGGAGATCACCTCATAGGACCTTACCTGTTACCGTGTCGTCTAACCGGACCTATCTACTTGATCTTTCTGCAGCAAGTATTGCCACAACTTTTGAGAGATGAACAGATTTCTGCATCGACGCAACACACAATGTGGTTCCAACAAGATGGAGCCCCTGCCCATTATAGCGGAGATGTTCGTAACTACCTGGATGTCACATTTGGTCAACAGTGGATCGGACGTGGTGGTCCCATGCGTTGGCCTGCTCGGTCACCCGACCTATCATGTCTTGATTTTTATTTCTGGGGTCATATGAAATCACTAGTTTATGACACCCATGTTGACAATGCTGAGGAGCTGGTTGCAAGAATCGCTGTAGCTGCCGAAGAAATTCGAAATTCGCCTGGAGTATTCCAGAATGTTTGGATGTCCATGCGTCGGAGATGTGAGGCGTGCATTGTAGCCCGTGGAAGAAACTTCGAACACTTACTTTAATCCATGTACCTTTTGCTTCTTTTCATGTATTATTAAAACGATTTCTCACTTACAGTCTCTTTTCTTTTTATGGTGCTTCTGTGTGCAACACCGCTTCAGGAAAGCATTTCTGACCCCACATTGCTATATGATTTCGAGTTGTCAGGATTTACCCTACCCCTCTTAGAAGTTCTGAAACGTTTAACTGAAACACCCTGTATAGGAGCAGCAAAGTTGTACGATCTGCTCCCCAAGAGAGGGCAGATAAAGCTCTTAGTATGTTGATCTTTTTAAGACAGGCAGTACATATTGATTTAACATGCTCAAAGAAATTGAGCTTACTGTCCAGGATTAGTCCCAAAAATTTCATATTGCTGGCAATCGGAATGGTGGAATTTGAAATCCGAAGTTCAGGATCTGGATGCAATTTGCGTTGACAGCAAAAGTGGATCGCAACTGTTTTCTGTTGGGAAAGACGATATCCATTGAGATCAGCCCACTTTTGAACTTTATTGAGGGACATCTGCAATTGCCTTTCGATAGATCTCATGTTCTGAGAATGGCAAGAAATAGCAAGATCATCAGCGTACAGGTAAGCCTCTACAGTATTTGGGAGTACTTTTGTAATGGAATCAATTCTAAGGGCAAACAATGTTGCACTCAAAACTGATCCTTGCGGTACTCCTTCCTGCGAGAATGTAGCAGAAAGGGAATTTTGATATCTCACCTGGAAAGATCGGCTCTTGAGGAAGTTCCTAATAAATATGGGTAGGTTGCCTCATAGACCAAGATTATATAGGTCACTGAGAATGCCATACCGCCAGGTAGTATCAAATGCCTTCTCTATATCAATGGAGACCATGACAAGGTCTCCATTGATATAGAGAAGTTTTTCACAAAGTTTCGTTTTTCACAAAGGCATTGCGAATTTCAGATTCCGCCTTGATCATCAGATCTAGGGATGACCTGTTTTTGCAAAAGCCATGTTGACAATTACTCAGTTGACAGCAAAAGTGATTCAATGATTCAAGTGAGTCGACTATGGATCATTTTTTCCAGAATTTTACCAAGGCAACTTGACAGAGATATTGGTCTGTAACTATTAGAATTGGAGGGATCTTTTCTAGGTTTCAAAAATGCCAAAACTGTAGCATGGTGCCAAGAGGTTGGACAAATATTTTCCAGGAAGATCCGGTTAAAAAAGATTAGAAGCAGTTGTAAGTTTTTTGTCATCGAGATGCTGCAGCATGACATAATATATGCCATCTGGCCCAGGGGCACTGTTTCGTGTTGTTCTGATGGCCTGTAAAAGTTCACAATATTGCAGAGGCTGATTATAGGGAAGTGATAGTGAGGTTCGAAAGTTGATAGGTCTCTGTTCGGTGGCGGTCTTAATTTTCTGGAATTTTGGAGTGTAATTTGATGCAGCCAATATTTGAGCAAAGGTTTTGCCCAAGGCATTGGCTATATCTAGAGGAGCAGAGAGTTCTTGCCCATTGCAGGAGAGAATTGGAGAAGGAACAGTTGGAAACTTACCAGACAGCTGCCTAATTTTTTCCCATATTAGTCTGGAGTCCGTGTTTCTATTGATAGTTGATGCGAACCTAGTCCAAGAATCTTTCTTGGCCTGCTTTTGAATGTAACGCGCCTTTGCCCTTAGTTTCTTGTAGCTAATTAGATTAGCTGTGGTTGGAGATCGACGGAATAAATTAAATGCTTTATTTTTTTTCCTTCTTTGCTTTTGTGCACTCTTCGTTCCACCAGTAGTTGAAATGCCGTCGGGACGGGGGATTTGATAATGGAGTTGAGTACTTAGCTGCAACTAAAAGACGGGATGTAATATAATCAGTAACTTCATCTATGGGCTGTAATTGAATAGTTTTTTTGTCAAGAGTGATTGCTGATTGAAATTTTGCCCAATTGGCTTTAGAGAATTTCCATTTCCTGCAGGGTTCATCTAATGGTGGTTGTGTAGTCAACAGATTACAAACAATTGGAAAATGGTCACTGCCCATGGGATCATCCAGAGTGGACCACAATGGAGGCTCATATGATTTTCACTATTGCACTCTGACCTTTAATACATTCCATTTTTTTTTATTATTGTTATTATTAGCCATATGGTGCGAGGAAGCCTGAGGCTTATGCTGCATCAGCCGAGAGAGAGAGAGAGAGAGAGAGAGAGAGAGAGAGAGAGAGAGAGAGAGAGAGAGAGAGAGAGAGAGAGAGAGAGAGAGAGAGAGAGAGAGAGAGAGTGTGTGTGTGTGTGTGTGTGTGTGTGTGTGTGTGTGTGTGTGTGTGTGTGTAAGGGAATCACCAAGAAAGAGAAGAATCGTGATATCCAGCTCAGGACCATGGGGTGTGTGCCAAGTCCATAGTCACCTGATGTGATCCCCTGTTGACTAATATCATCATCATCAGCCATTTTCAATCCACTGTAGGATGAAGGCCTCTCCAGCAACTTTCCAGTTTCTTCTGTTTTGAGCACTGGCCATCCATTTACTACCCAAAAACTCATGAATTTCATCTATCCATCTCCGCCTTTGTCTTCCAGGTTTTCTTCTAGCTCCTCTTGGGTACCATTCTGTTATTTTCTTAGTCCATCTGTCATCATGTCTTCGAGCTATGTGTCCTGCCCAAGACCATTTTAGTTCTTTAGTTTTGATAAGAATGTCCTTTACTTGAGTTTGCTGCCTAATCCATGTGTTTCTCTTCTTATCTAACAGTCTGATTCCCAGTATAATTCGTTCCATTCTTCGCTGTGTAGTTCTCAGCTTCTCTTCCATTCTTTTGGTAAGTGCCCAAGTTTCACTTCCATAAGTCATGGTGGGGAGTATACATTGGTTCATTATTTTATGTTTCAGACAAACTGGGATATTGCTCTTCAGTATGTGACTATATTTCCTGAATGCTATCCATCCAAAATTTATTCTTCTCTTGACTTCCAGCCATTTATCATTATTACAGCTAATAACTTGTCCCAGATAAGTATGACTCCACCTTTTCAATTACTGCTCCTTCAATCATTATTTCCCTTTCTGTGGCATACTTGTTCATCATTACTTTTGTTTTAGCCATATTCATCTTTAGTCCAAAGTCCTTACTAACTGTGCATAACTGATTAAGATTTTCCTCTAA
This sequence comes from Mastigoproctus giganteus, assembly GCF_048544385.1. NCBI lineage: Eukaryota > Metazoa > Arthropoda > Arachnida > Uropygi > Thelyphonidae > Mastigoproctus > Mastigoproctus giganteus. The sequence continues at coordinate 28,790,494 of NC_143582.1, forward strand.
TTCTTTGGGATCGTGGCTTATAATCACAATGTCATCTGCAAATCGTAAATGGTTTAGGTACTCTCCGTTCACATTGACTCCTTTCTGCGACCAGTCTAATCTTCTGAAAGCTTCCTCAAGGGCAGCAGTAAACAGCTTCGGAGATATTGTCTCCTTGTCGAACTCCTTTCTCGATTTTAAATTTGCTACTGTCTTTGTCTAGTCTAATAAAGGAGGTAGCACTCTCATATATTTTCTTCAAAATCATAATATATGGGGTATCTATGCCTTGTCTTTCCAGTGCCCGAAACATTGCCCTTATGCTGTATGGAATCAAATGCCTTTTCATAATCCACAAATGCCAGGCATAATGGTGTTTTATATTCATTTGCTTTCTCCATTAGCTGTGATATTACGTGAAGGTGATCCATAGTTGAGAATCCTATCCTAAAGCCAGCTTGCTCTTTCGGTTGATTCTCATCAAGTATTCTTTCTAATCTGTTAGTAATGACCCTTGTGAACAACTTGTAGATGTGGGATAACAAGCTAATTGGTCTATAATTTCCAATTTCTGATTTATCTCCTTTCTTATGCAGCAAAACTATGATTGCATTATTCCACTGCTTAGGCGTCACACCTTTTCTAATGCACTTTGTGAAGAGCCTTGCCAGTTTTTGTGTTATGTCTCTTCCTCCCAATTTTAACAACTCTACAGTAACTTCATCTTCCCCCGGGGCTTTCCGATTCTTCATTTTCTTCAATGCATGTTCTACTTCACCAGGAAGAATATCGGGTATGTCGTATATGTTGCTACTTTGCAATCCATCTTCCCCACTGCTGGTATTATTCCCTCGCTCCTTTTATAATTCTCTATAGTAGTCTTCTGCTATTTGAATTATGCCTTCTCTGCTGTTTATAAGTACACCATCGCTATTCTTCAGTTTCAGTATCATTTGTCTTTCTGTATTACTGCTCATGGCTGCTGATTTAAATCCTTTGTTTTCCCTTAATGCTTGTTCTACTTTTCTTGTGTTAAATCTTCTTATGTCCTCTCTGAGTCTCTTTCTAATGGCTTTGCATAACTCAGTATACTCAATTTTCTCCCTGTCAGTGTTTTTCTTGCTCTTCATTTGTCGTCTTCGGTTCATCATGACAAGTGTTTCTTGACTAATTTTTTTCTTCTTTGGATTTCTTTTTCCCTATAGGTTTCTTAGGCTTTATCACTTTCAGAAAGTTGTAATATTCCTCGTCGATATCTTGGTCCTGAGTAGTCTGCAGAAGCTCAAACTTGTTCTTAAGTTCCAGTACAGTACATACTGCTTTTTCTCCTCCTCTGTTATCTCAAAGACCTTTGTATTATTTACTCGAGTCAGTTTTTTCCTTTCCTACATCTATATCAAGTGTACATCTTACCATTCTGTGATCACTTCCAACATTTACCTTATTCAGGATGGTAACATCATTCACAATATAGCTTCTGTTAGTGAGGATGAAGTCGATTTCATTAGTTGTTAATCCATTTGGACTCTTCCATGTCCACTTTCTGTTCACCCTTTTCTTGAAAAAAGGGTTCATTACTGACAGTTCTTGAGATTCTGCAAATTCCACAAGTCTTTCACCTCTTTTATTTCTTTCACCAATTCCAAAATTTCCTATAGTTCCTCTTTCTGTGCTGTTTTGCCTTTTTCCAACCTTAGCATTGAAGTCCCCCACAATAATAGTGTAGTGGGTTTTCTGCTCATCTAGAAGACTCTCAATTTCAGTGTACATTTCTTCAACCTCTTCATCATCATGGCTCGATGTTGGTGCATAAATCATTATAATCTTTAGCTTGTACGTCTTAGAAATCTTGAGTATTAGTCTTGACACCCTTGGTGATTTACTTTTGAATTCCAAAATGCTGTTTTTAAAATCTTTATGGACCAGAAACCCAACTCCACCTTCACTCCTTTCACTGTTTACATTGGTGTACAGCAGATTTCCGCTTGATAAACTTATAAGTGATTCATTTCTTCTTCTTGTTTCAGCCAAACCGATGATATTCCAATTCACATTTTCTAATTCCTTTTCCAGCTCTAATATCCTGTCTTCACCGATGAATGATCGTACGTTATAACAGGCCAAATTCAGTTTCCTTGCATGGCAGCCTGATCCGTACCCAGAGATTCTTAGCACCTTCTGCTTCCACTCTGATCCTCTCGCTGCCGTAAGAGGGAGTGAAAGCTGCTGGGGACTGAGGGCCATTTGTATTGTTGTGCTGTCATGTGCTGGAGGGTTTGGTCTTTTCCTCTTCACGCTGACCAGGCGTCTTGAAGAGAACCACTCTACACGTTCGTTGCCACCTAAGTGACGTAACAGGGCTTATCATCAAGAAGGTGTGCATGAGTGGATTTTAGGGAGGCAGGCCAACCGGACTTCTCCTAAATCTTCTGTAATAGAGAGATATTGGATCCATCAGTGTTTTAGGCTGAGTGTCTGATAACACACAGGATACCTGTTCTCCTCTAAGCCCCTTGTTAGTTGACTAATTTATACTAATATATCAACTAATATATTTCATATATTAGTTGACTAATATATGAAAACTAAATGCATAAAAATCATAATAACAAAAATATGGATCTTCCTTATCCACAGTAATATATGAGTCAAGTCATTTGGAAATGTTTTGTTTGCCTACATAGTAGTTGCATCAAAGCTGTTAGAGTTTGTTTGATAAAAGCAGCACCACCAAGTTTCCACTGCGGCTAGTGACTACCAGGCATATTGATACAAGGTAGTGTGACTGTGGCCACTGTGGTGTGATTATGACAAGCGCAACTTCTCAGTACAGTATATGGGGAAGGCGGTATATAAGTTTTACAGACACCACTGAGTTGTAGAATGTTAATCCTTTTAGCTTGTAATTTGTGTTAATTGGACCACCCATGAATTAACCCTTTAACCCAAGTTAAAGGGTTAAATTCATGGGTGTTAAAGGGATTAACATTCCAATTCAGTAGAATGTTAATCCCTTTAATTCATTACACAATTCACAATAAAGCTTTATCTTTATGATTGAAGCTATCACCATTTATTTATGTTAAATTTTGTTGAATAAATGAAAAAATATTTTGGTTTTTTAATTAAAAATTGTGATTTATATTTAAAATTCATTTAAAAATTAATTATCGATAATTACTCTAGTAATTTATAATCCCTCCACAACACACACACTTTTTCACAATATGGCCATAAATACTAGTATGAAGCTGCTACAAGTTTTCCCCGGTAAGAATTTTTCACCCAGTCTGCCTCTGACTCTGGTCAGTTTTATATTTTGTATTATCATAAAACCAGTTCTCAGAAGAAGAAGAAACCATTTACAGCCTTTACCCAAAACCAACAAACTCACTCAATACATTATTTTTAAAAAAATGTCTAGAACTTTTACATCCAAACAGGAACCGTAGTTCTTTTCCAAATAGTCCATAGTCCTTTTCTGCAAAATGTGAAAGAACAGTGGCCACTGTGTTTTAACTATTAACACAAAAGAGGCATCATATTCCATACTTTTGCATAATGAATATACACAAAGCCACATTTTCCATTAATATTAATGTAGGAAACTGAAATAGTCAGTTCCTACATGATATTCATGTTGGAAACTTACTATTTCAAATATAATTAAAACTTTTATTCTGCAGACATGGGCTATTGTCACATTAGCAATAAATCAGACTTATAAAAGTTTCATCACTATGATTAGTATTCTTTCACAACTTTATTCATATTTTCTTCCTGTGAGCTTGTATTGTTAATACTTTAAAAACCATGGTGATAGTCACAATATTAAGAAAAATGCACCCCAAAGATATAAAAAATAAGTCCAGTCCTTTACAATTTACTTTATGTTCAAGTATCTGCCTTATGAATATAATTAAAACAATGAGAACAATTTCAGTGCAACCATTAAGTAAAGGTAGATACTTGAACATAAAGTAAATTGTAAAATTTGCTTAAAAAAGCTCTATTATTCAACATCTATTCTACAGTTGTAGAATAGATGTGTTGAAGTTTGCCTTTAGCCAGTGGGTAGACTTCCATTGCTGGAACAGACTTCCATCTGTTGTTGTGGAAGTTGATAGTTTAAATAAATTTAAGGCTGAGCTAGACAAACATTTGGAGTGACCAGATGGGTGAAATGAGAAGGGTTTTTTTTTTTTTTTTTTGTCTGATGCTCTATTAGCTTGCTTTCTTGCATCATATGCCTCAACTAATGCTAATGCTAAGAAAAAGTTTCCTGTACAATTCTAGTACCACTAATCAACAATACAGTATCTTGATATGAAAACATTCATGTCGCTTCCAAGGGAAGCAACCATTCTACATAACAAGTATTTGTCGTGCAGTAACCAGAAAACTCAGACAGCTTCGCCAGTGTGAATGAGAAGAGCTGCATCATCCAGAACAAACCTGGCCATCATCTGACAGGATCCCATCAAAGAACATCTGTCTAGGACACAGTTATAATCCAATAAAAAGCAGTGCTGTATTAGATGCAACTGCCACACTAAATTCGAAAAGATGAGGTCTTGCATTGTTGTTATTTTTATTAGTGTTATTATTTATATGCCTTAGATGCCATTTGCATCTAAGGCATTAATGTGTCATGTATATTGTCTGTTCAAGAACAAATTGATTGAAATTGTCTAAAACCAAACCAAATTATTATATTAAGGTCACCTGGTAATTTCTTACATATACCCATATTTGTGTCTGTAAATTGCATGGGTTCTCTGGTTGATTTGCCTGTTTTGCTGGATGAAAAACCCCAGTTTCGGGGGGGGGGGGGCTTGCTATCTATGCCTGAGACAGACTAACTCAGCCACGAAGTGAAAAAAAGCCCATAAAAGTTCCTCGCATCATCAACGGGAAAGACCAGAATTTGAACCTTGGCCTTTTCCTTTGAAATTGTCCAGCGAAAAATTATCATTTGCATGTTGTGAGGCCTGAAATACCAAGAACTCCACATGATACTGCCTAACTATGACTCTGACTGAAGAGCCTTTCAGAATTTCAGACAGGAATCAATCTCTTAGACCAGTGCCACAAGTGGCAAAACCACTATACTGGCATGGAGGGCAGTAGTCTTGTGATGGGACAAATACCTTCATGGAGAAAAATGCAGAAAAATGATAAGTTGGAACTGGAATCTCTGTACTGAAAGATTATGTGCATGCCTGTGAATAAATACTATCCGTAGGAGTTGTATTAACTTACTTTCTGAGGGATCATCATATACCATCCTAAAACAACAGCTCCTAACTGGGGGTATGTATACACCTACAGGTACTTAAAAAGATTGAGGTTTATAAAACAAATGAGAAAAGGCTGCAGTTTTAACATTAACTTTATCATATTTCATTTTATTTAGTAATATTAGTTTCTTTATATATCATATAATTAATAGCATTAAAACAAAGTCTCCTGAAACCAGAACTAACTTCATGGACAACTCATTCAAGAAATAAGTAATTTTATTAATAAGTCAATATGACAATTTATGAATTGAGTTTGTAGTTAGTATGAATTTTCAAATCATATTAATTCATACTAACTACAAAGTATGAATTTTCAACTAAAAAGTTAGTAAAAAAAAAAAAAAAAAAATTTCAATTCATACTAACTACAAACAACAATTATACCATCATCCACTGCAAAAATAAGTAAAAAAAAAAAATCCGTTTTTTTAAATCATAAGCAATATTTTGATATAACTTACTCCTAAATTCAGCATATTTTGTTGTGGCTTGTTTGAAGGACTGAGCTGTATTCTGTACTTTTGTAGCTACCTCATCCCACCTTTCTTGCAATTTGGAAAATTCTTTTGCTAAGTCATCTAGAGAACTAGCACTGGCAGACTTGAGGAGCTTATTTACTATATCACAAAGATGAGTGTATTCAGATGTTTTTACATCCACACGTTCTCTTAATGTCTAAAATTGCAAAGTAAGAATATTTTAACTTTAGTTGTAAATCTTCATTTTACCTGTAATGGCATTTCAATATTAGTATAGAGATCGCTAAATTTACCAATACATATAAAAAGAAAACAAACTGTGAATGTCAGCCAAAATTCCCCAGGAACATCAAAGTACAATGCTGGAACATGAGGAGGAAAGTTAAGTAGCATTGCCCAAGTGTGTTTGATTTGATGCACTAAGAGATTTTAAAATAAGCCAATTCATCCTTGTATTTCTGAAATAAGGCTTGGAGATAGTAGAGGTTAGGGTGGTTATAATTAAAGTGCATTTCTCTGACCTACTGTAGGTGTTAAAACATGATCTACCAAGAGATGAAGTCTGAACGAGACAGTGTCAAAACGACACAAAAAAAAGCCACAAAAAAAAAAAAGAAAGAAAGGAGGTTCCAAAAAGTGGCATTATGGAGCACAGCACTTCATGTAGTGTACAAAGTAAATCTCATGACATTGTGATGCACACATCTTAAATATGATAACAGGTGGGACTAGAGTAGAGAGCAAAAAGTTAACATGGTACTGCAAATGAAAGATTGTGATTTGCTTACAAAGCAACAGTAATGTCTTGGCAACACTTCAGAATGAAGAATTTTAAAAACAGGTATTTTGCCTGTAGCTCCTAGCAGAGGATGCTGTCCAACTTTAATGGCTGTTATTCTAGTTATATAGGTAATGTTCGACCACATGCTTTCTGGCTTTTTAAAACAGCTGCTTTACAAGTTGCTATACTTCACTGATGATCTTTGCCTGCATTTTGAAATGTTTGGCCACCATGCTCTCTCTCTCTCTCTCTCTCTCTCTCTCTCTCTCTCTCTCTCTCTCTCTCTCAAAACTTGTGATTTCTGGTTACAGATATATCTCAAGGAGAGGGTTTATCAAGACAATATTCAATCACTGGCTAACTTGAAGCAAAGCATCACATGGCTGCTGCCAATATTCCCTGCAACATGCTTTGGGCAAGAGTTGACCATGCAGAACTGTGGTTCCAGCATATCTATAATACAAATGGCTATCACATCAAGCAATCGTAGCTTCATAACTTGTGCCTTCCTCATACTGTACTGTAACTTGATAAAATAAATTCTGCTGTATCTCAGTGTGTTTCTGCAAGCAGCAAGAAACACAACCAAGTGTCACTTTTTTTTGGAATTTTTTTCCTTTCTTTTGTGCCTTTCATTTTTCTATAAGATCTAAATACTGTCCATTCACAATTTTGCCTCGGAACAATTCATGATTTACCATCTGCAGACAGCTAAAGTAATGCACTTTAATTGCATTAAATTAACCACCATATACAGGGTGTCTCAAAAATATTGGTACAAACATTTAGGGGAGGTAGGTAACATCTAAAGGAATGTGAATCGCATAGGAACCGGAAACATCACGGAAAAGTAATAGCAAACGCACAAGAAGCAAAAATGACACAAGACAGTAATTAGTGGCAAACATTTATTTGACATAATATTAACAATGGAGTACGATATGGATGCATTTCATGATGTTACAACAGATACTCGAAGGTTCCACCATGAGACGCGATGCATGCGTGACACCGACGCAGCATGGATTGGTGGACAGGTCAAACACACCTGGAGTTTTTTTCACAGTAGCAGCAGCGCAGACAAGTCTCGCCATGAGATCCATTTCCATCTCCACAGGTGATTCATACACGATAGATTTGAGGGCAATCCCCAACAGAAAGAAATCAAGGCTCGATAAATCAGGTTAGCGTGGGGGCCAGGTAACGGGTCCACCACGGCCAATCCATCGACGCCCAAAACGCCTGTTCAAATGGTCACGAACACACCTTCCATAATGAGCAGGCACCCCGTCATGTTGAAATCAAATGTTGCGTCTCACATTTGCTGAAACATCGTCAAGTAACCCTGGTAGAACTTGTTCAAGAAAGATCTGATATTTAGCGGAGTTCATGCAGGATGGTAACAGGTATGGGCCGACTAAGCAATCACTGACCATACCTGCCCACACATTTATTGCGAAGCGATGTTGTGCCACATAGTGGCGCACACTGTGTGGGTTGTCATGAGCCCACACATGAGCATTGTGCTGATTGAATAAGCCTTCCCGAGTGAAATAAGCCTCATCCGCAAACAAAACATGGGCTAGAAAATTCAAGTCTTGAACACTTTCTTGGAGAAACCACTGCGCAAAAGCCAGACATGCAGGACGATCTTGGGGGAGCAGTAACTGAACCCTTTGGAGATGAAAGGGGTGTAAGGAATCTTCATGCCAGACACGCTGTACACTGCAACGAGACACTCCTAAGGCAGAGGAAATGGCATGTGTGCTGGTAGTAGGATTATTCTGGACGGCATTCAACACACTTTCTTCCATGGCGGGAGTTTGCATCGAACGTGGTCTGCCCGCCCTACTCCTGTTACCTCTAAATGACCCATAATTGCACAAACAAACTGTGGTCTGGTACATGTCTGTCTGGGAAGCGTTCTCCATAAATTCGTTGATCGGCTCGTCCATTGCCCTCTGCTAATCCATACACTAGGTGTATGTCTGCCAGCTCACAGTTCATATATCGATGCATGCTCCTTGTGCGGAGACTACTGCTTGAATGAGTAAACCAGAAATTTTCCCTCTCACGAACTGATGAACAGCGCCGTGTACCGACTTATGGTGACGTTTCCGGTTATGGGTTCCTACGCGATTCACATTCCTTTAGATGTTACCTACCTCCCCTAAACGTTTGTACCAATATTTTTAAGACACCCTGTATACATAGATAAATCCAGAAAATCTACCCATCTGGCTGCAAATAATTTTTATCTGTTATTTGAGTCACTACAAAAAATATATATAAGAACAGAAACACTTATTTTGGAGATTACATTTTAAGAAGAAAAAAAACTACTGTTTGAATTTTCAACATACTACTTGTGTTTTATTTTTTCTATGTACTTTATCACTATGATATTATATGTCATGTCATATCATAGCCATACACCACTAATAAACTGCTATGCATGGATAAAAAGATAGGCAGTAGGTGGGGTTAGAATGTGAATATAAATTCACTTCATAAATACAGCCATATTATTCAGCCTGTTTTTTTAAAAAAAATTCTTAATTTTCTTAACATTAAGGTAAATATAATAGTAATATGCACCAGAACACTCATGTTGGGAAAAATTAGCACAGTTTGGAAATTTTAACATGTAATAAAATATTACGCATAGCTCAAATATTTAAAAGGTTCATACCAACAAACTTGAGTAAACACCAACTTACCAATTGCCTCCTTAAGTAAGACAATAAATCTTTTTCTATGGTCAGGCTTTGAAAAAAATAAGGTGAACAATAAGCAAAAATAAAGAAATTGCCAAATAGCTGATATTGTAAAGGACATGACCAACCATTCAGCATCACCACACTCATATTTCTGTAGGAGATAGTAGTAGTGGCATGTGATGCAAGAAATCAAGTGTATGAGCTAATGCAGCAACAGCCAAAAGAAAAAAAAAAAAATTACAAAACAATTCCCTCTAAATGTTTGTCCAGTTCCTCCTTAAATTTATTTAACCTATCAACTTCCATGACAGATGGAAGTTTGTTCCAGAAATTGACCACCCACTGGCTAAAGGCAAATTTCCGCACATCTATTCTACATCTGTCTTTCCTCAATTTAAATTTATGTCCCCTCAGGTTTGTAATCTGAAGAAGTGGAAGAATCCCATCAGAATTCAGCGTGCTCAACCTATTCAAGGCCTTATACACCTCAATCATATCACCTTGCAGGTGCCTAGTCTCCAGCTGCTGCAATTTGCAGAACTTAAGCCTCTCCTGGTAAGAGGATCCCTTCATTCCCCTCACCAATCTTGTTGTCCTTCTCTGTACATGTTCAAGCAAATCTCAATCCTTCCTAAAATGAGGCCTCCAGACCTGCACACAGTACTCAAGGTGTGGTCTGACTATTGCCTTATGCAGAGGGACAATCGCCTCTTTTCCCTGCTAGCAAAATTCCTGTATATCATTGACAACACCCCATTACCTGCCCTGGCAGCTTGTCTGCATTGCTCAGAAAACTTCATATCTGACGGCACAATTACTCCCAGGTCTTTTTCATTTTTTACAACCTGAAGTGTAGTACCACACAGTTGGCACGTTTCTCAGGGGTTACTTCTACCCACATGCAATACTTTGCATTTTGTGTTAAACTTCAGTTGCCACTTCTCAGCCCATCTGCCCAAATTTTCTAGATCCTGTTGCAGTAACACACTGCCATTACTGTCATTAACAACCCTGCCAACCTTTGTATCATCTGCAAACTTCGATACTAAGCCTGATATACCTTCATCCATGTCATTGATAAATATACAAAACAACAGTGGACCCAACACCGAACCCTGTGGGACTCCACTAATAACATTAGTCCATGAAGAGCAGCACCCATTGATTACCACCCTCTGTCTTCTCTCACTCAACCATCCTTTTATCCATTGTAGCAACTTACCCTTAATACCATTCTGCTCCAATTTGTACAGTAGTCTTCCATGCGCAACAGTGTCAAACTTTAATCATTCAAATTAAAGTTTCTTCCTGAAATCTAAGTATATGATATCAAAATTATTTTTTGCATCAAGTTCCTTTGTAACCACATCATATTAACCAATCAAATTTGTCAGACAAGACTTTCCCTTAGCAAACCCATGCTCTGTCTGAATTATTGCTTCAGTCTTGTCTAGATGATCCTGCACTGCATCGTTAACCAGTGACTCCATTATTTTACCCAGAACAGAATTTAAACTAACTGGTCTGTAATTACTCGTGTCACCCTTCGATCCCCCTTTGTGAACTGGCGACACATTTGCACATCTACAGTCCATGGGAACCTCCCCTGAATCCAAGGATGCTCTCAATGGCTAAGGGTTTGTTTACTTCCTTTGCTGCCTCCTTTAATATAACTGGATAGATCCCATCCACCCTAGGTGCCTTTCTTATGTTTAACTTCAACAATTTCTCTTCCACTTTGTTCAGTTATTACAAAATGATTAAGCACCCTGTTACAATTTGATAACCTTATGGCATTTTCAAACCTTAATAACTTAATGTAGATGCAAATGTATTTTTCATCTACATTCTCATGTGTGAATGTGGATGCAAAATACTCATTCAGTTTATTTGTTATCTGAGCAGGATCATCAACAGTCAAATCATCGATATCAAGTGGACCAATCAGATTCATCCCCTTCCTTTTAGAGTTTATATAAGTAAATAAATCCTTGCTGTTTTTCTTAGCATCCTTTGTCAAAAAGATTTCTCGTAATCTGCCTTCACCTGCCTAACCTCCTTTGTGACCTGATTACAGACTAGCTTATATATATCATAGGCTTCTGTGTCTCCTAATAATTTATATGCATCCCATGCATTTTTCTTCTTTGCCACAAGTCTCATTAGTTCATTTGACAACCATTTAGGTGTAAACCTTGAACAATATTTCTTGATAGGTATGAAACGGTTAGTAGCTTCCACTATTAATTCCTTGAATGCTTCCCACTTAGAATTTGCTGTTGGTAACATCATCAGTTGGTCCCACAGTAAAGAATTTAAAAACTGTCTGAGACCACTGTAGTCACCTTTACAGAAGCAAAAACCCCTTCCTTTACTCCTGATGGTAATTTAAGTAAATCCCATATCAGTACACTGTGTTCACTGCCACCTAATGGTTCCTTTATCTGCAAATTCTTAATACAGGAATGATCACTGCTGATAACCAGAACAAGAGTATTTCCCTCTCTGGTTGCCTCTCGAACATGCTGCTGCAGAAAACTCTTACTAGTGTGTGAGTGACCAACCCATAAGTTCCAGTCTATATCTGGGAGGTTAAAATCCCCCATTATAAGACATTCTGATTTACTAGCCCACTATTTCTCTGTACAATTGTTCATTGTACTCATTTGAGTCATTAGGCCTATAACATACTCCTACTCTTATTTTTGCTTTAACAGTGCTTAGGTCACACCAAACTGACTCGACAGTGCACTGTTCATCTATATCAACTGGTTGCACTTCTTTTGATTTTGTTTTTCTTAATTAACAGCATAACACTTCCTCCCTTCCTATCCTGTCTATCCTTTCTGTACACATTGTACTCCCCAAATTCCAGTTCTACATTCCTTATATCTGTGTGACACCACGTCTCTGCTATCCCAACAATATCCACCTTCGATGTCTTGACCAACACTTCAAATTCATCAAATTTATTTACTATACTTCTAGCATTGGTATACATGCAAGTATACATGTACCTATTCTTATTATTAGTTACTCTAACACATCCCATATAACCTGTTTCACGAAGTTGATAGCCTAAATAAATTTAAGGCTCAGCTGGACAGGTATTTCGAACAAACGGAGGGGTGAAGTGAAAGTGTTTTCTTTTTTTTTTTTTTTTTTGGCTGATGCTGCATATGCTTGCTTTCTTGCATCATATGCCTCTACTAATGCTAGTGCTAATGACTGCTACCAGTCCCTGAAACCCCCCTCACTCCAGGCCGCTGCTTATTCTAATAGAAGTAGTGCAAGAATCACCTACACCTCTGCCTGCAGCTACTTTTAACCTTTTAGTCTGTGAATCTCCCCAAGCTAGCAGTTTTTCAACCCACCTAACACTACCTCGATAGCATCAGCAAATATTCTTGCACCTTTTCTATTTAAGTGTATCCCATCCCTGTAGAAGCAGTCTCTCCTGTTAACAAGAGCTGTCAGATAAACTCAATATATAAGATACTACGTTAATGTGTGTTGGGGTGAGGTTCTAAAATTGAAAAATGAAAGGTTTTCTGCATGGTTAAAATAAAGAACCATTGAATTATACCTTAGAATAGTATAAATCAAGTATAACATATCAAAAATGCAAATACAACATATTATAATATATCAAAAATGGGTAATGATAGTTTTGTCACCATTTCCAAGCTAAAAAAGAAAAAGCTACAGAGTAGTTGGATCAACTACTATCAGATCATCAAAAAGAACCCTACAGGAATGGGATACTATAGCCATGCATTTGCTCACAAAACAAAGTTTCCACCTCAGCTTTAGACAACATATGCTCTTCAGATCATGATATACGTTGGCTAAAATTGATGTCATCACCTCAACTTCAGACACCATCTTTGTCATGTTGTACAGATCAGAAGCAATGGGCCTAAAAGCAATAATAAAGGGTAATATGAGTTCGTGTATGCCCACAGAGCAGTTTTATGCAGACTACACAATCATAGCGGAAAAATTCACTATAAAGCTCCATTCACAGATTTCCTGGGATTATATCAGAGAGCAACCAGTATTTGCCATACCTACACAATCTTATAACTGTCACAGGAACGACTATTCAGGCACTGTTTACAAGAGGAATCAAGAAAAATATATCTTTATGAAGGGTGACCTGCAGTTCTACGTCTCTTTAATCCCAGTGCTAAAAAAAAAGACTGCTTGAACTGTCTGACATGTAATCTAGAATGACAAGAAGTGGAATCATGTATTCCACAAGCATGATTCATTTGTGATGAACTTTCAACTGGGTAGTCACTAAGCCATATGACATCACAAATGGGCAGAGAGAGAGAGAGAGAGAGAGAGAGAGAGAGAGAGAGAGAGAGAGAGAGAGAGAGAGAGAGAGAGAGAGACAGAGGTTTCTTTTTCTACTCCTTAAGACAAACATCATCATAAGAGTGAATTTAGCATGTTGGATACAGATTTTGACTAGTGCAACAAAAGCCTCAGCCTTGTTTGAAGTGCATTATACAGTACAGACAAGCTAATGAAAATTCAGTCCAACATCAGCAAGTATCTTCTGTGTGTGTCTTCAACCTACATACACGATACTGGAGTATTATAGGCTCCAATATCACTTGCATTTGGAATTATCATAAAAAAAAAATAATAATTCTGTATTCCTCCTCCTCTTCTCACACTTGTGTAGTAGTGGTGTTAGTGTTTTATATGGCCTCAAAAACAGATTACATTGCAGAAGTAACCATACCATACTTCTTTATGTATCAGGCATGACAGTATGACATTTCTCAAAACAGAACAAGCTATTAATTTACATGATTAGTTTTAAGAAATTTACCTGAAATTTTTTATTTCTTGTCTGCAGCTCAGCAGAAGTTGATATAGATCCCTCAGGAGGAATTTCTCTTGAAAAGCTATCTAACCATTGCAGTAACTCCTTTACTCCTTGTTTAGCTGTCTGACTACCATTTAAAGCTTCCCGAAGTGATTTATTTTTACTATCTGCCTGTTGTAAAACCTAAATAAAAATCAATAAAACTACAAAATATATATGGTATTTCAAAACTGCATTGAATAAATGTAGGAACATATTATACAGTTAAAAATATCAAAAAAGCTCCAAAAACATATGTCTAAAAAGTCGTATTTCCAAAATATTAAGTATAATTTATAAAACATAAAAAGAAATTGAAATAAATCTCTAAAAGGAAAACAACTAAAACAGCTATTCAAAGTGCCTTCCATTTTGTGCAATGCAGCATTCAGAACAATGAATCCAGAATTTTTTAGCATGTCTTATCATTTCAGGACTGTTCTTAATGGTTTCAAGAGCTTTCAAAATGCAATTTCTCAGTTTGTCTTGTGTACTAATATGTGTAGAAAGAATCACAAATCTGATGTAACATCACACAAAATAATCTAAGGATGTGAGGTTGGGTGATCTCGTTGGCCACTGTACAGGGCCATCCCAACCAAGCCACTGGTTATTGTACTCAAAACTGAAGAGATAATACATCACAGGAAAAGAGAGCTGGTGCACTGTCATGCATAAACCACATCCTCTGCCAAATTTAAAGGGGTATATCTTCCAACAATTCCCACAAATTGTTTCACAGAAAGTGTAGATGTACCATTCCTCAAGCTTTTCTGGTAAAAAATAAGGACCAGTAAAACTGTCTCCAAGAACTACAGCAAGCATTAAAGAAAAAAAAAAATAAGTTGATAATGAGTAATGACAATTACATGTGAGTTTTCTTTGGCACAGGAATGAGTATTTCAAGGGTTGAGAAATTCCATTTCTATAAAAAAGGACTCATCAACCAGAACATGACTAAGAAATTGAAAATCACATGTACCTTGCAAAAGGAACCATTGTTAAAAAAAGTTTTTTGTGTTTGTTCATATTTTGTGACAATTTTTGTACAGGTGTGCCGTGATAGGGATACAACTGCTACTCCAATAACATTTCGTACACTTGCATATGAAACATTTACACAGCCTGACAACCTTCTGGCACTTATGATAGGAGATACTTTTACAGCACAAAGTACATGCCCTTCAACATTTGGAGCTCATCAAAATCTCCCTCTACCAGTGTTTACTTGTAATGGTTTCAGCATACCTGAAAAGACTACTCCACAGCAGCAAGTTTTATGATTCCATACTCAAAATTTGAAATTTTTCTACGAATCTGCAAGTAGTAATAGTATCCGCCATATAGTGCAAGGAAGCCTTTGGCTTCCTTGCACTGGCAAATAAAAAGTAGATAAGAAAAAAATTATATGCTTCCCTCCTCACACAGGTAGGCATCCAGTTTAATTTATTCAGTCAGCCTTGACTACCTTCAAGGTCAATTTGTTCCAGCTATCAACGACTCACTGGCTAAAAAAAAAAACTTCATACAATCTAATCTAAACCTCAAGCCCTGTAATTTGAATTTATCACTCCTAGGTCTGGAATTGTTTAGAACAGTGAGAATTCCACTTTCATTCATCTTACTAATCCCTCTCAGAGCCTTATAAACCTCAATCAGGACACCTCTGAGGTTCCTGATGGCCAAGCTCTGCAGCCCACATAAGCCTTTCCCTCATATGTTCGTCCTGCTGATCTCACCATTCAAGTTATCCATCTTTGGACTCTTTCAAGAAGCTCAATATCTCTTTTCAGATGACGTCTCCATACTTGAACACTGTATTCCAAATGTGGTCTCACAATTGCCTTATAAGTAGCTATGGAATTCTTATGAACCTCATCATAATTTAAAATCATATCAGTTTTTAACTCAGCAAAAGACAGATTAGTACTGTCTACAAATATCAGTTTAACAAATTCTATACTGCAAAACAATGAGGGAGTCATCATTGAACTTGAAACTCGGGAAACAGACATGTTGGTATATATGGTTGATATGTACTCAGCTACACTAATTACTCACAAATGAAATTAGCAACATGATCTAATGGATTTTAATTACACTTTGAGTTGTTCCTTTATGAAAGTTGTTTTTATTTTCTCTGCATTATTTGTAATTCTCTGCGTTGCCTCATTTAGGCCTGTAGAACGTGCAATATCACATGGTCTTTCATTTCGCTCAAAGTGTTTCACAATTTCATATTTTTTCTCTATTGACAGAGGTGGACTGGTCTTAAGCCTTACCGGGGAAACCCCGGTGGGCCGGAGGCCAGTGTGATTTTGGCCATAAACCATAGTATGAGGCCGGAACAATTTTTGTAAGAATTTTTGACCCAGTCCGCCTCTGTCTATCGATATTGCTTTTCTTTTTCTCTCTGAATCCGTAGTGTCTTCACCAGGATGCTTCCTTTTCATATCTTTTAAGTATTTTACTCATTTTTAGGGAATAAAGCACAATTACAAAATGAGGAGGCACGCTTGATACACATAAACAAAGCTGCACGCATGTAGCAACTGAATAAACAACACTGTAACGGCAGAGACACACTATTATAACACCTCACTATCTCACATTTTACTAAAGCACATTTCTGGGAGTTACTGCCATAAAACAATAAAGACAATTTCCAGTTGTGTTTCTGCTAATGGAATCTGTTATAAACTGGTAGTTATGTTTTGTTTTGTTTTTTGTTATTTGGTTTTTAGGAGCATTAGCAACTAAGGTCATATTGCTCCGAGGATATGCGGTGGTCATTCCCTGAGCTTTCAACATCCTCTGTATTTGGTGGTCACAGGCTCGAACCCCGGTCTAATCAAGAAGCGTGTGCTACACACTGCTGTTCCTGTCCACCTGGCTACGGAAGTGCCATAAACTGGTAATAAACTAGATCTAATTGCATTTGTGATAATATTGATAGCTGGAATTGTGTGGGTTTTTACATTCTTATGGTGAAATGTGTTTCCCCTTCACCGACATAAAAAACATAAATACATTTTCTGAATGTTCTCTTCATTCCTATCATGTTGCATTCAGTTGGGGTGATTCCGCGTTCAACTGCCATTTCTTGTAAACACAGAGGCGAATCGTGCATAAGCGAATTTCATTCCTGTTATATACGATATCGTTCCCCTATTTATAAATCATGTATGATCGAATTCGTGTAGTGTAAACACGTGTTATACAAGGACTGACTGTATTAATAAAGAAATTAATTCAGAAAAAAATTTACATTATATTCCAAACTGCAATCCCTTCCCTGCCCCACAAAAACAATGTAGGAAAACATCCAAAATTTATGGAACATGAAAATTCAAATTACAAAAATGTAATTTGAAATGTAAAATGAATTTATACATTTTTCAGAATTCCACAGATTATAATTATTGTCTGTCCAGTATAAGAAACTACATGGAATTTTAGACAATCATTGAAAAGAGCATATCCATTAGTTATTCCTAGGTCCACTTAAATGCTGTTCATAACTTGATTTTGAAAAATCAGTAGATTAGGTTACTAATCTACTGATACACAACAAAGTCACTAAACATATCCTGTGAATGAGTCCATCAAACTGTTCACATAAGGTTGAAAATGAAAAAAAAATTCAGTAGAATAAGAACTGAAATTTTCAAATGCAAACCAGAAAAAAGAGCGAACTGTGTTTAAAAAAAAAAAACACCTTGGTATATTGGCCAACTGGTGACCATGAATGATACATGAATTCATTACTATTATTCAGAGACTAAACAAAGATCCATAAAATGAAATCATGAAATATCTCACCATGAGAAATTCTGAAGAGTGCCATCAGCAATCAGAGATGGCATTAGTTTTTGTGGAACAAGGAAGGGGTAACATTCATTGATTACCTACAGAGGGTAACTCTATTTTGAATGAATATAATTCTTCCTTGCTACCAAAACTTTGTGATTAATTAAAGGACAAACTCTCCAAAAGTGACCCTCTTACCATACAGAAATGCTCCCAGTCGTGAAGCTCAGATAACCATGGAGATAAGCAGTAAACGTATTTTTGTCATACTCAAATTATTCTCCAATTATGGCTGCATCAAATTACAGGCGGGCCTCGATTAACACGATTAATTCGTCCCACGAGCGCATCGTACAAAACGGAAACACGCTAATCGAATATGATAACCAATAGGAAAAATTATAATTAGTCCTTGACCTTCTGAAATGTCCATAAAGAATTTTAAAAATACCTTTTAAATAACTTTTTAACTGTATATAATGTAAAAGATAATGAAAATAATTATGGAATTAAATGTTTATTGCATAAAACAGCGGTTCTTAAGCTGTGCGGCGCGGAATATTTTAAATTTTCAAGGGAAACAGCGATACTCGACATGTCGGACACCGCGTGAACTACTAGCTCGAGGTAGTTCACAGTTTCAGCATTTCTTATTAAGTTGTTTGGACCTAACTACTAAATGAAACTGTTAGGTATTTCTTTTGGTCTGGGTGCGCCTTGAAAAAATTACTGAGACATTAAAGGTGCCGTGAACTGAGAAACTTTGGGAAACTCTGACACAAAATACAAAATGAAGAAATTACTGTTGCGGAAATATTTAAACAGTGTTGACTTTCTCTTTTCATCAATCAATTTCCGATAGCCGACAACAATCTTCTGTGGGCACTGGCGAAATAAATCTCGCAGAGAACATCAAACCTTTTGTTTGAGGTTCTATGCGATATGAAAGATTTCATCTAATTCTTTTACCGTTATCTCCTTCGCGGTAACATTTTCATCTGGCTCATTTAAAAATTTGAATTTTTAAATGCAAGTCTGCATTGACTTTATTAGCAGGAGACAAACACATCTTCTTCCGATGGTTGATGGAACACACCGAGGCGGCCAGCAGGCAAACATTTGTCTATTGACCGTACGACTCGCGGTAAGCTTAACGCACGATTCAAATCTTTTTCAACTATCGCATAAAAAAAAAAAAGATCACGTTAACTGGAAATTTGCATCGTGCAAAGTGAAAAGTGGTATCATTTTTCAAATAGCGTTAACAGAATATCGTGTTAATCGAACTCGCATTATGTGAGGCCTAGCTATACAATTGGTTTCCAGAACTACAAAAAAAAAAAAAAAAATTTAAAAAGGTAAGAGTTTCGGATGGGACAAATAATGGTCTTATTCATGCAGTTGAAGTGTAGTTAGATGACTAATAGTAGTAGTAGTAGCATGTGGTGCAAGAAAGCAAGTGTATGAGCTTATGCAGCATCAGCAAAAAAAAAAAAAAAAAAAAAAAAAAACACACACCACTCCCTCCAAATGCCTGTC
Organism: Mastigoproctus giganteus; assembly: GCF_048544385.1. NCBI lineage: Eukaryota > Metazoa > Arthropoda > Arachnida > Uropygi > Thelyphonidae > Mastigoproctus > Mastigoproctus giganteus. Next base: position 28,809,987 of record NC_143582.1, read on the forward strand.
CAGTTCCTCCTTAAATTTATGTAACCTATCAACTTTCACAATGACAGATGGAAGTTTGTTCCAGCAATAAACCACCCACTGGCTAAAGGCAAATTTCCACACATCTATTCTACATCTGTCTTTCCTCGATTTGAATTTATGTCCCCTCAGGTTCGTAATCTGAACAAATGGAAGAATTCTATCAGAATTCAGCGTACTCAACCCATTCAATGCCTTATACACCTCAATCAGATCACTTTGCAGGTGTCTAGTCTCCAGCCACTACAATTTGCAGAACTCAAGCTTCTCTTCGTAAAAGGATCCCTTCATTCCCCTCACCAATCTTGTTGTCCTTCTCTGTACACGCTCAAGCAAATCTACATCCTTCCTAAAATGAGGCCTCCAGACCTGTACGCAGTACTTAAGTCGTGGCCTGACCATTGCCTTATACAGAGGGACAATCACCTCCTTTTCCCCTGCTAGCAAAATTCCTGTATATCACTGACAAAACCCCATGACCTGCCCTGGCAGCCTGTCTGCATTGCTCAGAAAACTTCATATCTGACTGCACAATTACTCCCAGGTCTTTTTCATTTTCTACAACCTTAAGTGTAGTACCACACAGTTGGTATGTTTCTCTGGGGTTACTTCTACCCATATGCAGTACTTTTCATTTGTCAATGTTAAAGTTCAGTTGCCACTTCTCAGCTCATTTGCCCAAATTGTCTAGATCCTGTTGCAGTAGCACACTGCCATTACTGTCATTAACAACCCTGCCAACCTTTGTATTATGTGCAAGCTTCGACACTAAGCCTGATATACCTTTATCAATATCATTGATAAATATATAAAACAACAGTGGACCCAACACCGAACCCTGTGGGACTCCACTAATAACATTAGTCAACGAAGAGCAGCACCCATTGATTACCACCCTCTGTCTTCTCCCACTCAACCATCCTTTTATCCATTGTAGCAACTTACCCTTAATACCATTCTACTCCAATTTGTACAGTAGTCTTCCATGCACAACAGTGTCAAAAGCTTTCCTGAAATCCAAGTATATGATATCAAAATTATATTTTGCATCCAGTTCCTTTGTAACCACATCATAATACCCAATCAAATTTGTCAGACAAGACTTTCCCTTAACAAACCCATAAGATATCTCTAATATATAGAGATATCTTATACAGCTCTAGAAATCTATGCAAGGGGACATCTAGTAAAGACAAAAGTGTTGAATAAAGTATGCCATCTATTCAACATATTCACTTTAGAGGTGGTAGTAGTAGTAGTAGTGGTAGTAGTAGAGGCATGTGATGAAAGAAAGAAAGCTTATGTAGCATCAGCAAAAAAATGTTGAACAGGTGAATATGTTGAATAAAAGTTGATTCAATCCAGAGTGCTTCATTATTTCTATGGTACAAAATTTCTAATATCACTCATAATTGTTAATATTAATATGGCCAATTACCATTATCATTAAATTAAGCAAAAGTTGAGGAATAAAAATAATTTACCTTTTTCCATTTTGAATTTAGAATAGTCAGCTGATCCTGAAGACGAGCTGAAAATTCCGATTTTGCATTCTGCATAAGCTCTTGACCAGAGGAATTGATACTGTCAACATTGGGTTGGAGAGTTTTTATATCATCTTGCAATGCCTACATAAATAATGAAAGTAAGTTAATATGATATAAACAATCTCCTAGTGTAAATACACTGAAAATAAGGAACAACATCATAAGTTAAGTAGAGAAATACAATTATCTAGGAAGCTGTGTTACACAAGATGAACGATCAGATAATGAAATCAAAAGACGGATTGGTATGGCCAAGGCCACGTTTCAGAAACTGGGCAACATACTAAAAGATAGGAAATTGTCACTGAAAATGAAAAACAGAATTTTCATCTGTTGCGTTATACCTGTCCTTACGTATGGTAGTGAATGGAAAATCTCAAAAGAAATGGCAAAGTGTTTGGAGGCGACAGAAATATGGTTTTATAGATGGATGCTCAGAATATCCTGGACTAAACATACCACGAATGTAGAGGTACCACAAAGAGCAGGAACGCAAAGATCATTAGTGAGGAAAAGCAGCTGAAATTTTTTGGGCACATCATGAGGAAGGAAGGTTTGGAGGAGATCATCATGACAGGCGAGATGAATGGAAAGAGAAGCAGAGGAAGACAAAGAATAACCTATATTAGTAGTCTGACCAATTGGATGAATGTACGGAGTCTAGATCTGCTGAGAACAGCAAAAGATTGAGAGCTGTGGAAGACCATGATCACCATGGTTAGAATATTTTGCTTGTTACTGAAAGCTTGCTTGACAAGGGTGATTCTTCTTCTTCTTCTTATCTCTGTAGCGCACCGGTTGTCCTGGGTATTGGGCGCCTCCGTAGCCAGGTGGGCAGGAGCAGCAGTGCATAGAACACGCTTCTTGATTAGATGGGGGTTCGAGCGCATGATCCACCAAATACGGAGGAGGCAGAAAGGTCAGGGAATGACCACCACATATCCCCAGAGCAATATGGCCTTAGTTGCTAATGCTCCTAAAAACCAAATAACAACAACAACCTGGGTAATAAAATTCCCCAAATAACAAAACTGTTTCACTTGTTCCACTTTGTTGTTCCCCATTTTGATGTTTGTTTGAGGTTGTTCATCATTCTTGGTGACAACAAGTATTTTAGTCTATTGTGCATTTATCTTTAGATGTGAATCTTGTAGCCTTAATGATAGTCTTTCCAACATCTTACACAGCTCCTGCTCTGAGTCAGCTAATAATGCTATGTTGTCCGTGAATCTGATACAGTGAATCTGTTGTCCATTAATCTTGATACTCTCTGCTTCCTGCTTCATTTTTGTTATGGATTCCTCGATGAACATGTTGAAAAGATATGGGGATAAAGAGCAACCCTGCCTCACACCTCTCCTGATCCTTGCTTCCTTTGTGGTACCATTAATATCTATTTCAGTATGTTGTGTCTTGTACAGATGCAGGATAAGCCTTCTGTCTCTCCAGTCCAGGCCAAAGTTTTTCATGAGTCTGAACAACTTCTTCCAATTTATGTTATCAAAGGCTTTTTGTATATCAACAAAACAATCTTAACATTATAAAAATTTTTGAAATTCAAGAACTTAGATATGAGATAGAAACATTATTATTATTCATTTGGATCTTAAATATTCTCATCTGAATAACTAAGTCAATAGTATTCTTGAAATTCTAAAATTTTTGAATAGTACAGTTTCTTCCAAATTATTTTAAGAGGCTACTCTTCTCTTAACTTTAAATAAAATGAAGAAAAGAAGAGATATTTTCCATGTACCTCTGTCCTTTCAAACTAGAATGAAAAAGATCCAAAGTTACTTGTGAGACTTTATTTGAAATTATTATAAAAACGTGTTTCGTTTAATTCAACTCTGTTTTCGGACTTTTGAAGGAAACATTACATTCTTTGATAAATGATTCTATAAATTATGGTAATGATATTTACTGCAGCTGAAACATGACTTTTCACTAGTATTAAAAAAAACGCTTTGGAGAGACTACAGACGTTTCCTTTTCCAAAACTAAAAATCTTCATCGAAATGTTTACATTTCAAAACTGCCTTTAAAAAGGCCTCATACATACTATTTTAATCTTTTCCCAGTTCTCTTCTCTTTTTCATATATAACCAATTGTATTACCAGACAACTATAGCAATGATTTTTGAAGACTTTTACTCACATGCATTCACATGTGCAGCTTATGATACACATTATGGCTGAAGTATAACTATTTCAATCAAGCTAATCAAAACGTATGTTAATAATTCTATACTATATCAAACATTCATAGGAGTTTAACAATATATAAAAACTGCTTCAAAGTAAACAAAAAAAAAAAAAAAATCACATAATCAATCAAGTCAGTTTGCATAACAAAAAGAATAAGGTGATTATTTCTGATCTTCTTGGATGACTTCTCAGTACAAAGAACAAATTTTTTACAAAACAATTGTATGAATCATCACAATGAAAAAATAACTGTTCTTGAAAAGAGTACAGTCATAATAACAACCTCTGGCTCATGTACCTTATTAAAGTGGTCAGCAGGACAACAATAAAAAAATTGTTTTTTTACAGTAGGCAACAATCCTATTCAGAGCAATGGGAGATACAGGTGTGCATGTAATAACTTAACATATACTACTTATGTTAAGTATGAGTACATATCACTGTATTTATAAAAGTGGTTATTAAAATATATTTGCTCGTATAGTTTAATATTTTTTGTGGTTGCTGGCCTCCACCTCAAATATAAAAGTGGCGTGAATCTGAAAGAAGATTGGGAATCACTGATACAGAGGATAACCAAATTATAACTGGTAAATTTTCTGAATGTCCATCATGGTTATACACCATTGTGATTTAATTAGGAAAGAGCCACATACATAGCAGAATTTGGGATGATTTTACACTTAGGAGACATGACAATGAATGTGTTCCAGTAATTCAATTCTGATTACCAATTCACAAAATTACTTGAAACAATTACTTGAAATAATAAATAAGTTATGAAATAACAAGGATATAGATATATTCAAACAATTATATAAATATGAATATATGAAAAATAATAATAAACAAATAATAATTTAATAATTACATTCATGTAGGTTGGCTGAATAGTGTGAGTGATATAATCACTCACACTACTCAGTGTAATATAAATATAAATAGATAGATATAATATAATATTAGATATAATATAAAATGTGAGTGATATAATCAGTCTCATCACAAAAACTGAACATGCTAGAGGAAAGGTGAAAACAGATTTGGAATCAGCATCCAAAGGTCTATCTAGTCTGAATTTTTTTTTTTCACCAATGAAAAATTGTTTGTTGATCTGTGTTATAATGAACATGTAGATGAGGTGGGGACTTTTTTGGCTGATGCCACTAAGCTTTCCTTTCTTAACAGCATCAGCCAAAAAATTTTACCCCACCAATACTATAATAAGCTGTTGTTTATTTATTTATCCATCATTATGAAATGTGAGGCATTTTACAGAAATTTTTTTAAAATCTTTATAGTCAATAGAGTTAATAATTTCTAATCTGTTTAGAATTGGAATAATACTACTATTATATCACCACAGACATCTTTTTTAATTTGCAGCATGTTTAAAAGACTACACTGGTCAACAAGGTTTTGCTAACATGGGTGAAAGTAAGCATTTTTTGTTAATTTGTATGTGCTGATTACAAATATGACAATAAAACGTTTCTATCACGTCACATTTTTTTAGAAAAATGCAAAAACAAAAAAAAACGTAAAATAGCTTTAAAATCAACAAAATTGTCCAACATTGCACTCTGTACCTTTCCCAGTCAAATTTATTGTAACAAAAGAGACATATCTGTGTTGTTTAATGGTATACTAATACCTCTTTTTAGTTTTATGTCCATGAGGAGTGGTCAGTCTGAGTTATATTACTATAATCCTTATTTGAACCTTACTATATTTCCGGCAGCCAAGTGTCTCTATGAAAGACAACTTGTTCTCAAATTAATAGCATAGCTTAATTTGCGGTACTCACTTTTTTATATAATCTGCAATTGATGTGTTGAGATAGGATAAAATGGCAGTTGAGTTTAAAAATTGGAATTAATATGGATACATTTAAATTTTGGAAACGGAGTTTAAAATATGCTCAAGGAAATAGAAGTGCACATCTTCATCCTTGGTTGTCATGAATTAAAAGTTGAAATGATAAGGCTAGGAAAGTTAAACTCCTCAGTTTAACTTTCGAAGAAAGTTAAACTGAGGAGTACCACAAATTAACTGAAGAGTACCACAAATTTTTGTGAGTACCGCAAATTAAGCTATGATATTAATTTGAGTCAATTTAAATCGGTACTTTAAGAATTCTACAATTTATCTAATAGACAACTTGTTCTTGTTTACAAGCTGTCTTTAGCCCTTAAATGTACATTTTTGGGGTTAGTTTCAATTTGTAAGATCTAATGGTAGATTGTGGTGTTTTAAAGTTCCATTTTGGTCTAAAGAAAACTCGTGAAATGGAGGAAAAATGCCGTGTGCAAGTCAATTCGCCAAACAGTTTTTGCTATGTTTGTGAACAATTTACAGTGAAGTCGCAATGTCGATCAATCACAGACAAGGTGAAACAAGCTTATTATTTTTATTGTCACGTGGGTGATCAGGATAAAAGGTGGGCACTGCATATGTGCTACGTAAATCTGAATGAATAGATGAAGGGGAAAAATTCTAAAATGCTTTTTGCTGTTACGATGATCTGGCAAGAACCAACTCATCTCTAAGATTGCTATTTCTGCCTCAAAAATACTAAGGGGTTTTCAAGTAAAACTAGAATTATAAAAAAAATACCCCAAACTTCCATCTGCAATAAGACCAAGAGTCACTAGAGCCCATACTTGCCCCTCAACATCTGCCAATCCTAGTACAATCCTGAAAATGACAAAACGCCACACTTAATTGAGCAAAGTGAACTTAATGATTTGGTTAGGGATTTAAATCTTTCAAAGCAACAGGCTGAGCTATTAGGATCTAGGTTGCAACAGTGGAATTTGCTGGAAAAAACCACAAATATTTCTGTTTAGAAAGGTGCCTCCGTAACCAGGTAGGCAGGAGTAGTAGTAGTGCGTAGCACACGCTTCTTGATTTAGACCGTGGTTTAAGCCCATGACCACCAAATACAGAGGATGTGGAAGGTCAGGGAATGACCATCGCATATCCCCAGTCTGGATAAAAAACTTCTGTCAGGAAGGGCATCCGGCCGTAAAAATTGCATGCCAAAACAATAAAAAAAAAAAACGCTGACCTCATATATAATGGGAAAAAGCGAGGACAAAAAAAAAAAAAAAATTATGTGTTTAGAAACCAAAATGAAAAGTTTGCATGTTATTATCAAATGGAAGGTTATCTTTGTGTCTGCAAAGATGTAAACAGATTGATGGATGAACTAGGGTTTGAACACAATCCTGAAGAATTGAGATAATTCATCGATTCTTTTAAACACAGTTTAAAAGCAGGTTTGCTAAACAATGGTAATATCAAACCATCGGTCCCACTGGCTCATCCAGTGGCTATGAAAGAAGCCTATGATAGCATGTCATTGTTATTAAATGCCTTAAAATATTGTTGGAAAATCTGTGATGATTTAAAAGTAATGGCTTTGTTGCTCGGACTAGTAGTAGTAGTAGTAGTAGTAGTAGTGGCATGTGATGCAAGAAAGCAAATGTATGAGCTTATGCAGCATCAGCCAAAAAAAAAAAAAAAGATCACACCATTCCCTCCAAATGCCTGTCCAGTTCCTCCTTAAATTTATTCAACCTATCAACTTCCACAACGACAGATGGAAGTTTGTTCCAGCAATTAACCACCCGCTGGCTAAAGGAAAATTTCAATCAGATCACTGTGCAGGTGCCTAGTCTCCAGCCACTGCAATTTGCAGAACTTAAGCCTCTCTTGGTAAGAGGATCCCTTCATTCCCCTCACCAATCTTGTTGCCCTTCTCTGTACACGCTCAAGTAAATCTACACCCTTCCTAAAATGAGGCCTCCAGACCTGTACGCAGTACTCAAGCCGTGGCCTGACCATTGCCTTATACAGAGGGATAATCACCTCCTTTTCCCTGCTAGCAAAATTCCTATATATCATTGACAAAACCCCATGACCCGCCCTGGCAGCCTGTCTGCATTGCTCAGAAAACTTCATATCTGACTGCACAATTACTCCCAGGTCTTTCTCATTTTCTACCACCTTAAGTGTAGTACCACACAGTTGGTACGTTTCTCTGGGGTTACTTCTACCCATATGTAGTACTTTGCATTTGTCCAGGTTTGTGTTGTTTCCTGTGTTTATGGGATAGTCGAACCGTAGAACATCATTATATTGTGAAGGAATGGCCCATCAGAGAAGAATATGTTCCCAGGAAACTCAACGTCAAATGGATACCTTTAGTGAAACCTGAAATGGTGCTTCTCCCAGCATTATGCATTAAATTGGGTCTCATGAAAAATTCTGTAAAAGCTCTGGACAAAAATAGTGAAGGTTTCAAGTACAGTAATATCCCGCATAGCAATGATAATTGGTATTGAAACTTCTGTGTTATGTGAAACTGTGCTGATTGAGGTATAATTATAATGGGTTTTAATTGAATGCGTACCAGAGAAACAGTCTATAAATAAATTATAATAAATCTATAAACAATTTGAAATTTAAAAAATTGCAAATATTTTATTAATGAAAGGTAACATCATGAGAAATGAGAATAAATCCTTATTTAGATATTTCAATAATGAAGTCTAGTGAAGTTGTCTCTTTTTTTTTTTTTTTACTGCATACGAGTCTTTGTAGCATCGAATCCCATCGTGTGAAATTTGCTGTACCTTGATGGAACATTCAACATTCGGGTCTCCATTCGTAATCACCTCACAGGCCACATCGAACCCCCCAACCCCCCCCCGAAAAACTTTCTCCAATTCTGTTGAAAATTCTTTCAGTGCCACTTCAGTGTTATCCACTTCAGAATCGTTTTCCTCTTTTTCATATGCAGTTTGTTTATCAATTTCAAGGGGAGTTGCTTGTTTGTTTGTTTGTTATTTGGAGCATTAGCAACTAAGGCCATATTGCTCCAGGAATATGCGGTGGTCATTCCCTGACCTTTCTGCATCCTCCGTATTTGGTGGTCATGGGCTCGAATCCCAGTCTAATCAAGAAGCACGTGCTATGCACTGCTGCTCCTGCCCACCTGGCTACGGAGGCACCTCAAGGGGAGTTGCATCATCTAAGTCATTTGCATGCGAGTCAATACAATCAAGTACATTTGGCAGTGTCCAAAGTCACGAATCCCAAGTCTTTTTTGATCATTTAAATATCTTCAGCAATTGTCTGAACTTGCAATTCAAAACCAGTGAAATCATTTGCCAAATGGAGAAAAAACATGCTGCCAAACAGAACGTATGTTGTTGACAGTGATTTCTAGCCAAGATGCAGATATATTTTCGATCGCATTTCTCCTGCTTAAGTGAAATCACTTGAGAAAAAGTTTTCCACAGATAACGCCTTGAATGTGGCAATTATACCTCGATCCATGGGTTGTAAGAGAGACATTGTGTTAGGTGGAAGAAAGCATATTTTTACATTTTCATTGAGATCAGAAATTTCAGGTGGATGGCCTGGTGCACTGTCTAAAAGCAACAAAACTTTGAACTCCTCTTCATCTTTGCAGTAATGTGCAACCATCGGACAAAAGTAATTTGTGAATTATTCTGTAAACAATTCTCTTGTATTCCATGCTTTCTTATTGGGTCGCCAAATTACAGGCAATGTGCTTTTTACGCAACCCTTTAGAGCTCTTGGGTTTTCTGCTCTCAACACGAGTAGAGGCTTCAATTTAAAATCCCCAGATGAGTTTGCACCCAACAAAAGTGTGAAATGATTTATTGATGCTTTATATCCAGGTTGGGCCATTTCATTTTTAGCATAAAAAGTTCGTGAGGGCATTTTTTTTTTCCAGAACAGTTCAGTTTCATCGATGTTGAAAATTTGTTCGTCCTTGAAGCCACCTTTAATGATGTCTTTCAATTCACTGGAAAATCTTGCAGCAGCATCTTTGTTTACACTTGCACTTTCACCTGAGATACGAACATTGTGGCCGACCGGGCTAGCCGGGTGGGTAAAGTGCCTGCCTGGCAGCCCAAAGGTTGCAGGTTCGAATCCCACCTCAGGCTTTGATCAGAGTAGGGCAAAAACCTTGGGAGGTGCATTATGGCCACAGAAGCCGATGTGCCAACAACTACCAAAAAAAAAAAAAAAAAGAACATTGTGAAGCCCAACACTGTCTTTAAAGCAGAAAAACTAACCATAACTGGCTGTATGTATTTCTTTAGCATTTTCTTATGCATATTATAAAGGTTCATAGCTTTCACTTGAATGATGTTTTGACTGAAAGGAATTCTCTTTTGATTACAATCTTCTATATTAATAAAAGATGTTCCATATTAATCAAATCAAGGGCAAACTTATTTTGTTTATTTATCACTTTCATCATGTAAGAAGCTGTAGAAATTCTCTGCTCTTTATATTGTTCTTTCTTTTGAATAAACGTTTGCACTGATGCTTAATTCATTCCATTTCCCCTGCACGATTTTAGCATATGATGCACCATCTTCGTGGCACTTGATACTATCAAATTTTTATTTCTGATGTAAACCATTTACACTTAGTAGCACCACTGCTTTCATTACTTATCCTTTTTTGACTCCATTTCGTATTTAAAGTGGTAAAAAATAAATTGTGAAATGAAAAGTTTGAAAAGCTATCATTTCGTCTTGTTAGGATGGAATTATGAATACTGAACACTGGTGCATGTGAAACAATAGAGTTGGCACCACAGCATATATGTAGAGTACCTAGGCTACGGAAACGCAGCATATACGTAGAGTACGTGTCTACAGTATTGAATGAGTTTTAATATGTACAGTAAATTTTCTACTTAAACTTAATTGAAAACTGTGTTAAAGTGAAACCAGTGTTTGAAGCCATGTTGAGCGAGGTATTGCTGTACTTAAAAAGCCAGTTTCCAAAAAAATTTGTGATGCAAAGTTGAAGGAGTGTATTCATAGGCCCACAAATTGGACGGCCTTTAAAGGATGAAATCTTTGAATCTAAATTTTAACTCCACTGATGTCTGAATAACCTGCATGGAAATCCTTCAGAGCTGTTGTTAGCAGGTTTTTATGGAATAAAAAAGTAGTAATAGTAGTAGTGACATGTGATGCAGGAAAGCAAGCGTATGAGCTTATACAGCATCAGCCAAAAAAAAAAAAAAAAAAAATTTTTACAAAACAATTCCCTCTAAATGTCTGTCCAGTTCTTCCTTAAATTTATTTAACCTATCAACTTCCACAACGACAGATGGAAGTTTGTTCCAGCAATTAACCACCCGCTAGCTAAAGGTAAATTTCCACACATCTATTCTACATCTGTCTTTCCTGAATTTCAATTTATGCCTCCTTAGATTTGTAATCTGAACAAGGCGAACTTATTTGTTTATTTATCACTTTCAATCCCATCAGAATTCAGCGTGATCAACCCATTTGTCTTATACACCTCAATCAGATCACTTCGCAAGTGCCTAGTCTCCAGCCGCTGCAATTTGCAGAACTTAACCTCTCTTCATAAGAGGATCCCTTCATTCCTCTCACCAATCTTGTTGCCCTTCTCTGTACACGCTCAAGCAAATCTACAGCCTTCCTAAAATGAGGCCTCCATACCTGTATGCAGTACTCAAGGCATGGCCTGACCATTCTCTTATATAGAGGGACAATCACCTCCTTTTCCTTGCTAGCAAAATTCCCGTATATCAGGAGTGGTCTACTTAATTTGTGATGTGACCTACTTTTTCCCTTTAAAATGTGCTGCAATCTACCATCTCAAAAATTACATTGCACAAGGTGCACAAATCGAGGGATGACTGTGTATTTAAAATTCGTCGTGATCGACCGAAATTAAATCCGCAATCAACTGGTAGATCGTGATCGACTCGTTGGCCACCCCTGCTATATATCATTGACAAAACCCCATGACCTACCCTGGCAGCCTGTCTGCATTGCTCAGAAAACTTCATATCTGACTGCACAATTATTCCCAGGTCTTTTTCATTTTCTACCATCTTAAGTGTAGTACCATATGCAGTACTTTGCATTTGTCAATGTTAAACTCCAGTTGCCACTTCTCAGTCCATCTGCCGAAATTTTCTAGATCCTGTTGCAGTAGCACACTGCCATTACTGTCATTAACAACCCTGCCAACCTTTGTATCATCTGCAAACTTTGACATTAAGCCTGATACACCTTCATCAATATTATTGATAAATATACAAAACAACAGTGGACCCAACACCAAACCCTGTGGGACTCCACTAATAACATTAGTCAAGGAAGAGCAGCACCCATTGATTACCACCCTCTGTCTTCTCCCACTCAACCATCCTTTTATCCCTTGTAGCAACTTACCCTTAATATCATTCTGCTCCAATTTGTACAGTAGTCTTCCATGCGAAACAGTGTTAAAAGCTTTCCTGAAATCCAAGTATATGATATCAAAATTATTTTTTGTATCCAGTACCTCTGTAACCACACCATAATATCCAATCAAGTAATTAAGTAGAGCACCATAAAGAGTTTATAGAAGAATTTTTACATAACTATCAAAAGTTAGGATGCCGAATGAAGCCGAAGATACTCTTCCTACATTCACACCTGGACTTCTTTCCGGACACCTTGGGATCTGTCAATGACGAGCGGGGGGAAACGATTCCACCAAGATATCCACACTATGAAGCAGAGGTATCAAGGACGATGGAATCCAGCAATGATGGGTGAGTATTGCTGATTTCTGATGTGAGGACCATTCTGCTCAAAAGAAGAAAAAATAACTGTAAATAGTACGATTTCTGATTTTTGCCTCCACTTTTGTGGGTAAATTGCCTATTTAAATCCAAATAGGTGTTTATAAAGTTTAAATATGTTACTTTTTATGAATTTGGAATGTTTACTGGTCATCTTTTCTATTTCAAGCAATTAATTCACAAGAAAAATAGTCAGGTGCATTTAGAAAAGAAAAATTCACAATTTTTGGAAAAAGAGCATGAAGCCATAACATGAAAACGTGATGTGCTAAACTTTCTACTGTCATTTTCATTTTCAGCACATGCAATTTAGTCAAAATCAGTTGATTTTGTTCATTTATTGAAAAAAAAGTTAAATTTGTTGGGTAATGTTATTAATAAGAATAAAAATACAGGCAGTTCTCGCTTTACGAGTTTTCGTTTTATGAGTTCCAGGGTTTACGAGTTTGTTTTTTTTTTGTTGTTGTTTTTTTTCAAAGTATCAAGTATCAACAAAATATGAAAATTATTTTCATATTTTATATATGAAATATATTTATATATTTTCAAAATATATATGAACATTAATTGCAAAAAATGAATGTTAAACATTCATAAATACCGAATTTCAAACCACGTGCATAGTTATACAATACAGTGTACCGCGCTTTACGATATTAATCTGTTACCATCGTATTGTGAACCAAATAACACATTGTCTTTTGGTAATTCATTCCACAAACTTGGAAGTTGAAATTTTCGCTATATAATTCCCGAAAATGTCATTTTTATTGTGTAAATTGTATTAGTTACCAATTCAAATCATTAAACGCACTACACTTTCATCATTATCATATGTTATAAGAACCAATTTTGAACGACTTTGTGATATTTTTCTGCAGCAAAATTCTCGAAGTCACGACCATAAAACAATAAAAACAATTTGCACTTTCTAGTTTATTGGGCTTTTCTGTTACTGCAAGCGATTATAAACAGGTAGTAAACTAGATTCTTGCATTTGCCAAAATCCCGATAGCTGGAATTGTGTGGTTTTTTATATTATGATGGTGAAATATGTTTGCCCTTTACTGAATTCTTCAATCATATAAAAAACAAATAAATTTTCAGAATCTTCTCTTCATTAAACTACTTTAACTTGTAGCAAGTTTACTTCAAGTAAACTTGTTATTCGGCACAAATCGTGTTGCAATATCTGCTTTCTGTAATAAACTGCTTATGCATGCTATTGAAATTTTTTAAAGAAAAGAGAAGATTATCTTGGAAATAAACGCCTCTTGAAACATTTCTTAAGAAGACGACCTTTGTGCAAAAACCCAATGAGTGCTGAGCCAATAATAAGTGACCAACGAGTGTGCATTTTTAGTCGATGATGAAGAATAAACATTCTGTACATCATAAATAATTTCTCTATTATTATAATTTGCTTGATTTTACAAGCTATGTCTTCATTTCTTTGGATAAATAAATTATTGTTTAAACAAACTAATTAACTAACTAATTTCATTGTTAATAACGTAACCCCAATTTTTAACATTGGTCTATGGGAAATAAATTCCTGCTTTACGAGCTAGGAACAAATTAACTCGTAAAGTCGAGAACTACCTATATAGCCAAATATAATATGCTGAATCTCTGTAGAAATTAGAGATTCATGCCCAAATAAATGTTTACTTATTATCACAACTAAGATTTATTTATACCCAAGGCCAGTGAATTTCTAATCATATCAAAATCTATCCAAAATTTACAATATTGCTGACATACATTACTCTGTTCAAGTTGTGCTTCCAATGTGCCCAAATCTCCAAGAGCAGCATCTTCTGCACGTAAGAAAACGTCTACTTCCTGCATCCAACTTGATAGACCATCTACTTCTTCCTAAAATAAAAAGAGACATAAAAATTATCATGTCTTCAAAGGCAAGACAGCAGAAAAGTGGGAAAATATCAAAGAAAAACAGCATTTATAAGCATGGGAGTCATCGGAAAGTAAGTTTACAAGGCATATAAAAAATCAGTACCTAAGATGCTCCAGCACAATGTTTTAAACTTTCCAAAATAAACAAATTTTATCCTTCATTTGTAGACATCTCAATCAAGCTAGCCACTCATTTTGATTATGAACCTGATGTTCGGAGTCACAACAAAGTGTAGAGAAAATGAATTTAAGATTCACGTATTAAATTTTTAACTTTAGCAGACTTCTTGTCAGCTAAAGTTAACTTAAATTCCTTCCTCTTTTTTTTTTAATGAAAAAACCCCAAAGACGAAAGGTATTAGAACCTATAGTACTTAGTACCATGCTTCAGTTGAGAAGACAAAAGAAGATATTTGTTGACATTAGACTTTAACTTCTGTAGACTGTAATTTTCAGGAAATATGTAAGAAGCAACGTTGTTCCAGAAAACGGCAGCTGAATGAATAAACAAAATAGATGAAAAGTTGGTTCTGTGAGATTGAAGTTGGACAACAAATGGATGTTGGCTGGTGCAATCAAGTGTTCAAACTCTTTTGAAAGAGAGAGCGAGAATTAGAGAAGCTAACTCAGAAGAACAGTGCCCATGGAAGTAGCTGTAGAAAAGGCATGCAGCAGAAACAGTATGTCTATGAGACAGCGAGTGGAGAGACTCTGTTAGAGATGAGTCATTAATTAACCTAACTGCCATCTTCTGAATTGAATATAGAAGCTTGAGACAGGTTTTGGGGACACCACCCCAGCTGTGGGAAAAGTATTCCATGGCAGGGCAGAATTGCAATTTGTGCAGAGTGAACAGCAACACCAAGAGTGAAAGAGAAAACCAAGTTTTTTAGATGCAGGGAAACAATATTTGTAATGTGCTCATGCCAAGAGAGAGATTAGAAGTCACGGTAATCTCCAAAAGAGATATATCAACTTGCCTAGAAATTGGAGA
Organism: Mastigoproctus giganteus; assembly: GCF_048544385.1. Taxonomy (NCBI): domain Eukaryota; kingdom Metazoa; phylum Arthropoda; class Arachnida; order Uropygi; family Thelyphonidae; genus Mastigoproctus; species Mastigoproctus giganteus. The sequence continues at coordinate 28,825,336 of NC_143582.1, forward strand.
GTCACCAAAGATAAGCATACAGCAGAAGAATCCTTTTTGCGATATAAGAAAAGACAGAGTTTTAGAACGATTGATCAACTAAGTTGTCTTTGCCCCACTGGGAAATTACCTGGAGATTGGCATTAAAGGAACTGGTAGCAGATATTTGAGAAGTTGAATCTGATTGAGCAGGGCAAGGTTTCTCAAAATGGAAAGTGGAATGCAATGTACTATCATCGGCAAAACTATGGATAGGATTTCCAGTCAATGGAAGAAGGTCATTCATATACAAGAGAAAAAGAGTGGGAGAAAGAACTGAACCTTTGGGGACACCAGCATTAGTGGAGAAGTTAGAAGACAGAGAGCCATCTACCATCACCCTCAGTGAGCAATCAGAGAGAAAACTGGATGACCAATTACAAAAAACAGTTCGCAAACCATAACTGGAAGCTTGTTTAGAAGACCTTTATGTAAAAGGCAATCGAAAGCCTTTGAGATGTCAAGAGCAACTGCTTGTGTGTTTGACTGAACTTTTCCATTAAATGTCCATAAATGAGTAACACAAACCAGAAACCAGAATAATGAGTAACACAAACCAGTGGATCGACACTGATGGAATCCATACTGGCGATCATTGATCAGACAGAAGGCTTCTAGGTAGTTTAAGAGTTGGCGGTTAATTGATTTCTCCATTACTTTAGAAAGAGTAGAAGTAATTGAAATGGAACCAATATTGGATGGGAGGGATTTGTCACCATTTTTTTAGGAACTGGCTGGATATGAGCAAATTTCCAAGCAAAGGAAAAACACCTTTGGAATATGAAAGTGAAATAAGGCAGCAAAAAACAGCAGTAAGTTCAGGAGCACAGAGTTTGAGAACAAGTGGAGAAATACCATCAGGGCCTGGAACTTTCTTAGCATCAAGATTTGTCAAAATCCTTCTGACATCCTTTTGACAGAAGACCACAGGAGGCATTGAATGGAGCACATTGAGAATGGAGGGAGGTATTTTACCAAGATCATCAATATACGAGTTGGAAGAAAAATGGGATGCTATCAGGTCAGCTTTATCCTTGGCTAAAGTGACAACAGAACCATCTGGTTTTGACAGAGGTGGGAGCAGAGATGGGCAAAAGTTGTGGCCAATAGCTTTGGCAAGAGACCAGAATGCTCGGCTACCATTAGGGTAAGAAGCAAGTTTTCTAATTTTAGCCTGTTCAAAATCTAGTTTGGACTGATTAATAACTGCTTTACAATTGTTGTGAGTTTTGGTGCAGGCAGAAAATGAAACTGCAGAATTGGAAACAAGCCAATTACAATATGCAACATTCTTCTCTCGAACAGCCTTAGCATATTTATTGGAAAACCAAGGTTTAGATAAAGGCCGAGATTTTAAAGTGGAGTGTGGAGTAAAGGATTCCATTCCTACAAGAATAATTTCACTGACACAGCCTAAGCAAACACTGACATCAGAAGTTTTGAAACAGTAATCTGACCAAGGAAAAGAAATCTCGCAGGTCATCCCATATTTCTTGTAATGCCAAACAACACGAGGATAGGAATAGCCATGAGATAAAGGCTCCACTGCAGAAGACACAATCACCAAGTTGTGATCTGAGGTGCTTAAAGGACCACTCACTTTGACCGTGTACTTACAAAGGTTGTTTGTAAGAAAAAGATCAACTGTGTTGGCTGTATGGTTAGGATTGTCCAGTATTCTTGTAGGTAAATAAACAATATGTGCAAGGTCATTAGTAATTGCAAAAGCCTCGGCATCATGATCAGCTGGGTCTGTGTGATTAGAAAAAGGAAGCCAGCTGGAGTTGTGAACATTAAAATCACCAAGGAAAATTACCTCACTGTTAGGAAAGTTGGGCAGGAGAAAGTCATGTTGCAAAGAGTCCCAAGTCAAAGAGCCCCAAGTGATTAGTGGAGTTGGGAGAATGGTAGAGACAACAGATGAATTTGACAGAATGAGGAAGAGAGATTTTAAGAGGAGATTCCTTAAATAGGAAATAACAAAACTTGAATTGGAGCAATATGGCCAAAGCTGCTCTTGCACCATTAAACCCCAAACAACAACAACAAGAGGAGATTCCAAATTACCAAGTCTCTGACAGAGAATATCGGAACCAACATATGCACAAGTACCACCTTTGAGGCAAAAAAGAATCATATAGCAAATAAATTGGACAACCGAGATGAGCAGTAGTTGAATCAAGCGATAACTGAGATTCTGTCAGAAAAAATACATGAGGTTTGGCAGACTGCAAGTGGAAATGAACATTTGAAAAGGAATTATTACTACTCATAATAGTTTGTCTTACTGTATATTACTTTCAGCTATATAAGCACGCTCTGCAAGAGTTAGTCATTCCTTGCTTGTGTCAGGATGGCGAGTTACTTGCAGTTGACGCCACAAAGAAAGAGTGCTATTGTTGCTTTATGTCAGGAAGGATGTTCTTCCTGTCATATTGCTTATAGTGTCTTGTAATCAGTCGACAGTTAATAAATTTCTTTCTAAGCTCAAGAATACTGGTTCTGCTTATAGGAAAAAAGGAACCGGATGCAAACGAGTCTCTATGCCAAAAAACAGGACCGCACTTAAGTGCTTATGCCTTAAAAACCGTAAAGCTTCTTCGTCTGAGCTGAAAAGAGAATGGGAAGAACATACAGGAGTGGTAGCAAGTGCAGTAACAGTTAGAAGATGCCTCTTCAAAAATGGACTTGTAAGGAGCATGTCAAATGGACCCCTGAGCAGTGGAAGTCAGTTTTTTTTCTCGGATGAGAAAAAATTAAACCTGCATGGTTCTGATGGGAGACAAATGATTCGCCGCAGACATGGGGAAGAATACCATTCAGACTGTATGGTGTCTAAAGTGAAATTCCCTACCAGCCAAATGATATGGGGGTGCATTTCGTATCGCGGAGTAGGTCACCTGCAGTTTATAAAAGGTTCCGTAAATGCCAATGGATACCTGGCTATATTGGAAGGCAAACTGCTGCCAATCATTAGAGACCATTTCAACCTGCCAAGTAACTGCATCTTTCAGGATGACTCTTCTCCTTGTCATCGAGCAAAAAGTGTAAGTAGGCACTTTAGCTTCATTTCTACATTAGAGGTTCGACAGTAATGTCTTTATATTTGTTACAGGTGAGTGAAAAAAATGGTTAGAAGAATGGTCCATTACAACTCTTAGATGGGCAAGAAACAGCCAGGACCTGAATCCTATAGAGCAGGGTGGCCAACGAGTCAATCGCAGATTTAATTTTGGTCAATCACGACGAACTTTAAATATACAGTCATCCCTCGATTTGTGTACCTTGTGCAATGTAATTTTTGAGATGGTAGATCACGGCACATTTTGAAGGAAAAAAGTAGATCACATCACAAATTAAGTAGGCCACTTCTGCTATACAGAACTGTTGGGATCATGTGGAATCTGCAGTTGCCAGAAAGAAACCAAAGACCCTTCATGAACTTGAGGAAGACATAATTCGTGTTTGGAACCACAAACTATCAGTTGATTATCTTCAGAAATTGATTTTGTCAATGCCTCAACGGTGTGCTGCTGCCATCAGGGCCAGAGGCAGTTCAACTAAATATTAGTTTGTACCTGGTGAACTTTTCATTTTGTTTTCCATTTAAAATGATAAACTGAAGCAAACAGAGTTTCTGATAACGTTTCAGCCATAATTGCCGTGTTTACCAAAACTGTTGTATAAAGGTTGCAAATGCTCATTTTGGAATATTTTGAGGGCACCTGTCAAATACTAGTTAGCTTTGCCTTAACTATTAATAAATATCTTTTGTTTATATTTCTATTTGTGATACTAATCATAAATGTAACATACAATCGCAAAAAAGGTTAGAAATGTGAAATTGCTAGATGAAAGAAAGTGCTAGAGGATGCACTTTTCTTTGAACACCAGTGTATTTTGCACCTCATGTAGTGGTGTATTATAATAAAATATGCATTATGAACTACTATCTACTTTTTAATTCAATTATTTCTGCTCTATCATTTAAAAGTTTACACTGTGATATTTTATTACACTACACAACAAACTGTAAAGAAAGAAATAAGCATTTACAATACTCCCTAATATAAAAGGCCATGAAATCAAAACCTAGAGGAATTAATAACAATGCAACATCCCCCTTATTGACAAAGTACATGTACACAGAATGACATGATTATGTAATCAAGTCATTCTCTTTGTCCTTGTTTAATATTTTACCACAAATTAGTTTCTCTGTAAGCAAAGTCTTAATATGGAAGTGTGTTTGCTATAAGACACAAATAATCTTGAAAGTAAACATATAAAGCAGCAACAAATTCCACGATTTGTTGTGTTTTTTTTTTTTTTTTTTTGATAATGAAGAATTCTGATCAACCAGATGGACTGTCATGCCCATCTTACAAATGGCACCATTCCATTCACACAATACTATCTAAACATTTATAAATTCTATTAGCCATGTGTACACCTGGCTCAGGTTTGATAAGAAAACATCTGTGACCTATAATGGTGTACTTTACATATAATGTTATAATTACTCATTATAGAATAACTACAATGTCATTTACAACTACCAAAACAGATAAGTAATATTATTTTATGTCCCACTGCACACATTCTATCTGTACAGGCTAATTGTATAACTTTGTCCAATTATTGAGTAAAACATGATACATTTTAGAACCAATATTAATCGGATACATTCAACTCTGATTTGTACTCTGAGGCTATTCTTCAAAGAAATTTACCTAAGAATCCCCCCCCCCTGCCCTAATGAATATATTTATTTAAACTGACCATTATTTTCCTCAAACAGTTTATATTTGGTATTTATCAAGTGCTTTTTTTTATCTATAATTATATTAACATGAGTTTTCACATACCTGAAATTGATTAAGTTGATTAATAGTTCTTTCAAGATATTCTTGTCTTTCTTCCAATAAGGAACACACCTTACCCCAAAGGATATTCACTTGCTGAAGCTGCCTTTCAAGACTTTCTAACCATGAAACTTCTGCATCTGTTTGCAGTAGCTGCTCTCCTGTTGTGTTCACATACTGTAAGTTTGCTTCTTCCTCTTCAACTGTAGCTTGAAGTTCCTGAAAGTTCATTACAACACTGTTAAATTTGTCATGCACAAAAAAAAATAAACAGAAAGTAACTATACATAGTTCATTTGGCAGGAACAATTTCAAACATAAGAAAATAAATTTCCGTCTACTGACTGAGACAAAGTACATAAAATTGTAATGGATCCCACATTTGTAGTGCCATGCACATATACACACAACATGCATACAATGTATGCAACATTCTAGCTGAAATACTGTTTTCAATCTTCAACAAGCCATAACTAACCAAAAAGCCAGCTGTCCAAATATGGAGGATAGAAACAACTGATGAAAATTTAATCACATGAAGAAGAGCCAAATGATAATGAGATTCCTGGTACCAGTAGATAAATTACTTGCTATTAGGAATGAAAATACTACTGGTCCATATTTATAATGGATTAAGTGGTACCACACTTTGTAATATATAGCAATAGAAACAAAATAACATTCAAAGTAATACAAGTGACCAATATGTCTCAATAATTAACAAAATGCCTATTGAGCTGGACATCAGCTAGAGGAATTGCTACACGATCACGCACAAGCTGCTGTACAGGACGATCTGAATGTTGTTGTTGTTGGTATTAAGTTTAAAGACCTAAGGACTACTGAAGCCAAATTCTGTCAGTTCAGTTCATAATTTATTTCATATATCTTGAAACAACTGAATTATATACATACATATAGGCCAGCAAGCTTTATGTTAAGAGTTCTTCTATGCTGGCATGATTTCCATGAAAATGAGATAAAATCTGGGCTTCGTTCAATTTGCTGAATGACTAAAAGATACCAGAACAGAGGGATAAATAAAGAGCACAGTCTACAAGAAAGTAGCAGACTGCAAGTTAGGTGTGACAGGATGTGCACTGGGGTGGATCTTCTCCCAATAAAAAAAAAAAAAAAAGGGGGTATGTAAGATGAGTACAGTCAATTCTCAGGTCTTGCTAATACCAATTCTTTTCATCTGATTCGTCTGAAACTAGAGAGCCACAACTCTGGATCTTGTTTTATTTCGTAAAGTTTGTTATTGGTATTACTTTTCCAGGTCTCTGAGCAGTTTTCATAGCAGGCCTTGTCAATTACAGGCTTGTAATCTGTATAAGGAACTTGAAAGTGCTATGAGAATGTGGTAAGAGGTTGTTTAGTGGCAAGATCAGCAGTCACATTTCCCAGAATTCCAAAATGTTCTTGATTGATTGGACTCACTGCAGGAGAGTAACTGATAGTGAATAGTTATTCAGTGTAGGATGACATGAACAGAAATTCTCCCTTATGGCAAAGACTGCACTGAAAGAGCCAGTATAAATTAGGGCAGGTGAAATGGAACATTCAACAATCTGGCCAAGTGCTAGCTTTAGGGCATACAGCTCAGCAGTGAAGATACTGCATGTGGCTGGTATCGAGACTATAACTGTAAATGAAGGGAAAACTGCTGCTGCACCTATCGCATTGTCAGTTTTCGATCCATCAGTGTATATTGCACAAGCAGTGCAGCTGAGATTAGAATGGGCTGCATGCAACTGATACTGGAAGCAGATAAAACATCCTTCCCCCATTGGAGAGAAAGTGGTCATCACGAAAGGCATGAAATGTAAACAGGTGGTACAGGAAGAGTTGTGTCCTGAGATATGTCACTTAGATCAACAATCCAATTATGAAGAAGTATTTTTGTCTGATCAACGCAGGCCTGTTTTCATGTGACACTCTCATAAAAGGAATTCAACTGGTATTACACAGATACTCCTAAGATGCAACGGGAGACATTAGCATTAGTAAAGGAATATGATGCAAGAAAGAAAGCTTATAACAGAATCAGCCAAAAAAAAACCTAATTTCACCCATCTATTCAATCCAAATGTTTTGTCTAGTTCTGCCTTGAATCTATTTAAGCTATCAACTTCTACAATGACAGATGGAAGTTTGTTCCAGCAATCAACTGCCCATTGGCTAAAGGCGAACTTCTGCACATCTATCTTACAACTGCCTTTCCCTCAATTTAAATTTATTCCCTCTCAGTCTGAGCAACAGGAAGAATCCCATCAGCATTATGCCTGCTCAAACCATTCAAGGCTTTATACACCTCAATCAGATTACCTCACAAGTGCCTAGTCTCCACACACTGTAATTTGCAAAACTTAAGCCTTTCATAAGAACAACCTTTTCTTCCATTCACTAATCTTGTTACTTCTCTGTACATCCTTCTTAAACTGAGGCCTCCAGACCTGTATACAGTTTTCAAGGTGTGGCCTGACCATTGCCTTATACGAGGGGTTAATCTCCTCCTTATCCCTTCTAGAAAAATTCCTCTCTATCACTGACAAGACACCATGCACTACTCTTGCAGACAGTTTGCAGTGCTCAGAAACTTCATATCTGACTGCACAATTACCCAGAGGTCCTTTTCATTCTCTACTGCTGTCATTGTAGTACCACACAGTTAATAAGTTACTCTGGGGTTACTGCTTCCCATATGCAGTACTTTACATGTGTCAAGCTGACCAGGCTAGCCAGGTGGGTAAAGTGCCTGCCTGGCAACCCAAAGGTCGCGGGTTTGAATCCTTCCTCAGGCTTGGATCAGTGTAAAATGCAAAAACTTTGGGAGGTGCATTATGGCCACAGAAGCCGATGCACCAAAAACTAATGGGAAAAAAAAAAAAAAAAAAAAAAAATGCAGCAATTTGCCTCCAATGCCACATGCTTCAATTTGTGCAGCAGTCTTCCATTTTCAGCAGTATCAAAATCATTTCTAAGATTCAAATATACGATATCAAAATTATTCTTTGCATCCAGTTACTTTGTGACTACATCATAGTATCCAATCAAATTCATTAGACAAGACTTTCCCTTAACAAACCCATGCTGTGTCTGAGCTATAACTGAAGTCTTGTCTAGATGAACCAGCAGTGCTTCTTTAACCAGTGCCTCCATTAATTTCCCTGGAACAGAATTTAAACTAAAAGATGTGTAATTACTTGTGTCACCCTTTGATCCTTCTTTGTGAATTGTGGTTACATTTGCACTTCTCCAGTCTGTGTACCTCCCCCCCTGAGTCCAAAGAAGTTTCATAATTATGGCTAGGGTTTTGCATACTTCCTTTGCTGCCTCCTTTAATATAACTGGATAGATCCCATCTACCCTAGGGGCCTTTCTTATGTTTACCTTCAACAATTTCTCCTCCACTTTCCTCTCAGTTATTAGAAAATCATCTAGCCCACTGCCAGAGTTTAATTCACCTCTGGCATTTCCCTCCCTGAATAACTCCTCATGTGTAAATGTAGATGCAAAATACTCAGTTAGTTTGTTATCTACCTGAGAAAGATCATAAACAGTTGATGTTGTTTTTGTTCGGTTTAACGACACAAGGGCTTCTAAGGCCAAATTGTGTCTCTTCATAGTTAATTCATAATAAGCATATTGTAAGAGAGTTTAAATTAAATGCTTCTGTATAAGGCGTATACATTTTAGATATAATAAAATTTCTTCAATATTTGCTTAATTTCCTAAGAAATGAGATAAATCAGGTAATACGTTCAACATGGAGAGTGACTGAAAAGTGTTTGACTGGATGGTTGAATGTAAGGGACAAACAATCAGAAAATGAAGGATCGTAAGTAGCGTCTGACAGGATATCAGCAGTTGAACCATTGATATCAAGTGGACCAATCTGATTCATCCCCTTCCTTCTAGAGTTTACATAAGTAAAGAACTCTTTGCACTAAGTGTAAAGAACTCTTTACATAAGTAAAGAACTCTTTGCATCCTTTGCCAAAGATTTCTCATAATCTGCCTTTGACTGGCTAACCACCTTTGTGACTCAGTTACAGACCAGCTTATATCTGTCATAGCCTACTGTGCCAAAATCTTGAAAAATATTTCTTAGTTGGAAATAAAAGCCTAGTAGCTTCCAAGATTAACTCTTAGAATGCTTCCTATTTTGAATTTGCTGTTGCCAACAGCATCAGTTGGTCCCACCATATAGAATTTAAATACTGTCTCAGACCACCATAGTCATCTTTACAAAAGGAAAAACCCTTCCCTTTACCCCCGTTGGTAGTTATCTCTTTGAGTAAATCCCACAACTCCACACTGATCACTCCCACCTAGCGGTTCCCTTATCTGCAGATTCTTAACACATGAAGAATCACTACTGGTTTGTTTGTTTTTTTTTTTTTTTATGAAAACCCCAAACACGAGAGGTATTAGTACTTAGTACTGTGCTTGGGTTGGAGGTTGAGAAAACAAAAGAATATATTTGTTGACATTAGACTTTAACTTCTGTAGACTGTAATTTTCAGGTAATACGTATGAAGGAAGATTGTTCTAGAAAATGGCAGTTAAATGAATAAACAAGGAAGATGAAAAGTTAGTTCTGTGAGTTTTAAGTTGGACATTAAATGGATGTTGGCTGGTGGCAGCATGTGTTCGGACTATTTTGAAGGAGAGAGCAGAAATTACAGAAGCCAATTCAGAAGAACAGTGCCCATGGAAGTATATATAGAAAAAACACATGCAGCAGAAACAGTAAGTCTATGAGACAGAGAGTGGAGAGACTCCATTAGAGAGGAGTCATTAATTAACCTAACTGCCATCTTCTGAATGGAATATAAAGGCCTGAGAGAGAGGTTTTGGGGGCACTGCCACAGATGTGGGAACAATATTCCATGGTAGGGCAGATTTGCTATTTGTACAGAATGAACAGTAGTTTGGAAGAAAAGTAACACAGAGAGCAAAAGAGATAAAGTTTTTTAGATGCAGGGGAAGCAATATTTGTAATGTGCTTGTGCCAAGAGAGAGAGATTAAAAGTCAGGATAATCCCCAAAAGAGATATCATTTTGCCTAGAAATCAGAGTGTCCCCAGGATAAGCATAGGAGCAGAAGAATCCTTTTTTTGTGAGATATAAGACAAGGCTGAGTTTTAGAAAGACTGAAATCAACTAAGTTGTCTTTGCTCCACTGGAGAATTACCTGAAGATCAGCATTTAAGGAATTGGTAGCAGATTTTCGAGAAGCTGAAGCTGTTAAGAGCAGGGCAAGGTTTCTCAAAATGGAAAGTGGAATGCAATGTGCTATGGATAGGATTTCTAAACTATGAATAGGATTTCCAGTCAATGGAAGAACATCATTATTATACAAGAGGAAAAGAGGGGGGGGGGAGAGAACTGAACCTTGGGAGAAACCAGCACCAGTGGAGAAGTTAGAAGACAGAGAGCCATCTACCATCATCCTCAGTGAGCGATCAGAGAGAAAACTGGATAACCAATTTAAAAAAAAAAAAATAGTTGGCAAACCATAAGATGGAAGCTTGTTTAGAAGACATTTATGCCAAACATGATCAGAAGCCTTTGAGATGTCAAGAGTAACTGCATGTGTTTCACCAAACTTTTCCATTCAATTAGTCCATAAATGGGTAACATAAGCCAGAATATCACCAGTGGATCGACACTGATGGAATCCATACTGGCAATTGTTGATCAGACGGAAGGTTTCTAGGTAGTTTAAGATTTGGCGGTTAATTGATTTCTCCATTACTTTAGAAAGATTTGTTGCTGTTGTTATTTGGTTTTTAAGAGCATTAGCAACTAAGACCATATTGCTCCGGGGATATGCAGTGGTCATTCCCTGACCTTTCCGCAACCTCCGTATTTGGTAGCTCGTGGGCTCGAACCCCGGTCTAATCAAGAAGCATGTGCTACGCACTGCTGCTCCTGCCCACCTGGCTATGGAGGTGCCCCCTTTAGAAAGAGTAGAAATAATTGTAATGGGACCAATACTGGAGGGTAGGGATTTGTCAGCCTTTTTCTGGGAACTGGCTGGATATGAGCAAATTTCCAAGCAGAAGGAAAAACACCTTTGGAATATGAAAGTGAAATAAGGAAGCAAAGCACTGGAGTAAGTTCAGGAGCAACGGTTTTGAGAACAAGTGGAGAAATACCATCAGGACCTGGAACCTTCTTAGTATCAAGATTCGTCAAAATCCTTTTGACATCTTTTTGATGGAAGTCCACAGGAGGCATTAAATGGAGTATGTTGGGAACGGTGGGAGGTGTTTTACCAAGATCATCAATATACGAGTTGGAAGAAAAATGGGATGCTAGCAGGTCAGCTTTATCCTTGGCTGAAGTGACAACAGAACCATCTGGTTTTGACAGAGGTGGGAGCAGAGATGGGCAAAAGTTTTGGCCAATAGCTTTGGCAAGAGACCAGAATGCTCGGCTACCATTAGGGTAAGAAGCAAGTTTTCTAATTTTGGCCTGTTCAAAATCTAGTTTGGACTGATTAATAACTGCTTTACAATTGCTGCGAGCTTTGGTGTGGGCAGAAAATGAAACTGAAGAATTGGAAACAAACCAATTACAATATGCAACATTCTTCTCTTGAACAGCCTTAGCACATTTATTGGAAAACCAAGTTTTGATAAAGGACGAGATTTTAAAGTGGAGTGTGGAATAAAGGATTCCATTCCTGCAAGAATAATTTCACTGACACGATCTGAGCAAACATTGACATCAGAAGTTTAGAAACAGTAATCCGACCAAGGAAAAGAAGAAAAGAAATCTCGCAGGTCATCCCATTTTGCATTCTTGTAATGCCAAACAATACGAGGTTGGGAATAGCCACAAGATAAAGGCTTCATTGGAGAATAGACAATCACCAAGTTGTGATCTGAGGTACATAAAGGACCATTCACTTCGACCCTGTACTTAAAGCGTTGTTTGTGAGAAAAAGATCAAGCGTGTTGGCTATATGGTTAGGATTGTCTGGTATTCTCGTAGGTAAATGAACAATCTGTGCAAGGTCATAAGTAATTGCAAAAGCCTCAGCATCTCGACCAGCTGGGTCGGTGTGACTAGAAAACAGAAGCCAGCTGAAGTTGTGAACATTAAAATCACCAAGGAAAATTACCTCACTGTTAGGAAAGTTGGACTGGGGAAAGTCAAGTTACAAAGGGAGAAAGTCAAAGAGCTCCAAGTGATTAGTGGAGTTGGGAGAACGGTAGAGACAACAGATGAATTTTACCCAGTGAGGTAGAGAGATTTTTTAAGTCAGAGAAGATCGAAGAGAGAAGAATCCAAATTATCAATTCTGACAGGGAATATCGGAATGGACATATACACAAGTACCACCTTTGAGGCAAAAGGAATCATACAGTGAATAATTTGGGCAACTGAGATGAGCAGTTGTTGAATTAACCAATAACTGAGATTCTGTCAGAAAAAGTACATGGGGTTTGGCAGAATGTAAGTGGAAATGGACATCGTTGAGATTAGAATTGAGACAACGTATATTCGTGAAATGAACTAGGAAGTGTTTGGTAGGTGTAGATCTTTTCGCAGATAAGCTTATTCTATTAGTTTGACAATTCATGGTGTATTCAATAGTAAGAAGAATTGGAGGGACATGCTGTATGAAGTATTGAAATTTTTGGATATGGCATACATGTGGTAAGAATATACCCAGATCCTTGACATAACGTGGCCTCGTCAATGCCTCCTGCATACACACTACTCGGACTCCCTCCATTCACTATCTGGCAGAGTAGAGGTAGCAAGATTACACACTAGCTGATCCAGAAGCTTCCTAAAGGATTACCAATAGGTTCGGTCCAGTGTACTAACTAGCGGCCGGTCTGCAAACACAGTTTTAGAGATGTACCCTCGAAATGTAAGGAAGATTGGATCACGCCACGATGTTCATGATAATCTCAAAAGTCATCAATCATACTGCATGATGGAAGAGATGGGGAAGGGCTGACTGGAACTTAGCTCTGGTGACTACATATGGGTTCCACCACTTCAAGCCTCCAACTGTTATTGCACTGGTTGATGAGTCATCTACCACCTAGTACTGCCTGGTAACACAGAGGGGCGGCATTTCTCCATGTGGTGTTGTTGTTGTTTGGTTTTTAGGAGGATTAGCAACTAAGGCCATATTGCTTCGGGGATATGCGGTGGTCATTCCTTGACCTTTCCGCATCCACGGGATTTGGTGATCACGGGCTCGAACCTCGGTCTAATCAACCATGTGGTGTGGGCGCCACACCTCGATCCCTGCATACGTTGATTCATACCTGGATGGTCACCCACAATGTGCTTGTGCATGGAGTTATACCCAGGATTATTAACAGTCCCTCATGATTACTAATTATCATTACTAATTACCATCATGAAGGTGCAAGCAGAGGATTTGGCTGTCACAGACCGTCCGGACATCGCCGAGATTGGGTCTACTTGACTTGAATGTCACCCGAATATCAGTTCCATCAGCGTATTACTCCCTCCAGTTGTCTCCCGAACATGATGCTGTAGAAAAAAATCATCCAATAAATCCATAAAAGTCTTGCTAGTGTGTGAGTGACCAACCCACAAATTCCAATCAATATCTGGGAAATTAAAATCCCCCATTATAAGACACTCTGAATTACTGGTCCACTCTACTTCTCAGTACAGCTGTTTATTATACTCATCAGAGTTATTAGGCTTGTAACACACTCCTACTCTCAATTTTGCTTTCTCAGTGCTTATGTCACACCGAACTGATTCGACACTGCAGTGTCCAGCGATGTCGACAGGCTGTACTTCCTTGGATTTTTATGTGTTTCTTAACTAATAACATAACCCCTCCTTCCTTCCTATCCTGTCTAACCTCCCTGTACACATTGTACTCTCCAAATTTCAGTTCTGCATTCCTTACATCTGTATGACACCACGTCTCTGATATCCCAACAATATCTGCCTTTCATATTTTTACCAACACCTCAAATTCATCAAATTTATTTACCAAACTCCCAGCATTGCTGTACGTGTAAGTATACAGGCACCTATTCCTATTCTTAGCTACCCTAACACAGCCCACGTTTTTACTTGTTCTGCAATGACTTCCAGCAGTCCCTGAAATCTTCTGCACCTTGTTTTCCAGGCTGTTGCTCATTCCAATAGAAGTGCAAGAATCACTTTCACCTATGGTAGCAGCTAGTTAATCTATTTGTGTATACCCTAAGCTAACAATTTTCCAACCCACCTAACACTGCCTCGACAGCATCAGCAAATATTCTTGCACCCTTTCTATTTAAGTGTATTCCATCCCTGTAGAAGCAGTCTCTCCTGTTAACAAGCACAGACCAGGTTGAGAAAAAAAATTGTGCACAATCTCTCCAGGGCTGGATTGATTGACAAGGCTCTCATCATATACTCCCACCTATTGTGTCTGGGCAGAATTGCAGCGCTTTCAAATTCAACCCTAACTCATGGCTTTTTTTCAACATTGACCTGTACTTGTTAAGTAATTCCACCGGTCTCCTACTCTTAATATTATTAGTGCCAACGTGTACAACAATATCACCTTTTTTTTTTTTTTTTTTTTTTTGTGCCCTTAAAAGATGATATCTGCTCTACAACATCTTCAACATTTGCCACTGGCAGACATACCCTGGTACTGTTCCACCTATTTAAGACTTCAGCGCTTAGCAGCATTTTGAGAGAGCAATGTTTTTCTGTAAAGTTGTAATGGAGGATCATGTGTTTCAATGTAAAGGTTTTGGATTGGAGAAGTCTTGAAAACTCCCAGGCCTGTCCTCAAAGCACTGTGCTGGTTGATGTTTAGTTGTTCTAATGTGCTTATCCTAGCACAGTGGTATACTGGAGAACCATAATCTAGGCACAAATGGATTAGAGACTTGTAGAGGCATAACAAGGTAAAATAGTAAAATGGACAAGACTGATGAAAGTATATTCAAATGCTTTAGACAACTAGTTCTGAAATGAGTGATGTGAGCTTTAAAGTTTAGCTTGCTGTCTAATATTAGTCCAAGAAATCTAACAGTATTAACAAGTGGGACTGGAGTTTTCTTTATTTATAGTTCAAGATCAGGATGGAGAGCATGTAGCTTGCAGAAGTGAGTGGCAGTGCATTTCTTTTCTGATAGTCGATAACTGGACTTCACAGAAGAGTTAGAGCTGCCATTCAATGGTGTTCATACTTTGAGATGGACAGTTTCCAGTCAGTCTCAAAGTATGAAATGGTAAGGCGTCCACATTCATGTAAGCTTCAAAAGTTCTTGGGATATCCCGTGTCATGTTGCTAACTTGAAATGCAAATAGTGTTCAACTAAATATTGAATGCTGTGGTATACCTTCCTCCCGAATGTGAGATGTAGGGAGCATGTTTTCATATTGGACCTGAAAAGAATGCAGTTGTAAGAAATTTTGAATTATTTCAGGTAACTGTCCCTTAGTCCTAAATGGTAGAGACCCATTATAATAATGATACCAAGTAGAATAATTATAATAATGATACCAAGCAGCGTAAAATGCCTTTTCAAGGTGTAGGTTGATGAAGGTCTGCATGAAGATATTATCCAAATGTTTCAATGACAATTAAAAATAACTGTAGGTTGTAACAAGCCTGCAGCATCTAATATATATTAAGAAACTAGAAAAAATTTTAATTTTGGACTGCATCATGGATGATACATAGCATTGACCATAAAGTAGAAGACAAATAATTCACTATGCAATAAAAGCAGAAGGGAAAAAATTTAAAGATTTGAAAGTACTAGGAAGATCATGCTGATTCTGCTCAACTTGCATGGGGGGGGGATCTCCACTATTATGTCATTTTGTATATCAATGTGAAACAGTCATATCACTTCAATAACTAAGCACTGTTCATGTGATCAGCTGTTTGCCAAAAATAAGATGACTCCTCAGATGATTTAGCTGAAGATGTCCCTTTGTTATGGAAAAATGCATGAATGTGCAATACAGAAACCCTCTGAACCACTGCTAGGAAGTGACTGACCATTCTACATATAACCGTAACCTTGTTTTGTAACTTTCGCATAAAAGAAACACATAAAAAAACTAAAACAGTGCATCCAGTTGACATTGGCAGACAGTACAATGTTGAGTCAGTTTGCTGTGATGTAAGCACAAGGAAAGCAGAAATGAGGATAGGAGTGTATTATAAGAGGAGTGTATTGTGGCCTAATGACTATGATGATACAAAGAAGAAGCGTACAGAGAAATAGAGCAGGCCAGTTAATCAGAATGTCTCATAATGGAGGATTTTGACTGGAACTTGTGAGCTGGTTACTCGCAAACTAGCACCACATTTGTGGATTTATTGGATGATTGTTTTCTACAGCAGCATATTTAAGAGGCAACCAGAGGGAGTAATACAATGATCTAATTATCAGCAGTGATTACTCATGCATTAAGAATTTGTAGATAAAGGAACCACTAGGTGGCAGTGATTACAGTGTACTGATGTGGAATTTACTTAAAGATGTAATTACCATCAGGGGTAAAGGGAAGGGTTTTTGTAAAGGTGACTACAGTGGTCTCAGACAGTTTTTAAATTCTATATACAGTGAAACCAAATGATGATGTTACCAACAGCAAATTCTAAATAGGAAGCATTCAAGGAATTAATCTCGGAAGCTACAAGACTTTTCATACCAACTAAGAAATACTGTTCGAGGTTTAGGCCTAAATGGGTGTCAGATGAACTAATGAGACTTGTGGCAGAGAAGAAAAATGTGTGGGATGCATATAAATTATCAGGTGACACAGAAACCTATGGTAGACATAAGCTAGTCTGTAATCAAGTCACAAAGGGGTTAGGCAAGCAAAGGTAGACTATGAGAAATCTTTGGCAAAGGATGCAAAAAAAACAGCGAAGAGTTCTTTACTTATGTAAACTCTAGAAAGAAGGGGGTGATCAGATTGGTCCACATGATATTGATGGTTCGACTGTTGATGATCCTGCTCAGGTAGCTGACATACTAAACGAATATTTTGCATCAACATCCACAGGAATTCTGTAGGGAAGTGGAGAACAGAAGCTTATTAAACTGTAACAAGGAGCTAAATGATTTTATAATAACTGACAGCAACACGGAAGATAAATTGTTGAAGTTAAATATAAGAAAGGCATATGGGGTGGATGGGATCTATCCAGTTATATTAAATGAGGTAGCAAAAGAAGCAGGTAGGCCCTAAGCCATGATTATGAGGGCACCCTTGGATTCGATTCAGGGAAGGCCCCACGGAGACTGGAGATGTGAAAATGTTTCCCCAATTCATAAAGGGGGATCAAAAAGTGACACAAGTAATTACAGACGTTTAAGTTTAACTTCTGTTCCAGGAAAAATAATGGAGTCACTGGTTAAAGAGGTGACACAGGATCACCTAAACAAGACAGCAGTAATAGTTCGGACACAGCATGGGTTTGTTAAGTCTTGTCTGACAAATTTGATTGGATACTACGATGTGGTCACAAAGAAACTGGATGCAAAAAATTTTGATATTATATACTTGGATTTCAGGAAAGCTTTTCATACTATTGTATATGGACGACAACTATACAAATTGGAGATTATACTTAATGCAGTATGGCATCAAGGGTAAGTTGCTACAATGGATAGAAGGATGGTTGAGTAAGAGAAGACAGAGTAGTAATCAATGGATACTGCTCTTTGTGGACCAATGTTATTAGTGGAGTCCCACAGGGTGCGGCATTGGGTCCACTGTTGTTTTGTATATTTATCAATGATATTGATGAAGGTATATCAGGCTTAGTGTCGAAGCTTGCAAATGACAGAGGTTGGCAGGGTTGTTAATGAAAGCAATGACAGTATGCTACTGCAACAGGATCCAGAAAAGCTGGGCAGATGGGCTGAGAAGTGGCAACTGAAGTTTAACATTGACAAATGCAAAGTACTGCATATGGGTAGCAGTAACCCCAGAGAAATGTACCAACTGTGTGGTAGTGGAGAATGAAAAACTTCCTTATCCCTGCTAGGAAGTTTGCTAGCAGGGATAAGGAGGTGATTATCCCATTGTATAAGGCAATGGTCAAGCTACACCTTGAATGGTGTTTACAGGTTTGAAGGCCTCATTTTAGGAAGATATAGAGTTGCTATAACGAGTACAGAGAAGGGCAACAAGATTGGTGAGGGGAACAAAGGGGTTCTCTTACCAAGAAAGGCTTAAGTTCTGCAAATTGCAGCATCTGGAGACTAAGCACCTGCAAGGTAATGTGAATGAGGTGTATAAAGCCTTCAATGGTCTGAGCAAGTTCAATGTTGATGGGATTCTTACTCTTGCTCAGATTACAAACCTGAGGGGGCATAAACTCAAATTGAGGAAAGTTGCACACATCTATTTCCATCTGTTGTTGTGGAAGTTGGTATATTAAATAAATTCAACTGGACAAACTTTTGGAGTGAATGGTTAGATGGGAAGGGATTTTTTTTTTGCTGTAAAAACATCTTTGGCTGCACCTACTAAATTTCTGACTGTAGTAAAACAAATTTGTTACAATTTTGCGATGAAGAAATGATATCATTTGACATTATTTACATTAAGGTTGCCAGAACGGAAATGTCATTTCCATTAATGTTACTAATCTTCATATTTCTTTTAGGTATTTTGATTTGTATATCATAGTTAGAAAATAAGAGCTTTTGTATTGTAAATATTTTATTCATCATTCACAAATTTTCACTAATTGTCCTGTCTTCCAGCTGAAATTAGTGAATTTCAGATGGAAGACAAGATATAATTGATTTATGATAACTGACATAACAGACGTATACTTACAACTGCAATGTATGTAAAAATCTCTTAAAAACAGCATCGATTGATGTACCTGATCTTGTAGTGGAAATTGAGGGATTAGTTCTTATTTGTGAGATCAAACATTTCTTGCAGGAAAGTAATTAACAGTTTAGTTTCTTCCAGTCCAAAGTTAACGTTGAAATCTCCACTCATAATCATGGGTATTTTATGTAAATCTTTCTTTAACAGTGATGCACCTTGAATTGAGTACGGCGGCAAGATGAAATGAATGAAGTCAATTATATCCTGTATATCACTGTTATGAGAAATATAAACAACCTGTGTAAATATCACTTGGCATTTGGATAACAAGCACTATGCTAAACATATATATCGCCAATCGGCCAAACACTGGCTATCTAACCAGTCATTTGTCGATAGATGACATCTAAGTATGGCGTAACAATATGTACCTTGTCCATCTTGTTGTGATATATTGCGACTCCAGCTGTCCATTTGGTTTCTCGCTTGAACTGAACCATGCAATCGAAATTCAGGATGCTGACACTCTCATTATTTTCTAACCAAGTCTCAGATAGCAGCAAGATTTGGCATTGCTGTGTAACAGTGTCAGTGAGGGCAGCATGGTGCACCTGTAGGCTTTAGCAGTTCAGTGAGAGAACTGAGAGTTCCTTCCTATTGTGTATGAATTTGAGCAAGCTGTCCTGTCTTGTTTGTAGACAATTAGCCGCAAGCCTGGCAAACTCATGTTGTAGATCGATGGTGGATGTAGTGTTTCTCAGCCCATAGTAGAATCTCGTCACCTGTCAGTGAGATGTAAAGTCCACTGATGTCAGTTATGCGCAACAGAGCAACATAAACCTGCTGCTGTACATGCACCTTTTCATACTCATAAACCACTTTATAAAATGTGACACCTTGCAAATTGTGCATCATGATTGCAAAAGCTGTATGAGAGGAAAGTGATTTCTTTGGCACAGATTGTGTGGTTCTTGTTCAACGAGATATATATATATATATATATATATATATATATATACACAACTTGTGTAAGTATAAGTCGGCATTTGGGTAACAAGTACTCCACTGTAAATATATCACCAACGGGCCAAACACCGGCTGTCTGACCAGCGGTTTGCCTTGCGAGCAGCACAACTACAAGATTGATGTTTGATTGCATGTATCTCACCGTCTTCTTGCAAGCTAAATTTTCAATCTTAGCTACATTATGTATTTACGTATTTGGTTTTTAGGAGCATTAGCAACTAAGGCCATATTGCTCTGGGATATGCGGTGGTCATTCCCTGACCTTTCCGCATCCTCCGTATTTGGTGGTGATGGGCTCGAACCCCGGTCTAATCGAGAAGCATGTGCTACACACTGCTGCTGCTCCTTCCCACCTGGCTACGGAGGTGCCTTCAATCTTAGCGAGGTGGTATGAGGCTCGAATGTTGTTGATATCAACGCTGTTGTCGAACTCTGGGTGCTCATTCATGATCATAATGATCTGTCACTGTAAATTGCTGATCCCTCGATTCATCTTGTTCACGTACTCAATGACATATGCAGGGCAAAAGTATTCCTCCATAATGAATTGGATGTCGGTGCTTGATTTCAAAATGTTACAAACAAACAGGTCGAATGGATTGTGCCACTTCTCACTCGGTTGATGAAATACCTTGGGCGGATTTATGCTAGCTCTTAGAACATCCAAATAATAGTCATAGAAATTTACATTATTTAATCTGAAGAAGGCATCAATGCCGACATAATCGTTATCCTCTAGATTTTGCCACATCTTCTTGTAATGAGCACTGCCTTTTACTTTGCGCCTGAATGTTTAAAGCCTGGGCACTAATATATTTCTTTAGCAACAAGGCATGAAAGGTGCTTCAAATTGACACATCTGTCATTTATCCGGTGTTATTGTCTTATAACACATGAATATATGTTTGTGAGTTTGAAACTTGATGCTTCCCGAAGCCTCGCTAGCAGAGACAGATGCTAACTTCTTGATCATTGCAATGGCGTCTGCTTTGTTCTTTCTCAAAGGACCTTTGTAAGCATTATTTAGCCACAGCAAAATGTGCATGTATGGACTACCATGATGTTGAAATTTTATGTGCTTGAAAAAGTTGACCACGTAAAATTGACCAAACGGCCTTTAACATTTTGAGTGCAATATGTTCATAATTACATCCACAATCTTCTTGAAGTACATTGCGCAAATTACAGCATCTTCATTCACTAGCATCGCCTTCTGCTGGAAGTCCATGTTGCTCACATCACCTCACTAATATTGCTCCCCTCATTCTGTAACTTGTACAATAGCTGAAGCAAGCACAGAATTTCATTGGCACTCAGAGTCGAGAATATTGTAGGTTTACCGAGCTATTTAATCATGGCGAATAGATCACGCTTATGTTGAGCTCAGTAGTAGATTGAGTTTGGAATTGTCCTTAGGAAGGCCAAATTGTTTCTTTGGATTGAACTTGCTTGCAGGTCATTTTTGTATCTTTATCTATGTATTTGAAAGCCACTGTCAAAAGTCTCTCGCTCTCAATCGCATTATCTTCACTGCAACATAAAGGAGATGGTATGGAGTAACACTGCATCTGTCAGATCGTTTGAGCTCGCTCATTGCCATCACGAATGGAGTCACATGTAAATTCTCTCTGAATATTCTGAATTGTCCAAGATGGACAAGGAGAATTCCTCTGAGCACTCGTCAAATTGTAAGCTCTGTGGTACATTAGTTTCTCCTGGGGCAATTCTAAGATATTTATTGTCGCTCCACATTTGCTGTTGAGTGATGATACTTTCTTCAAATGGAAAAGCTTCACTTATATCATCTTTAGCCAAATTAATTTCCATGTGACTATCATCAAAGAATGACTGATCTATTGCGATTTGATACCCAACAGATTTGATACAATTGATAGAGAGGCATGTCAACCAAATATTTAAAGCAACGCTTTAACCACTCACTTTCTTACTAACCCAATCAAACAGCTGGACTTGTGTATTTTCTTGCATTTTATGTGCATATTTATACAATGATTGTCATCAATCTTCCTTGGCAAACGATGGACCATCGTGTTGACTGAAACAGGCACATTGTTCACTTGGCCCAGAATGCTGTATTGTCCACATGTGTGTCTCAGGTGCTTTATTTGCATGAATGGTAAGCAAGGAGAAATAAGCCTCTCTGTCACTAAATCCAACTTCGGTAAATGCGATGGAATTTCTGGGTAGACAAAGCCATTCGACTTAGATAGTGATGGAATGGTGTTGTTCTTAAGTGATCCTCTGTGGCTATTACACACAAGGATCCCATCGACATAGGGAAATGCAGTGCATATCAATGGTGAATCTTTAGCAGCTGGTTTCTTTGTGTCATTTTCGAACCATAGACAGCCATGAATGTAGCATACAGAACAGAAATCATTTTTCCTAAATATCCTTTCAAACTCTCGACGTGTGTTCTTATGTAAATAGTAGTTGGTGTAAGGAAAGAGAGCTCGATCATTTAAACTCATCTGCTCCACAACTGGAGAAGTGTTCCATTGTACATAATTAATACTCACTTCGGGTACATCATTGTTAGATGAAGCGATACTGCTTGTTAAAGGCACTGCTAACAATGCTCTGCATTTTACTTTGGCATCACTGAACACTCAGCTATAGCAGTGTGGCATTCAGTCCCTTTCGCTACTCAGAAAATTATTGATGTGAAAGCACCTATAACAGCACCTAATGATGGAATGTAATGAAAATGCGAATCAGACTAATCAACAAATAGCTACTATCAAATGGATAATTAAGCTAATGACTTGGATTTCACTAACCTCTTCCAAACGTTGATTCGGTTGAGTAAGTAGCAGGTATGAGCATAAAACGTTACATCGTTCATACTAAATATTTTGGACTGAAGTATGACCCTACTACTGTCACTAAGGTTGATTTGGTAGACTAAGTAGCGTACGCGAGCATAAAACTTTACATTGTTCGATTTTTAAAATGGTTCTGATTTTCATCAAAGATGTTTTCACATAAACCATCTTTTGTGTGTACAGGGTACACAAACAGTTTTTTTTGGCTGATGCTGCATAAGCTTGCTTTTGTGCATCATTTGCCTCTACTGATGCTAACTTGACTTTTTGCTTTCTGAAAAGCACAAATAAGGAGGAAATAAATTCAAGGACAGGAAACAGCTTGAAAGCTATCTTAGAATGGTATCATCAGCACCCAAAAGACTAGCTACTAAATCTTTTCATTTGACTTGCCCTTTTCATGCTGCCTAATCCAAACTGTTTAAAAATTCTTTACAATTATCAACTGCTATTTGTATTTTGCTTGTTTACGTTTATAAGATATAAGGAGAGATAAGCTTCCTAAGTTTATTTTCTGTAAGGAGTGGAAGAACTGAGATAAATTTAAAAAGTGATACCACATTTCAACAGTAAGAACAGGTCTATAGTTTAAAAGTGAATAAGAATAGAAAATTTAAAGCATACAATGATCACACAAAAAGTAACTAGGCAACATAAATTATACATGTGTTGGTCCCAATCTTCTGGTCACAAGCAAAATTTCTGGTTTCTTAAAGTAACAACTATCAAAACTGCAGCATTAATTAACTCACTTAATCATGCTTCTGGAATTTTAATAAGAACACCAGTGCAAATATTAGTCAACTTTGGAAAACATATCCATTAGATTTGCAAGTCTTTATGAATAGCATTGGGGTAGTACACAGTTACTTTTTTTAACACTATTTTTGTAATTGTAATGTTATACATTTGTGTTACCTTGAACTTTTGCAGCTGATCTTCCAAAGAATCCACATCTGCTACTAATACTTGTTCAGATGTCAAAGCATCATGAACACTCATTAACCAACTATCCAAAGCTTGTACAGCTTCTAGAAATTTAGGAGGTGGTGCTTGCTGAAGAGCATGATTCAAGCTTCTCTCTAATTCCTCTATGGGGAAGAAAATAAAAATTTACTTACATATGCATGCATAGTATTTATCTAGTTATAAAAAATGCTTGCAAGTATTTGGGAACAATACCCTTATTAATTTCATTAGCCATAGCGTCAAAAAAAAAAAAAAAAATCAAAACGCAATAATAAAGAAGCAACTATAATAAATAACCTGCACAAGATCCATACAGAAGTGTTATGATCAAATTAAGTATCAGCTAATAAATGAGAAAAATATTTAAAAAAAGAAAAAAAACTTTTTTTTTTAGAGTAACCAAGCTGAGAGAGAGAGTATCTGCAAAATACTAACACCTTAAAGACTGTTCATCAAAGACAGATTTATTGACACTGTTTATTTACTGTAATTAAACCATTTCTCTTGATCACAAAAGTAGCATAGTGAATACAATTCTCTTATGCTGCTTAATGCAGCCAGAGACTACACAATAATTACGTTATATGAAAGATAGTATGAATCAGAGCTGTAATACTCAATATGTTCTACGTTGATAATAATATTAGTAAATTAATAAGAGGAGTTTACCTCAATATAGTACGTGGAACACTTCCGTATGATACCCTCCAGAAATTAAAACGGAAAAAACGAAAAAATCGACAACTTACCGGTACATTAAAGTAAAATATAAATAATTAAATAATCAATTTAACACAATTCAAAATCAATTCAAAACAATTAAAATTCAAATTAACACAATTAAAAGAATCTAACGAAAATATTCAAAACGATTTTCCTTCCTGAAGCTGACAATGCTTTTCGACCGACTGTCGTGATCACAGGAATGAAAATTCCTGTGATCACGAATTTTCATTCCTGTGATCACGACAGTCGGTCGAAAAGCATTGTCAGCTTCAGGAAGGAAAATCGTTTTGAATATTTTCGTTAGATTCTTTTAATTGTGTTAATTTGAATTTTAATTGTTTTGAATTGATTTTGAATTGTGTTAAATTGATTATTTAATTATTTATATTTTACTTTAATGTACCGGTAAGTTGTCGATTTTTTCGTTTTTTCCGTTTTAATTTCTGGAGGGTATCATACGGAAGTGTTCCACGTACTATATTGAGGTAAACTCCTCTTATTAATTTACTAATGTTATATGAAAGAAGACACACTGGTAAAATTTCTATATGATATTTAGCTGATGGAATCAGCCAAGCTAAAAATGATCTTATATCAACAATGAAAACATGCAAATAAGATTAGTGTATGTTATTACATAGAAAAGTACAAGAAAGTATTTTATATTTCTTATATAACTAAATGGCAAACATATTTAAGGATAACTAAATTTTCTTTAAACAAGGACTTCACTATTCCATATTATTGCACTAAACAAAGTTATTCATCATCATTATTGATCATTAAGTTTTAGCAAGAGCTTATGTTTTTTACAGTACTCACCTCTTAATCCATGTGGTTCAAAGGGAGAATTGAAACTGAAAGTTAAATTTAAAGATGCCCCCAAGGAAAAAGGAGTGCACTTCTCTTTATTTAGGTTGTCATACATAATTAAAACTGATGTCTTGCTAAAGCTTAATGATAAAAATAACCGGTACTATAAGTCTTTTCTATAAATAATTCACATTCATCATTATTGATTAAATAAGTGCTAAGATAAAATCTCTAAAGTATCACAGTTTTAATGATGTATGACAACCTAAGTAAAGAGGAGTGCACTCCTCTTTACCTTGAACCATTTTTAAATTTAACTTTCACTTTATGTCTTCGAACCATACAGTTTAAGAGGTAAATACCATAAAAAACAAGCTTTTGCTAAAACTTAATGATGAAACTAATCAGTACTATAATTCCTTTCTATAAATAATTTGAATTCATCATTATTGATTAAATAAGTGCTAAGATAATCTCTAAAGTATACAGAATAGTTGAAATGTTAACCAACCTTTAACACAGTTTACCATTCCATTAAAATAATGTTAAATCTCACAGCTAATCCATTCACATGTCAAAAATATTGTATGTAAATAATACATATTACCAAACTATGAAGTTTCGTTCATATTTTAAAAGTTATATGTGCAACTTACCAAGTTTACAAGTTGTACCTTCCCACTGTTGACAGAACCTCTCAATTTCCTGCAGAATGGGAAAGTAGGAAGACGACGATGACTTCTGTAGCTGATATTTCCTCTCCTTTAGTTTAGATAATTTATCATCTTGAGCACGTAAAGATTTTAATCGCAACTAAAAAGAATCAGAGACATTGAAAGGAACTATAGGCAAATACTAACTACACACAATGCACACAGACATTTTAATAAAACTTTAAAAATTATGATGGCCATTTGTAAGATTCAATATTTCATGTAATTTCTAATTAGTGAGATCTTTTTTCTTTCTTGTCATAGAATATAATACTGTTGGGCAGACAACTTGTGTAGTTGAGGTCTCAACTACACAAGTTGTCTGCCCAACATGTCTAATAAAGTTGAGACTTTAGGATTTCCATAATGTTTTTTTACACAATATAATACTCTTGTCTTAGATGACTTTTTATTGTCATACAGTGGCTCTTAAGAGTACATGTAAGAAACCTCTGCAACAAGTTTTCTCACAAAGGAATAGACCAAAAAAGTCATCTATAGGATATCTCACAGAAAAGTACTTGAGATCCCTACTAAAAGTGGAAGTTGTGCCATATTCTATTTCAAATTCGAAAAAATGTCATGCTATAGCATGTTTTTTTTTTTTTTTTTTTTTGATTTGGTAGTTGTTGGCGCATCGGCTTCTGTGACCATATTGCACCTCCCAAGGTTTTTGCAGTACTTTGATCCAAGCCCGAGGCGGGAATCGAACCCGCGACCTTTGGGTTGCCAGGCAGGTACTTTACCCACTCGCTAGCCCGGTCGGCCTATAGCATGTCTCATAAAAAAGTACTCTTACTGAAAGTTGTGTCATATTCTATTTATAATGTTAACCAAAACATATTAACGAATGTCTTTACCAAACAAATAACTAGCATAACACTGCAAAACCAATGCATCTGGCTAATGAGTTATATGGCATTCTGACAATGTATTTTGTCCTACTGTGGGTAACCATGCCTTTACCTTTAACTACTTCAACATCTTTCATCTTCCAAATGACAACAATGTGATTACTACCTGCCAATGATTCCTGTATCATAAGCCCTGGGATGTCATCTAATTTGTGAGTTATGTTGAGGTGGTTTCTGCACTGGCCAGGAGAGAGTAGATAAGAAAATACAAATTATTTGCTTCCCTCCTCATTTAGGTAACTATCCAATTACCCTTTGAATTTATTCAAAACTTCCTGTAATTTTTATTTCTTAACATTCCAAAAATTATGGCACACTGAATGGGCTTTCTCAAATATAGGTGGCAGCAAACATGTTAATCATCTACCTCTACAATTAGTTACAATACTGTTCAGTATCTCCAACTTTTCCAATTTATTCTATCAAATGCCTTTCTCAAATGAACGAAAAAATGCAAACATTTCTTATTCAACTCTGTGTTTCCCCCTCATCAAAATTCTCATTACTGCATCTCCATTTCTCTCCCTTCTGAACCCATTCTGTTCATTCCTTTCATTTCTTCTATTCTTTTCCCCTCAATCTTCTGTTCTTTATTCTCAACATAATGTTTTTTTTTTTAGAATGTTAAACAAAACATATTAACAAATGTCTTTACCAAACAAATAACTTGCATAATGCTGCAAAATCAATGCACCTTTTGCTCCATGCAATATCAAAAGAATACAATCCAGAAAAATAAGGACAATGAGAATAACGTATAAGTTTGGATTTTTCTGGATTGAATTGGCTTTCTC
The DNA here is from genome assembly GCF_048544385.1 of Mastigoproctus giganteus. Taxonomy (NCBI): domain Eukaryota; kingdom Metazoa; phylum Arthropoda; class Arachnida; order Uropygi; family Thelyphonidae; genus Mastigoproctus; species Mastigoproctus giganteus. The sequence goes on from NC_143582.1 coordinate 28,852,856, forward strand.
AAATGGCTATCTTAAAAGACTATAATTCAGAATAAAGCAGAAATTAAACACCAAAAAATTATGGGGTTTCATTATCCTCATTTTTTTTCTTTAAGCCTACAGAATATTTTGTGGGAAAGAAGAAAGTACAATCCATAAATCGAATCCACTAACACAGTTATAAAACATAAATAAGTAATAATAAACTTCATGGTTAAGTCGACAGCACAGAAGAAATCCCAAATAATGGGAAACACATTATGCATTAAAAGTTAACATTGATATAACTTTGAATAATACTATATTCTGATAATACAAGTTATGAAAGCTAAAATAATATAAATTATCATCTTTTGCATATTTTAAATAACTCCCACGCTACACTTACTTTGCACTGTTCAACCATCCTTCTTAAATCTTCAGGTTGATGTGAATGCTGTAAAGTCTGATTACTTTCTAGCCATTTAACATGTGATGTGAGAACTTGCTGAAGTGTTTCTTTATCTTCTCGTAATCTATTACTATCAGCCAACTTCTCTACTTTTTTTCTCTGTGTAGACAATGTCACTAAAACTTCTTGCCATCTGCCTTCTACATCTTGTAAAACTTGTTGAACAGGCTTAGAATCTTCACCAACTAAACATAAATTAAATTAGTTTAATGCTCAATTTAAAAAGGCCTATGATCTTTATTCTTATGGTTAAATTAATTCCTGATTATTTTTCCCATAGTAAATACATTGTAAATATAACTTGAAATATCAACATTTTCACAATTAAAAAAACATGAAGCTACAATGTGATAAACAGTTTTATGAAAGAGATATGATGATTTACCCAATCTTATGTAACATGTATTCACAATGACAGTAATCAGTGTATACTACCTCAAAAGTATCTAGATGAACCAGTGTTATACTTGGTACTTCAAGAATAAGATACTATTTGGGTAGTAGTGGATTATAAAAAAAAAGATCTGGAGTAATTGACATTCTGACTGCCAATGATATGCAAGAACTTTTCCAGTAGGGATAAAGAGCCAATTATCCCATTGTATAAGGCAATAATTAGACCACATCCAAAATACTGTATATAGGTTTGGAAACCTCATTTTAAAAAGAACACATATATTTGTATGTTCATAATGGTGCAGAAAAGAGCAACAAGATTAGCTGCAGGCACAAAAGGATATTCTTGGCAAGAAATACTGGGGTTCAGTAAATTGCAGTTTCTGAAAACCAGACATCTACACGATGACCTAATTGAAGTATACACGGTTTAAAAGGGTAAAGTAAACTAAATTGTGCTGTGGGAAATTTTTTTTTTTTTTTTCTGATGCTGTATATTATAAGCTTGCTTTCTTGCATCCTTTGCCACTACTAATACTAAATGTTCATGGCATCTTTACTTTTTCTCAGATGAAATATAAAAGCGGCATAAATTTAAACTGGAAAAGAATGGTTCTAGAACAGACATTGGAAATTCACATTCGGTCATTGAGTAATTACTTGCTGGAATAAACTTCCACCTGGTGTTGTGGAGGTAGGTAGTTTGAATAAATTTAAAGAAGGTTTGCCCTACAAATTACTAGAAGGAATGGAGATAAGGAATCATTCCAACCCTGGAAACCTAAGCCAACAGATCGACCAAAAACAAAGTATCCAATAAAACTAAAAAAAACATAATATGCCAAGGGTGGAGTGGGGGTAAAATGCAACAAATTTCAGAGAAAAAATATGTTCTTAAAATTAGAGAGAGAGAGAGAGAGAGAGAGAGAGAGAGAGAGAGAGAGAGAGAGAGAGAGAGAGAGAGAGGAGGGAGGGAGGGAGGGGGGGAATCTTTATTGCAACATTTGATTGTAACTGGCTACAAGGGATAGTATTGCAACTTTCCCTTCACTCCCAAAAGGCCAGGGGTTTACAGATAAGAGGTGTTACAAAAACATTAAATACCATAAGACATTCAAGAACAAAAACAAGATGACATTAAATGATATAGGGATAAAATGAAATGACAAATACATATAATACAATTTACAGTAGTGACTGTTGTCCTCATGGTTCATGGCAGAGAGCAGCAAGAGCACTGTCAGGCTTGTTTCCCATTATGCTGACTAATTAATTCACAGCGGTCTCCAACCGGGGCAGTTTCACTTCCGTCTGGACAGTTGCGATAGTTTGCAACGCTTTGTCAAGAGATGGTGGCACTATATCTGCTGTGGTCGCCATTCCCTGTATTAGTTAAGGGGTTTGGCAATTATCAGATGCAGCTGACAGTTTGCAGTCCATGGAGGGTGTTGGGCCGAGTATCCCACGTCTATATCATCGGTTGACGGCAAATTTCTTAGGCTCAGCGTCGATGTCCTGTATTCATCCGAGCATCTGGTATGATAGGAAACGATCTGCTAGGTGAAGGAGTGAATGAAGAGGGCAAATAGTTGGGGTGGCGCTGAGCTGGGCAGATGGAATCTCCAGCCACAGAGATCCCAGAATTAAAGAGATGTGATCAGACCGGTCAACATCTTTACTGTGATTATCAGTCTTTTTTCAACATTTCAACGAGAGAGAGGGCAGCCTGGGGATACCCAGGGCCTGGGCCATTTCAGTTGTATGAACTTGGGATGGTAACCTGTGCTTGTAGGTTACCATTTCAGGAGCCAATATTCCGCTGCCCAGATGGATTTTCTGATCGTAGGTGCTGCTGACGCCCAGATTTCAGCTGCATAAAGTAGTGGGGAGTATATAATGGTCATGACATTTTGTTCCTGTAACCCTGTCTGATACGTAATGCAAGCATTGTTTCGCTCTCCATTTCAGGTGCACCGCATGACTGATGAGTTTGTTGATGTACTTGTTGAATCTGAGTTTTGTGTCAAAGACGACCCCCAAATCTAGATGATATGGAACAAACGGGATGGATGTTGGGCGAGATGATTGTTGTTTCTTTCTTCAGGGAGTAGAGCATGCACTTAGACTTCACTGGGTTAATGTTAAGACCAAATTGTTTAAGGTAGCCAGCTATTTGTGACGAGGACACTGTTAATTTCCTCTGTGATCCCAGAGGGGTCTGTGTTTGTTTGGATGGTGATCAATATTTTTAAATCTCCACATAAGACAATACATCTGGTCTCTGGCTTATGAAAGGGAAGATAATGGCAGTAAAGAGGAGACCAGAGAGGACTCTCCCTTGTGATACTCCTGTAGATGTTTGCTTGATATAGGTTTTTTTGAATGATGGAGTATGATAGTATGGTTGAGAAGGAGTGATGAGAGGAAATGCAATGCATCCCCCACCTACTGAGTAGTTGTCTTCAAGCAGTTGTAGGAGGGCAGCTACCTGAACGGCATCAAAAGCTGCTTCGAAGTCGAGGTATATTACGAGTTCTTCTTTTCTCTGAAATGCTGTAATGATGCTGTATGTGGTGGCAAGGAGATTGGTAATGGTGAAACTATTTGGTAATGAACAATGAATTTGTGGTGGGGCATCTGGAAGTAGTTATTAGAGTCGGAAGGAGGGCTTTTTCTAGTAGTTTCAGGAGACATGAGGAATTGGAGATGGGTCTGAAGTGCTTTTCAACAGCGTTCTTATTTTTGGGTGTGGCCTTACCAGATATACATTCCATTGATGGGGGGGAGATGCGGCTGGTCAGCACTGCATTGAAGATGCTAACAAGGGGCTGGATGATCCCAGGCATCTCAACATGAACTGCAGTATTACATCAGCACCCACAGCTGTAGAGGACAAGATTGAATTCAAGACTGTCAAGATTTGGCTCTTTGATATGGTGATAGTTGTCAGAGAGTTCTGTTTGTCAAGATTGAATATGTGGTCGAGGTTACTGCTGAATCCCGTAACGTCTTCAAATCTGGTTATGAAGTCAATCCACCTCTGAGGGTCAAGTTGCTATGGGAAACTGGCAGTTTATTCAGTGTATGGTATCTTACCTACTGCTAGCAAATGATCAAAACAGCTCTTGATGGCCTGGGATTTTTGGCGGCTGAAAAAGGCTCTTGCTCTTGAAAATGCTATTCTGTCATTAATTTCACCAGACTGCTTCCACTGCTTATGGAGTTGCTGCTTTAGTTGAAAGCTGGAGTTTAGATGTGGGGACCACCATGCTTTAGAGTGGGGAGTGATAGTGACTGTCTTTGAGGCGGTGTATTAAGCTACCATAATAATCCACTGAGTTAACAAGTCGACTGCTAGTAGGGTATCGTAGGATTCAAGGACATACCACAGGATGAGAGATGCTGCTGTAATGCATCTGGAAACATCCAGATATTTTGGACTATAGATTGTTCTTCATATTACCTGTCCTTTTGAGTTGTAACTTGGGATTGGTGGTTCTAGATGTATTAGGATTGGGTCATGGTCAGAATTAAAGTAACCATCTTAAGGAGTCTCGAGCGTACGGACCATAGAAGTGAAAATCAGATCCAGGTGGTTTGTACCCCTTGTGGAGCCTTCATTTTTTATAGTAAGGCCAGCCACACCAAGCTGTGAAAGAAGCAATTTTTTCATGTGTTTCAGATATGGCAGGAGGTTGAAATCTCCACAAAGAATTCACCAATCCAACATAACATTTAAATAAAATTAAGAATTATGAATAATAGCACCCAAGACCTTTAAAGCAGAGTAATTGGAGTCAAACCAAACTGAAGAATATAATAGTATGAAGTAATTTACACAATTTGTGAATATAGTGCATGCTACTTATTGTAATAATGGATAATGTTAACACTTTTTGTGAAGTACTGATCAGATGTACACTAATAATAGACAAAATGTAATTTCTTGTAATCAATACTTTGGTTGATGTTATCGCCTTTTACCTTATCATGGTTATGCATGTGCAGTGGAAGATTATATGGCATCCAATTTGTTCTTGAACTCCAACATGTTATTACTGATAATTCTTTTATGATTTGTATGGTTGCCTGTGTTGTTATTCTAAAAGAAAGTCCTATAATTGTACTCCTACTAATCTGATTGTTTTACAGTAGAGTATTAACCTTTTCTAACTCTTGGTTTTAATATTTTCTTAATTTTTTTTTTAATGATTTGTTGATTTCCAGAAACACTAAATTTTGTTTTTATTGAAGACTTTCTCAAAGAAATAGCAGAGAGATAAATTAAACTATTTTATAGTGCATGATTTTAATTTTTTTTTTCTGTCCACTTCTGCTTTTTTATGTACACATTTCCACTCTGCATAAAGAAACAATGCTCAATAGCTGCACTCTTGTTTCTTTGGTTATTGTTATCACTTTAGCTGAGTCCCCAAATGATCACAATAAGCAGTGCCCACTGTATTTTATCAAGGCATATATCATCAAGTAAATGGGGAAGAGGCTCCAATCCATGCATGACCAAAACTCTCTCTGAAACTGTTAACAATAATCTCAGATGAAATACTATGTCTAAAATTAATTTCCACAACACCAAAAAACATCAAACTGAAATTGCTAAAAAAAGAACAAGCATAAAATCATTAAAATGTGAGATAGATACTACCGGGGGGGGGGGGGGCACTACATACATGCAAGTGGTCACAATGTCAAAAAGCACTTGCACATTTATAATTAGACAAATGAACAGCTGCAACTCCAAAACAGTTTGAAAAAATCTTCAACACCTTAAATTTATTTCTGCAGAAGATTACAACACTTCCACCTCGCATACCTTCTTCTTTATTCAACTGAATAAATTAGAAGGAAAAATTAAATAAAAAAATCTATAGATCAATCTTTATTAAACTATACTCATATTTGGAAGGACTAATTAAAATACCATTAATGACTATGACAAGAAAATTTACTTGCTGTGATAAACCCCTACCACACCTACATCTCTCTTTACTGAATGTAATAAATGAAGTTTCTTAATATCCACACTGAATTAAATACAAATGAAGAATACAAAAACACTAACATCAGCACAAGTTTAGAATACATCAGCATGTTAACTAACAGTATGCCAACTCAAAAACAAAAAAATGTAATACAATTCCAGCACATGATAAACCTTTACATAAATGTTTTTCTTACTCAATTTTATAAGTAAATTATAGAAATTAGCATAAAAAGTATCCTATATCTGAGAATGTTCACCCATATACCAAAAAATTTTATCCCTTTTCATAGCTAAAACTATTTTATAACTATGAATAATTGATCAAAACAAAAAATAAATAAATAAATAATAATAATAAACAAATGAATGTTGACAAAATGAGATCTTAAAATCTAACCTTATAAATAACTTTCCAAGCACTTATCTTGTCACTGTGTATACCATAAATTTTAAATTAATTTCACTTACATTAATGCATACCTGTCAACTTTTAGAAAACAGAAAATTTTTAACACATGCAGTTTTCAGCCAGAGGAAACCAAAAAGTACAAAATATTTTAGGAAAAGCATATTTCAACAATTATTTTTACATTAAAGCATATAATAACATATGCTTTAATATAAATTAGGCTTCATTGTCAAGTTATGTTAATTATAGCGACAGAGAGATAAAAGCACTCAGAAACAGAGATAGTTAATTGCTGCAACTTGCCTGTAGTATATAAAGTTGATAAAATTAAACCAAGGACAAGAATGATTAATAGTAATACAGTTTATCCAAACATTGATGGTGAACATGTATGTCAGTTTAATACGGTGTTTGAAAAGTGAGTCTCTTAAGTAAAACATCTTTGAATTTTAAAGAAACAGTTTTACAAATTTAACATTTTATCTTTATATGTATATTCATATGTATATTCCCCTCTCCTCAAGAAACAATACATTAGACTATCACAAGCATATAAGTAAAGTACTATCCAATAATGTGCAATTTATTCCTTTTAGGGGTGAGTTTATAAGCACTGTATGGGCAGTGGCAAAACTACAAATTTTGAGCTCCCCAAGAGATTCACAAACAGACCCCACTCATGCTCTTTAATAACTATGCCCAGCTAGCCAGTCATCTTGACCCTTGTTCTTTCACCCCCCCCTCCCAATAATGGTGGACCTGGGTAGCCCCTGAACCCCTGAGGAGCAGTTTTTCATGAAATTTTGAAAATTTGCAAAAATTAACATAAATGATTTTAAATATTAATTTGTTCTTCTTTTGGCTATGTTGCAAAATATTAGACAAATTATTTAAAAAATCAAGGGAGGGGTTTGGAAAAAATCAAAACATAACCATAAAAAACTTATCATTACTCCATTTTTTGACATAATATCTTCTACATCTAATTAGTATCACTGTATTCAATTTCATCAATTTCTAAATCTAAATTTCTGATTATTTCAGCTTTTGCAAGATAAAATCAGACGACAGTGGCTGATGGTTCACAGGCATGATTGCCTCTCTGCTATTTTAAAATTATTTTTGTGCCAAAATCTGTTAATCTAATCAAATCTGTGTCTAATCACTTAGAAACATAGATAACAGATGGCAGCAGTTGCATACTTTGAATAAAATAATATACACACTCTTAATCACTCCAGAAAGGGTTACTGAACAATTTGTAGAGCAACCAATTTGGTGAAGAATGCTTTGAATTGGGGGGGGGGGAACAATCCTCAGACAAGCTGAAAGTTTCTGAAAAATATCTTCAAAAGCAAATTATGAGAATTACCCATTGTGAGCAAATCACGCAAAACCTGCTAACACCATTAACCAAACAGAGAAACTAAAAGTGTATAATAAGCACATAACTGATATTCTCTGTGATTAACATGAGTGATCAAAGCAACCTAACAGCAGTTTTGTAGTCTTATGTTGACACACACACACACACACTTGAAAAATGTAAAAAACTTCATTAAAATCCAGAAAAAATAGCTTTCAAAAATCATAAAAGACACATTAATAGTGGAAATATTCTAACCAAACTAGAAAAGTTTGCAGGTATACTAATGTATTTAATCATAACAGATAAAGTTACTAAACCTGACTTTAAGTCTTCTGCCACCTGCCTGCCTTGAGTCAAAAGTCGTTGAACTTCTTCTTTATGAGAATCAACATCTGCTTCTGTGTCCTGAATGGTAATACATTTTTTTTTTCCTTTTTTATTTTAAGAAATGCTCAAAATATAAAAATTGTAACATTGTTAAAACTTTAATATTTAAAACAAACAAGATTTTTTATCATCAAAAAAAAAAAACTTTTTTGCAGTACAAGTCATGCCTCTTGGTTTTACAAAGGAACAATGGTGCAGAAGATATCTTAATAGGTACCAAAATAAATAAACTCAATGCTTCAATTTTGCATAACCTTTATAAATGTATTGCTTCTGAACAAAATAGGAGCTACTTATGTTATATTGCAGTAATTATTTGCAGCTTCCTGCTGCAGTCTTGATCTCATTTAAGATCCTGCAAAATAGACACTGTTTATCTATATATGTAGTTTGGTAGCTTGTGGCTGAGTTGGTTTTTAATACAACATTATAAAAGGTGCTGTATAATTTGAAACCATTAAATTTTCCATTCATTCATTCAGGAGCCTATTCATTTTGAAATTATCTTAGTTCATTAAAATGAACTAAATGGCCATTTTTTATGACATGCTGTGCTACTGATGATTTTTTGGCTGGTACCAGTCAATATACTTATGTTCTTGTGCATGTACTCTCTTAAAATTTATTTTCTAACCATCCCACAACTGCAAGGTATCTTACAAACCCATTATATACAACATGCTAAAATCATTCTTACTGTTAATGATTCACAAATTTTGATTAATTTTACTGCATAATTTCAATGTAATCAAGAATATGTAGTTACATAATTAAGAAAGATTTTCAAATAGATAGCAAACAAGTACTTTTCATTTGTCCATCTGAAGGACTGAAAAGTAACTGTTTCATACTATTTCTTACAAAAGAAGGGAGAAATAAATATTTTAACTTTGCAATTATAATATAACTCATGTTAATCTGTTTCCTAATAATACCAAGTAATTGAATGAATAGGCTAGAAACTAGATTAATAAAACTTGATAACTAGATACCTTGGAGGGTATGCCTAATTAAGGTGTATAAGACCCTGAAGAGAATCAGTAAAATAACTGAGGAAGGTATATATTTACTGGGCGGAAGAGACAGGAAATGGGTGGATACAAATTTACAATATTAGGGTTTGTTTGTTTGTTATTTGGTTTTTAGGAGCATTAGCAACTAAGGCCATACTGCTCGGGGGATATGCGGTGGTCATTCCCTGACCTTTCCGCATCCTCCGTATTTGGTGATCACGGGCTCGAACCCCGGTCTAATCAAGAAGTGTGTGCTATGCACTGCTGCTCCTGCCCACCTGGCTACGGAGGCACCTACAATATTAGGGAATAACAGAAGACTGGATCATGGGAAGTTTACCTTAGGACATAGTGTTCACATCACTGGAATAAGTTATCTGACAAGGCAATTGAGACAGGGAGTTTGACACAGTTCAAAGGTGAATTGGATAGTCATTTCTTGGAGATGGAGAAAATATGAACCATTAGGGTTTTTTTTTTTTTTTTTTTTTTTAACAGTAGTTACAGAAAAAGTCCACTTCCTTGCATCATTAACTTATTCTAATACTATTCTAATCCTAACTGTAATAAATATATCATAAATCCAATTGTAGCTTCATATTTATCTATCTAGTTTTTTTGCACTGCTCATAGAAATAATAATTAGATATAGCTTGTGTAATTTAACTAAGTGTACAATAAAAAAAATATATTACAAATTGGTACGACTTTGAGTAGCCTATGGAATACTGATCTATAAATTAATTATGATGCTGGTAGTATGAAATATATTTTTTTAAAATAACATATGTACAGACTTCTATTAGTAGTTATATATTTTTTATTAAAAATTGAATTGTATTTTAGTTCTTTTCATAATGCCCTTCTTTCCCTGCTAAACTTGGGGCTGAATACAATTCAGTCTGTTTCACAATCATCTATTGTATACAGTGGAAAAAGAAGTACTTTTTTTTAACTCTTGTAATTCAAATTGTAGTTTTTCTTATATCTTTTGCTGTCATTATTACAGTACTGATTATATCTAATTTAAGTTACTAATAAAATTACATTAATTGGCAGAAATTAGATTGGTTGGTTGTTTTAGACAAAACTAAGGCCACACAGTGTCAATGTGCTGTGTCTATAAATTGTATGTATTCTGTTGGTTTGGCTGTTATGCAGGATGAAAAACCTGAATTATCACAAAAAAATTATGCAATCCTCACCAAAAACCAACTCAGTCACAACTGAAATAAAACCCAATAAAAGTTCCTCCATCCAGATCAAATAAATTACTGTAATGAGTAAAAGATGTCTGTGAGGAGGAAAGACTACAAATAGTTACAAGTTCCACATGTAATGCATAACAATGCAAGACATTGGGGATGGGTGCTCCCTCTAAGATCGGCAGATGATATATTAGCAATCTCACTGGCAATCACCATACTGCATCAAATAGACAAAACTGAATTTAAAATTGTAAATTGAGTCTGTTGAGTTTAATGGCAATTACTGATTAGATGTGCCATGAATATATTTTATTTTAACTGAAAGTGTATGTGACTTGAGTGACAAAAGTTTGGAAACCAATGGTGTACAGCGGTGTCCAACCTTTTCCCGTACAGCAGCCATATTCAAAGTTAGATTTGTTTCGCGGGCTGCACTTAGTGATTCCAGAAAAATTAGTGTGTTAAATTTTCCATATCTTGTTACATGTAAAAGGAAGTTTCTGTTTTCGTGTTAGTTTTTTATTTTCAGGCTATATATAAAAAATGCAAATTCTCAACACTTTTATGTGCAACAAATCTATGTCAGTGGTTTATTTTTTAGATTTTATTAAAATTATAAAAATATGACTTACTTTTTTTCTTTCTTTTTTTTTAAAAACCTTACTTTTGCTTTTAAATGCTCACTAGAAAATATACGTGAAAAGATCACTGCTTTTCAATATTAAAGTTAATAAATAAATATAACGATACACCAAAAATTGAAAATGTTCGAAAATTTTATCAAGTACAATACACAATTACATTTAGTGAACATTTCACTTTCACATTTCATTTAATGAGAAAATTATTTTGATAATTAAAAAATTTCAAAATGCTGTTTTAGTTCACTTTCCACACAGGCTGTATAAAAATAATTTGTGGGCCATATCCAGCCTGCAGGCCGTAGATTGGACACCACCGGTGTAGAACATAAAAAAAATACCCTCTTTGCCTTACCTAGCAGATTCACTCCAATAGAGGTGAGGACAATAACTCTCATGCTTTTTTTCGTTTAAGGAGCCTTAGACTAAACTGTGTATATATATAAAAAAATAACTAACACAAAAAAAAAAAAAAAGTAGACTAAAATTTTGGTAATAAAATCATAAAACCACAAATCAAGGTTAGCAAACCCATGGTTGGTGAGGAATTACTATACCAAATAGCATTAAATTACCTACCAAATACCATTTGAATGATGACTCATATACTAGTTGGGCATCGATTTTAAAATCGGAGAATATCCTTCCATGTATATCAAAAATGCACCTGATTCAAATAGAAGCAATTTACACTTAAAGACTTGGGAATGCATGAGTAACAGTACACAGTAATAGTCTTAAATATTACCAAATATTGTCTGTGAAGATGTCTTCTGCAACGCTGGTAAAATATTACTTACTCTTTCCAAAAATCTGAGGGCACAATCTTTAATAAAATGGAAGCATTCCCCTCCCCCGGCAGTTGATAAATAAAATTGAAAAAACAATGCAGTTAATTTCAAGATTTTATTTCATAATTTAAAGCATTACAAAACAAAAAGCCTTTTCAAGCATTATTCCATAAAAATAAAGGTCAAGTCATTTATATATATTGTTTATTCAAAATTTCTGAAGAACAACAAAGTAAAAAAGGTTTATTCCCCCCCCCCCCATTGTTAGGACTAATTCCTTTTAAATTTGAATAATGGAGCAGAGCAGTGAGAGGCATTGACAACAATAACAAATGAAGCTATTTATCTTACATTACTGTTGAATGTAACTGTGATGACAGTAAACTCTAAACACACTTGGTTATATTTCAGAATAAATCTTTAATTAAAGAGTTGGGAAAAAAAAGGGACAGTAAACATGTAAAGTGCTCTGTAACATGTAAAGAAAAATAAATTTTTCAAAAACTGCATAATTATGGTGTTTTTTTTTGTTTTTTTTTAGGGCTTTTAGATTTAATAAAAGTAAAGTATATCACAACTCAATTATGTACACTTTACTTTTTATTTTTTTTCTTTTGTTTAATTTTACTAAATTTTTTCTCTGTAGGTTGGTGTGTGAACTTTTTTATGGAAGTAATTATGGGATTTATGGAATTCAGAGGCATCTTTATTGAAATAGTTACATTCGCTCTAAATATTACCAAAGAGCAAAAATGATATGATGTGTCCCAGAAGTAGCAATGAACTTAAAACTTATGATTAATGATTAACTTAAACTTATCACTATTGTGAACATACAACAAAAAGCATATTGAGCAGCACAGTGTTCAGTGTAAGAATGTCAGAGATTCTGTTTTTCAAAAGCATTATCTCAAGTGTCTGAGATAAGTGTGACAATTTCCCTATATTTTCACCCAACTTCAATATAAAAAAAAGTTGCATTGTTTTGTCAGTTCTTATAATAATAAATATCCAATATAAATAGCCCACAATAAAGGTATACTGTACATTTAAACTTTAAATATAATTCCCACATGTAAGCAGGCTTTTAAAAAATAAAAATGATTACAAATTGAAAACTAATAAATAAATAAACAAAAAATTAAAATCTTCCAAATTTTCTTAGTTTACTGGATTATAGAACTATTCTTTATTGAAACATGCAAAAATGCCAAGTGACTTGCCGCACCTATTTTGCTGACAGTAGCACAAATATTCTAGTCATGTTATAACTTATTACATCTAACCTGGTTGACATAGATAAAGCATATATGCTTCAGAAATTCTGCTACCATTTAAACAGAAATGTATAGCTTTTTCTGTGTTACAGGATGCCTACAGAGAATCTCTGCTTCTCTACATCACTGTTAGACAGTGGTTTAACAATTTAAAGATTGATGACAGTCAGTAACAAAGAGAATTGTACTTAAGTGATCCAACTGGTCAAGCATCTGCAGTAATTAATAAAAATAAATACTATATTGCATGCAATCACCATATGATTTTGAGAAGCTCTAATGATGAAGTGCAATTCCTACGAAATTTAAATTTCATTTTGCTGTACGCAGTCAGAGAGAGCAGACATGCTTGAAGTTGGGTTCAGCAGCTTAACTGAAGCGGATTAACATCATGCATCTGGGAGACAAATTTTTTGTTTAAAATTTGTTTAAATTTAATTTTGTCAAATTTAAATCTTATTTCAGCAATTTTATATATTTTATCGTAATAATTTTGTGATATTAATTTCAACAATATTCTGTTAACTTAAAACCTTAACTTTTCTAAAGTATTTCTCCTAAGTTAGATCCTTCCAGTATCTTCGACAGCTTAATTTTAAATGGATAAAGTTTTGGTAAGAGTTTAATTACTGGATAAAGTTTTAATAGACTGTAATTTAATTCAGTGGTGTCCAACCCTTTCCCATACAAGCAACATATTCAAAGATAGATTTGTTTTGTGGGCTTCACTGAGTAATTTCAGAAATATTAGTGTATTTTCCATATCTTGTTACATGTAAAAGGAAGTTTCTATTTTCATGTTAACTTTTTTTTTTTTTTTTTTTTTCAGGATATATATAAAAAATGCAAATTCACAACACTTTTATGGGCTAAAAATCTATGACAGTGATTTATTTTTTTAGATTTTATTAAAATTATAAAAACATGACTTTTGGTTTTTTTTAAAAAATACCTTTTTTAAATGCTCACTTCAGAAAATTCAAAACCTGAAAAGGATCACTGCTTTTCAATGTTAAGGTGAATAATAAATATAATGATACCCCTAAAATTGAAAATATTAGAAAACTATATTAAGAACATTTAATGAGAAAATTCTGGTTGGTAATTTACAAAATTTAAAATGCTGTTTTAGTTCACTTTCTGTGTGGGCCGTATAAAAATTATCCTCAGGCCATAGGCTGGACACCACTGATTTAACTAATAGTTAAAGTTTTGGTAACAGTTTAATTTCAGTAATACTTTGTTAATTTAAATTCTGTAATATACTGTAAATTTAAATTTTGTAATTTTTCTTAAGTTCAAATTTTAGCTAAACAATGATTGTTACAAGATCCACTTTCAATACAAAGTCCAAGTTTGTTTGTTGTTTGTTATTTGGTTTTTAGGAGCATTAGCAACTAAGGCCATATTGCTCCAGGGATATGTGGTGGTCATTCCCTGACCTTTCCGATTCCTCCCTATTTGGTGGTCACGGGCTCGAACACCGGTCTAATCAAGAAGCGTGTGCTACGCACTGCTGCTCCTGCCCACCTGGCTAAGGAGGTGCCATAAAGTCCAAGGAAATCATGACCAGATGGAAATGCCTGCAGGCATTCCAGTGAGAGTCACAAGTTCATAGCTTGTGTAGCCTGTGATAGTAGCACAAAGTGTGCTACTGAAACAGTATCTAGAAAATTTGGGCAGATGGGCTGAGAAGTGGCAACTGAAGTTTAACATTGACACATGCAAAACAATGCATATCGGTAGAAGTAACCCCAGAGGAATGTACCAACTGTATGGTACTACACTTAGGGTGGTAGAAAATGAAAAAGACCTAGGAGTAATTGTGCACTCAGATATGAAGTTTCTGAGCAATGCAGACAGGCTGCAAGAGCAGGTCATGGGGTTCAATGACATACAGGAATTTTGCTAGCAGGGAAAAGGAGATGATTATCCCTTTGTACAAGGCAATGGTCAGGCCACGCCTAAAATACTGCATACAGGTCTGGAGGATCATTTTAGGAAGGATGTAGATTTGCTTGAATGTGTACAGAGAAGGGCAAGAAGATTGGTGAGGGGAAAGAAGGGGGTCCTCTTACCAAGAGAGGCTTAAGTTCTGCAAATTGCAGTGGCTGGAGACTAGGCACCTGCAAGGTGATCTGATTGAGGTGTAGAAGACCTTGAATAGGTTGAGTACACTGAATTCTGATAGGATTCTTCCGCTCACTAATATTACAAACCTAAGGGGGCATAAAAACAGCTGCAAATTTTGCAACTGTCTTTCCTCAATAGACAGTTGTGGAAATTTGCCTTTAGCCAGAGGGTGGTTAATTGCTGGAACAAACTTCCATCTGTCGTGGAAGTCGATAGCTTAAATAAATTCAAGGAGAAACTGGGCAAACATTTTGTGTGATTTTTTTTGGCTGATGCTACATAAGCTCATATGCTTGCTTTCTTACATCACATGCCTCTATTACTATTACTATTTCATTGGCATATGAGGCAAATTGCTGCTAGGGATAAAGGGGTGGTTGAGGGGGAGAAGACAGAGCGGTAATCAATGGACACTACTCATCGTGGACTAATATTATTAGTGGAGTCCCTCAGGGTTCAGTGTTGGGTCCATTACTGTTTTCTGTATTTATAAATAATACTGATGATGGTATATCAAGCTTAATGTCCAAGTTTGCAGACGATACAAAGGTTGGCAGGGTTGTTAAGGACACTATTGACACTATGCTGCTGCAACAGGATCTGGAAAAGTTGAGCAGATGGGCTGAGAGGTGGCAAATGAAGTTTAACATTGACAAATGTAAAATACTACATATGGGAAACAGCAACCCCAGAGCAACGTATCAACTCTGTGGTACTACACTGACAGTGGTAGAGAATGAAAAGGACCTGGGAGTAATTGTGCAGGCAGATATGAAGTTCTCTGAGCAGTGCAGACGGGCCGCAAGAGTAGCTCATGGTGTCATCAATGATATACAGGAATTTTTCTAGCAGGGATAAGGAGGTGATTGTTCCCTTGTATAAGGCAATAGTTAGGCCACACCTTGAGTACTGTATACAGGTCTGGAGGCCTCATTTCAAGAAGGATGTAGAGCTGCTAGAACGAGTACAGAGAAGGGCAACAAGATTAGTGAATGGAACAAAGGGTTGCTCTTATGAAGAAAGGCTTAAGTTTTGCAAATTACAGTGTCTGGAGACTAGACACCGGCGAGGTGATCTGATAGAGGTATATAAAGCCTTGAATGGTTTGAACATGCTCAATGCTGATGGGATTCTGCCTCTTGCTCAGAATAATCACCTGAGAGGGCATAAATTCAAATTGAGGAAAGACAGATGTAGGATAGATGTGCGGAAATTTGCCTTTAGTCAGCAGGTAGTTGGTTGGTGGAACAGACTTCCATCCCTTGTTGTGGAAGTTGATAGCCTAAATAAATTTAAGGCTCAGCTGGACAGGTATTTCGAACGAACGGAAGGGTGAAGTGGAAGTTTTTTTTTTTTTTTGGCTGATGCTGCATAAGCTTGCTTTCTTGCATCATATGCCTCTACTAATGCTAATATATTCAAAGATCAGTGTGGTAGACAAACCATGACAATTTTTTTCTTTGAATCCAATGTAAGGAGTGTACCAATCTCAAATTAAAACTTGGGGCATTAATTTGAGTCACTGAAAAAAATGGATGCATACGGAGAAACAAATATAACTCTGAGATTGGCAGGAACTCAAGTACCTCGTGACCCGCAAATTGATGCATCCCCGATTCAGATCCCAGAACAGAATAGTCAAGTGCATACTGCTCTGGTTGAAGGAAATTTAGTTTTATTGGGAGATTCTACTGTCAAGGAAATGGATAATATTTTTTTTGTAATAAAGATAGGAGGACCAGAACCAGGGTGTGTTTGCTGGGAGCAACAATTGATGATGTTACCAACACATTGTCAGATTTTAAGGGGGATAAAGAGAGCATTATTATTTATGTGAGGACTCATGATATTAAATGACTACAACCTGACCATTTGTTGAATAAGTATAGGATCATGCTGACATGAGCTAGGCCACAAGTCTGCAATTCTGCCTACACTTGATAAAATGAATTATACACTGAAAGCCTTGTGGATTAACTCAAGGCTTGAGGGACTCTGCAAATCTTTTTTTTTTTTTTTTTTTGTGCATTGGGGGGGGGGAGTTATCAATGTGGCCCACACATGTAGGTAGAAGGAATTTATTTTGTAGAGATGGTATTCATTTGAACAAAGGCAGTGCAAGCCTTTTTTCCAATATCATTGAGGGTACTTTAAGAGATCAGGGAAACTTCTAGTTAGGAGTGAAAAGGGTAATATAGACATTTATCTGATGATATGGGTCAAAGTAGTGCTTGCACACATCTCAAAAATTCTTGTTTGTTGCTGCAACAACAACCGACATTCACAAGAACTTATAAGGGTGGGCAGTGTTTCAAATGAGCAGGAAGATAAAACTAGGGAAACAAGCATAAATAACTTCAGGGGGTGTGTCAAGGTAATAAACTATATAAAAATATTTAGTCAATAATACTGACATAATAGGGTTGACAGATGCATGGTGCTACCCAGAAATTGGGGATGACGAGTTCCATTATGGTATGTATAATGTATTTAGGAAAGATAGGGCAAATAGAAGGGGGTAGTGGGGTAATGCTTCAAATGAAAAGCAGCCTTCATACCAAAAAGTGCTTTTGCTGAGTCAGAAGTTACTTCTGTCAGCATAAAATCTGTGTAGTGTGAGTTAGCTTGGAAGCAAAGGAATAATAAGAGTGGGAATAATCACAAACCAAAAGATTGTGACGAGTATGAAAAACATCTCTACATGCAGATGGAATGTGCAAGCAAGTATGAATGCCTTATTATTATGAGCGACTTCAATCTGCCCCTAACTGACTGGAATAAGTGCGGGGGGGAAACTTGCCTTGGGGAAAATTTTTTTAAATAAACTAAGATTATTATTATTTATACCAGCATGTTAGAGATAACACTAAAAAAATATTCTAAGGGTAACACTATTCTTTTTTCACTCATGAATCAGATGATACCACAAGCCTTAAAGTACAGGAACTATTGGCAGGTAGTGATCACACAGTCGGATGATGAAGAAAGATGTTGCAGTAGTTAAAAGGTAAAGGCATGGGTTTAAATTCCAGAAAAGGAATATGACAGTTAAAAGCAATACATTGCATCTATTAATTGGGCAGACTATAGAGGGAGGGTAAATACATTAAAGTCATGGAATACCTTTAAAGCAATAATCACAAAAGCCATGAATGCATATATCCCATTAAGAAAATATAGCACAGAGGATGCCAGGGTGGATGAATACAGAGCTGTCCAGTCTAACAGAGCAGAAATGGAAAAGACAGCATGGAAAAGTTACAGAGCAACAAAAAGTACTGAAGCCTAAAACAGCTACAAGTTGATCTGTAATAGTACCACAAATAAGTTTTGCTAAGGCTAAGTATGAGAAAGTACCGGCTATGAAAGCAAAGAATGGGGACAAGGAGTTTTTCTTGTATGTGAATACAAAGAAGAAACCAAATCAGATCAATCCCTTGTATACTGGGTGTGGGAAAGTCTTAGATAACCAGCTGATGAACTGAATAGGTACTTTGCATTGACTTTTACTGATGAAAGACCTTTTATGCTAATGAGGGGGCTGTACGAGGGACGCTGAGCCATATTAAATTAGTGATATCGATATTAGAGATGACCATTTATATTTATTAGAAACCTTTCAAGTCTAAAGGCAAGTAAGGCTCCTGGAGTCGATGGCATATACCCAGTAATTTTCAGGGAGGCAGCTAGAGGGTGTATTGAACCACCGTGGTTAATTATGAGGGCATCATTGGATTCAGGAGAGATCCTTTGGATTGCAGTAGTGTCAACGTTTTGCCAATAAATAAAAGTGGTTCTAAGAGCGAAGTTGGTAACTACAGACCTGTTAGTCTGATTTAAATGGTTGGGAAAATATTAGAGGCAAGTGTGCAATCAGGGACATTTATATAGAAATGGCATTTTGAAGGACACACATTATGGTTTTGTTAAGGGAAAATCATGGTCAACTAAACTGGAACTATTTTGACAGTTATTCATGAGCTAGATGTAAGGAACAATTTTAACATAGTTTATTTGGATTTTAGAAAGGCATTTAACTCAGTCCCCCATGAGAGGTTACAGTATAAGCTGGAACATGTTTGGATTACTAGAATGATTCTAAAATGGATTGCAAGAAAGCAGAGGGTTGTGATTACTGGCTAATCTTCAGATTGGTGTAAAGGCAGAAATGGGGTCCCCCAAGGATCAGTTCTTGGACAACTGTTGTTTCAGATTTTCATAAACGATATCAACGAATGAATAAAGTGTGTGAAATCAAAATAGGAGACTATGTAAAGATTGGGAGAGTTGTTAATGATTAGTGCCAGGCAGCACTCCTTCAATATGACTTGAACAGGCTTCACAAATGGTCTGAAAAGTGGCAGCCATCTTTTAATGCAGCAAAATGCAATGTCTTACACTTAGGGAATAGGAACTTCAAAATAACTTATACACTTGGTGGGGTTGAATTAAAAACAGTAGAGGAAGAAAGGAATCTGGAAGTTACGATATGGGCAGATATGGAGTTTTCTGATAAGTGTAAACAGGCATCAAGGTATCCTCTATTGACTATTTATCAATTTACCATGGTGCCCTATTGGCTATTTATCAAACAATATCCTGCAGAGATAAGAAGGTCATAGTTCCACTATATAAAGCAATTGTAAGACTGCACTTGGAGTACTGTGTCCAGGTGTGGACACCTTATCTGAAAAAAGATATTTGGCTTCTGGAAAAGGTCCAAAGCAGGCCGCTTGCATGGAGATCGTGCAAAAGGGCAACCATACAAGGAAAGGCTTTAATTATGTGGGTTACAGAGCATGGCAACAGGGCACCTTAGAAGGGTTTGATTTATAAAGCTCTAAAAGGGGTAAGTAAAGTGAATAATGATGGAATTTTCACTCTTATAAAGAATTCCAGAACTAGGGACATAAATTCAAATTAGAGTGGAAGAGGTTTAGACTTGATTGTAGAAAGTCTAAACCACTTACACTATAAACAACTCCAATAATCAACAACTCACTGGTTAAAAGTTTTCTTTTAACGGGCGAGTTGCTGATTACTGGAACAAGTTGCCTCTACAAATAGTTGAGGATGACAATTTGGAGAAATTCAAAGGCCAACTGAATAGTTACGTACATGAGGAGGGAATCGCATAATTTGTATTTTATTATCTGCTGCTCTTTTTTTTGGCTGGTGCAGCAAATTCCTGTGGCTTCCTTGCACTATACGGCTAATACTTACTTGCACTATACGGCTAATACTTACTTGCACTATATGGCTAATACTAATGCTAAATAATTTCATAGGGGAATAATTCCTTTCAAATTTGAATAATGGAATAGTGGGAGGCATTGACATTAACAAAAATATATGAAACAAGTTAATACCAATTCTCTTTGAATGAAACTGTTACAATGGCACACAAATTAAGTCTATAAATGATGGGTCCCAAGATTGTGAATGCAAAAACAAAACTGTACGATCTTTCTAAGTTGAAGAAATTTCCAAAGTTGAAGAAAATGGTTGCTAAAGGTGGTGGTGATTTCTTTGCAAAGATTATAACAGCAGTTGAAAACTAGTCACATACCAGATAGCAAACAGCATAGCTCTACATGTAAATCTCCAACTTCTCAATTAGCAAAGGAAACACAGGTTTTACAATTGCTAATTGGGATGAGGTAAGAATCTTATTACGAAAGCTATGGTTATAGCTTTCAGCAATAAGATCCTTCCAGAATCAACTTAACAACACTGTGGAGGATGGATGCGTCATCTTGATAACATACACCCTCGCATTTCTTTTGTTGTCATGGAGTTCATGGTTTCTGTTAATGTCAGAAGTTTACCTCATCCATTATATCCAAGCAAATTATTATTTTTAATAGTATAAGCAATTTTATTTACATATCTGATAATAAACACAATTTAATACAAATTTTTGGCATTAAAGGTTTTAATGAGTTTTCCTAATCATCAGATCTCAGGAATCTACTTCAAGTTTCCTTAGTTTAACTTATTGACAAGTACTTCCCAGGACAGATTTATTTTTAGTCCTCACACTTTAATCATGCTCATCAAAATCTGAAAACTAAGTCACTTTGATAAGATCAGTGACCAGCTTTAAATAATACAGCAATACATCGCTTAGCACAGCTTCAAACAGCACGGGTTTCACTATAACACGGTTTTCAATTAAGTTTAAGTTGAAAATTCACTGTACATATTAAAACTCATTCAATAGCCTAGACAAGTACTATGCATTTATGCGGCATTGTCAGAGCCAGGTACTATACATATATGCTGCGGTGCCAGTTCTATTGTCTACTATGCACATGTGACAATAGCTCCCTTCAGGCAGTCATCTGCAATGGGCAACAGTGTTCAGTATTCTTAATTCCATCCTGACGAGACGAAATAATAGTTTTTCAAACTTTTCATTTCAAAATTTATTTTTTACCCCTTTAAATACGATCAAAAATATATCTGTATCTTGGCCAGAAATCACTGCCAACAACATGCGTTCTGTATGGCAGCATGTTTTGCCCCATTTGGTAAATGATTTCACTAGTTTTGAATAGCAAGTTCAGATAATTTCTGAAGATATTGTGAAGGTCAGAAAAGACTTGGGATTCGAAACTTTGGACACTGCCAATGTATGTGACTGGATTGATTCACATGCGGCTTAGATGATGCAACTCTCCTTAAAATTGATGAGCAAACTGCATAGGCAGAAGAGGAAAACAATTCTGAAGTGGATAACACCGAAGTGCCACCAAAACAATTTTCAACAGAAGAACTGGAGAGAGTTTTTTGGGGGGGTTAACATTTTTTTTTTTTTTTTTTTATGTAAACGCCAAACATGAGAAGTATTAGAACCTATAGTACTTCGTACCGTGCTTGGGTTGGAGGTTGAGAAGATGAAAGAAGATATTGTTGACATTGAACTTCTGTAGACTGTAATTTTCAGAAAATAAGTATGAAGGAAGGTTGTTCCAGAAAACGGCAGTTGAATGAATAAACAAGGAAGATGAAAAGTTGGTTCTGTGAGTTTGAAGTTGGACAGTAAATGGATGTTGGCTGATGGTGGCACGTGTTCGGACTGTTTTGAAAGAGAGAGCAGAAATTATGGAAGTCAATTCAGAAGAACAGTGCCCATGGAAGTATCTGTAGAAGAGGCAAGCAGCATAAACAGTACGTCTATGAGACAGTGAGTGGAGAGACTCTGTTAGAGACAAATCATTAATTAACCTAACTGCCCTCTTCTGAATGGAATCAAGCAGCCTGAGAGAGGTTTTGGGGGCACCACCCCCAAATGCGGGAACAATATTCCATGGCAGGGCGGATTTGCGATTTATAAAGAGTGAGCAGCTGTTTGGAAGAAAAGTAACACCGAGAGCGAAAGAGAAAACCAAGTTTTTTAGATGCAGAAGAAGCAGCAATATTTGTAATGTGCTTGTGCCAACAGAGATTAGAAGTCAGGGTAATCCCCAAAAGAGATATATCATTTTGCCTAGAAATCGGAGTGTCACCAAAGATAAGCATAGGAGCAGAGGAATCCTTTTTTGCGAGATATGAGACAAGACTGAGTTTTAGAAGGATTGAAATCAACTAAGATGTCTTTGCCCCACTGGAGAATTACCTGAAGATCGGCATTTAAGGAATTGGCAGCAGATTTTCGAGAAGTTAAAGCTGATAAAGCAGGGCAAGGTTTCTCAAAGTGGAAAGTGGAATGCAATGTGCTATCATCGGCAAAACTATGGATAGGATTTCCAGTCAATGGAAGAAGGTCACAAGAGGAAAAGAGTGGAGGAAAGAACTGAACCTTGGGGGACACCGGCATTAGTGGAGAAGTTAGAAGACAGAGAGCCATCTACCATCACCCTCAGTGAGCGATCAGAGAGAAAACTGGATAAACAATTACTAAAAACAGTTGGCAAACCATAAGATGGGCTTGTTTAGAAGACCTTTATGCCAAACACGATCAAAAGCCTTTGAGATGTCAAGAGCAACTACTTGTGTTTCACCGAACCTCTCCATTGAATTAGTCCATAAATGGGTAACATAAGAGAATATCACCAGTGGATTGACACTGACGGAATCCATACTGGCTATGGTTGATCAGATGGAAGGTTTCTAGACAGTTTAAGAGTTGGCAGTTAATTATTTCTCCATTACTTTAGAAAGAATAGAAGTAATTGCATTGGGACGATAATTGGATGGGAGGGATTTGTCACCCTTTTTAGGAACTGACTGGATACGAACAAATTTCCAAGCAGAAGGAAAAACACCTTTGGAAAAAGAAAGTGAAAAAAGGCGGCAAAGAATAGGAGTAAGTTCAGGAGCACAGGTTTTGAGAACAAGGGGTGAAATACCATCGGAACCTGCAGCTTTCTTAGCATCAAGATTCGTCAAAATCCTTCTTACATCCTTTTGACGGAAGACCACAGGAGGCATTGAATGGAGCATGTTGGGACTGGTGGGAGGTGTTTTACCAAGATCATTAATACATGAGTTGGAAGAAAAATGGGATGCTAGAAGGTCAGCTTTATCCTTGGCTGAAGTGACAACAGAATGCTCGGCTACCATTAGGGCAAGAGGCAAGTTTTCTACTCTTAGCCTGTTCAAACTCTAGTTAGGACTGATTAATAACTGCTTTACAATTGTTGCGAGCTTTGGTGTAGGCAGAAAATGAAACTGAAGAATTAGAAACAAGCCAATTACAATATGCAACATTCTTCTCTTGAACAGCCTTAGCACATTTATTGGAAAACCAAGGTTTAGATCAAGGATGAGATTTTAAAGTAGAGTGTGGGATAAAGGATTCCATTCCTCCAAGAATAATTTCACTGACACGATCTGAGCAAATGTTGACATCAGAAGTTTTGAAACAGTAATCCGACCAAGGAAAAGAAGAAAAGAAGTCTCGTAGGTCATCCTATTTTGTATTCTTGTAATACCAAACAACGCGAGGTTGGGAATTGCCATGAGATAAAGGTTCCATTGAAGAAGAGACAATCACCAAGTTGTGATCTGAAGTGCCTAAAGGACCTCTCACTTCGACCGTGTACTTAGAAGGGTTGTTTGTGAGAAAAAGATAAATGTATTGGCTGTATGATTAGGATTGTCTGGTATTCTTGTAGGTAAATGAACAATCTGTGCAAGATCATTAGTAATTGCAAAAGCCTCAGCATCTCGACCTGCTGGGTCGGTGTGACTAGAAAACGGAAGCCAGCTGGAGTTGTGAACATTAAAATCACCAAGGAAAATTATCTCACTATTAGGAAAGTTGGACTGGAGAAAGTCAAGCTGCAAAGAGAGGAAGTCAAAGAGCTCCAAGTGATTAGTGGAGTTGGGAGAACAGTAGAGACAACAGATGAATTTGACACAATGAGGTAGAAAGATTTTAAGCCAGAGAAGATCAAAGAGAGGAGATTCCAAATTGCCAAGTCTCTGACAGGAAATATCAGAACAGACATATGCACAAGTACCACCTTTGAGGCGAAAGGAATCATACAGTGAATAATTTGGGTATCTGAGATGAGCAGTAGTTGAATCAACCGATAACTGAGATTCTGTCAGAAAAAGGGGTTTGACAGACTGTAAGTGGAAATGGACATCATTGAGATTAGAATTGAGACCACGTATATTTGTGAAATGAATTAGGAAGTGCTTGGGAGGTTCAGATCTTTTCGCAGATAAGCTTGCTTTATTAGTTTGACAATTCATGGTGTATTCGATAGTAAGAAAAAGTGGGTGGGACATGCTGTATGAAGTAATGAAATTTTTGGATATTCCATACACATGGTAAGAATATACCCTGATCCTTGACATAACATGGCCTCGGGTTAACATGGCCTGCGAGGCAATTATGAATGGAGATCCAAATGCTGAATGTAGCATCAAGATACGGCAAATTTTACAAGGTCAGATGTGATGCTACAAAGACTTGTACACCGAGAAAAAGAAGAGACGGCTTCACCAAACTTCATTATTGAAATATCTAAATAAACAACCACTTTTTTAAAGATTTTTTCTCATCTCTCATGATGTTACCTTTTCATCAATAAAATTTTTTTCAAGTTTTTTTAAATTTCAAATCCTTTTAATTGGCTATCAAGTGGAAATTGTTTACAGATTTATTATAATTTGTTTATAGACTGTTTCTCTGGTATGCATCCAATTAAAAGCCATTATAATTATACCTCAATGAGCACGGTTTCACATAACACGGAATAGTTTCAGTACCAATTATCAGTGCTATGCGGAGTATTGCTGTACAGGCAATTTATTTATATATTTTTTTAAGTTAATAAACTTTACCAAGATTCACTTCCCTTTCTTTTATAAATTTCCACAATGGTGATGCCATTATTAGGTGCATATCCCTACTTTTTCAACAGGATAATGCTCGGTGTCATACAGCTATGAGATTGCTTGTTTGGTTTGAAGAGAATATGATACTGAACAACTGACCCAGTCAGAGAAAAATAGAATCTGTGGGATGAATTGGAAAAATGTACGAGGATTCACCCACAATTAAAAACTGTTCTGTTCAGCAGGAGGAAATGAGAAATATTTTCATTGATACATGCCATAAATTGGTAGAAAGTGTTCCACAAAGACTATTTTCTATATCACAGAACAAAAGGAAGCCCATATTGAAACCTAATTATTAACCACTGTTATCCCTTAGTGTCTCAATGCTTTTGGTAATAAAGTGTCAAAGCAATTCAAACTCAATATATATATATTTTTTATTTTTTTATTATTTTTATTTTGTTTTGTTTTACCATGGCACAGCATAAAAATACCAAGAAAATATTTACACATACACAAGCACCTAAATATACATTACATTTTGTTATAATATTAAATCAATTTGGCGATTTATTCCTTTTTACAGGAATATGTAGTGTACTCTGCTTACTGTGATCACAGATAATGTTATTGTTCACATAATGTTATCACTTTTATGAAGTCCTGATCAAACGTATACTAATACATAGAAAAATCGATTTATCATAATCTGTTCTTTGGTTTACATTATTGCTTTTTTTTACCCCTTGCAGTGAAAGTGATTGTCGTCCTGATTTGTTCTTGACCTCTGACATGTCTAATTACTGCTGTTGCTTTGTACAGGTCATGGTTGTCAGTATAGGAGTACTCCTACCAATCTCAGTTTTTCAGTTCATTATCCCTTTTCTAATCCTTGTTATACTTTATTTGTTTTAATAGTTTGCATGGATTTCCAAAAACATTATGATTTTCATTTTTAATTGATGACTTTATAGAAGAAATAGTGGACAGTAAAATTAAAGCATTTATATTTCTTGACTGTAATTAATTCTTTCTGTCCACATACACCTTTTTATGTACACATTTATGCAATGCAGCAATAAACAATGATGAACAGCTGCATTCTTTGTTTCATTGATTATTCTTATCAATTAGCTATGTCAGTCTAAGTGATCACAATAAGTGGAATCCAATGTATTTTCACTTTAGATAGGTACTATACTATAGGTGCTATTCCTTAGCTCGAGGAGGATATGTATCACCAGCTGAAAACCATGATTCTGGAAGATATGATTTTATAGCCATTTGTACCATTGATAACCATATTTATAAAAATATTTTATTTATTATACCTGTCCACAGATCCAATTGCTTATAATTATCTTTAATAATGCAACTGGGAAGGAGATACTGAATTTTTACACACATGTATTATTATATACTGATGTTATAAATATAAAAATGGCTATCATTACTTTTATTGGTGCCATGTGTCATTTTATTTTAAGAAATGTTATTATATTGTCAATTTAATTTAACTTTTGAAATTAATGCAAATTACAGGAATTAAGTTGTTAAATTTTTTTTTAATCTTTGACTAAGAAGTTTACCAATATAACTTCATGTTCAACATGCATTTATAAAAGTATGAGCAAATATGAAAAAAGTAAATGCCATTAATTAAAATTATATAAATAATTACTAACTTCCAGAAGCACTTGCTGCTCTTCTAAACTTAGTCCCTGCCATGGAGATTCCTCATCTCCCTGAGTTTCATCATTTGTTAACCCCAATGTTGATTCTATAGTATCCAGCCAATTTCCCACACTATCTAAGCTACGCTGCCATTCTTGTACTCTCCAACTATCTAGACGTCTCTTTTTTGCTCCTCCTTGGATCATCTACAAAACAGAAAAATTTTAAATTCATTTTTATCAGTAAAAACAATAGAAAAATAAAAAAATAAAATAAAAGTACAAAAAAAATAAATAAATAAAATATTCACTCACAAAAGGATATATTGTTAGCCTTATGTGAGTGAATTTCTGGACAGTACAAGCAACCACTTACTGTCCAGAAACATTTCATTTTATATTTGGTTTTGTAAAAACTGAAAACTATGAGTGAGATTAATGAAAACATTAAAGTGAGATTAATGTCAAAAATAAAATAAAAATTTTGTTTAAAAAAAATTTGCAATAATAACTCTTAAAAATTAACTCATCATCACCTTTTCTCTCTCTCTCTCTCTCTCTCTCTCTCTCTCTCTCTCTCTCTCTCTCTCTCTCTCTCAATAGGCGCCTCAGTAGCCAGGTGGGCAGGAGCAGCAATGCGTAACACATGCCTCTTGATTAGACCGGGGTTTGAGCCCGTGACCACCAAATACGCAGGATGCGAAAGGTCAGGGAATGACCACTGAACATCCCTGGAGCAATATGGCCTTAGTTTCTAATGCTCCTAAAAACCAAATAACAACAACCTCTCTCAATGCAATAGAATCCTCTACATTTACATACACCGCCTAATTCAGTTTCATAAACTTCTTTCATTAACACTTTCAAATTCATTTTCATCAATTCTTTTTAATTCTAGAATTCTTTGAATCAACTTCATCTTGAATCTTGTTGAAAGGGTGTACATTCTTATACTGATGTTATAAATATAAAATTGGCTATCATTACTTTTAACTATGTTTAATGGATGGCAGCATGACCCTGAACAATTTAAAGACAATGTGTACATATATAATTTGTTGATAATATGTGGAAACAATTATCAAAACATATATCTGCATTCTTTTCCACAAAACTACATACAAAAGTCCCTATATATGTGGTCACACTTGGGAAAGGGTTAAAATAGACAAAAGCTTTTTTTGGTTGATCACAAAGACTCACTAGTTCTTTCATAACAAGCAAATAAGAAAAAAGAAATAAGTAACTGATATCCAAATCAATATATTCTATGCTGAGAAAGTGAATACCAACCAGTATTGAGTCATTTTAATATTCACTGGCCCTCCATTCATATGGAAAGACAAAAATATTGGTTACTACATTGGGATCCAGTACAGTAA
Source organism: Mastigoproctus giganteus (assembly GCF_048544385.1). Classification (NCBI taxonomy): domain Eukaryota; kingdom Metazoa; phylum Arthropoda; class Arachnida; order Uropygi; family Thelyphonidae; genus Mastigoproctus; species Mastigoproctus giganteus. The sequence goes on from NC_143582.1 coordinate 28,881,269, forward strand.
TCTCTGATTTACAAATATCCAATTTATGAACATTCAATCTTATGAATATAAATTTTTGAAACTGAAAATTCATTGTATTAATTCAAAACTTGATCTTGAAAACCACTGCTCAAATTTTAAAACTGCATACTACCCTATCTTTTGAAAGTAAAATTTTGTATGTAAAATGAACTACAATGAAATATTTCAGCATTTAAGTAATGCTGAAACTTTTCATAGTTTATATCCCATTATAAATATTATATATTACCTATCATATCCATTGTATCATTTTATCCATAGTTTTTCTGATGACAACACACAAATTCCACCTTCCAGTTTGTCCCCTGTCCCACACAAACAACCTCAATGTCTCAAATATTCACCACCAATTCCTTAAGTTCTAATCTCTAGAACTTAAGGACTTAGCGCATGCATTATAATGATCTCAAATGGTAATTCTAAAATGAGAAAAGATAACTTAGTTAATTTCACTCCTAGAGCTCAATCCTATCATATATCTTGCAAAAAGGATTCGTTTGCTCCTATGATGATCTTCAATGACATATCACTATTAGGGATAACCCAGATTATCTGTCTTGGCATAAGCATATCACACATACCACTTCCTCTGAATCAAAAAGAATAGGTTTTCCTTTTCTTTCTTGTCATTACTTTTCTTATAAACAACTAGTCACTCTGCACAAATCTAAAATCGGCCTACTACAAAATACTGTTCCAACATCTGGGGGTCATTTTCCCCCAAAACTGCTCTCAAGCTTCTTTCCTTTCAAAAGCGGACAGTTAGGTTAAATTAATGACCCATCTCTTACAAAGTCTCTCCACTCTCTCTTTTATTGATGTTCTCTTTCAGCTGCATGCATTTTCCACGGAAATGTCCATGGGCACTGCTCTTCTGAATTGATATCTGTAGTTCCATCTCTCTCTAACAAACATGTGCAGAAAAAAAGTCAGAATACATTCACTGTCCACCTCCAGCCTCATAGAACACACTTCTCTTCCTCAATTATTTTTTTGTTTCTGTTTTCTGGAACAACCTAACTATAGGTTGTCCCAGAAAACTTAGTACTATAAGTTCTAATACCTTTCATGTTTGGAGTTTTGGTTAAAAAAAAAAAAGTGTATTTAATGAACATTGTAAAGATATGTACAACACAGTAGAGTTCGCTTTAAAAAATTAATGATGCTATTATAATTTCTTTATTTTCTTGTTATTCTGCATCAGGGACAATGTAATTCTTTCTGATGGGGGCACAAAATTCATGAGATCATAAATAATACAGTAAAAAATGACTGTCCACCATCCTATTTACTGCCAATCTTTGTTAACCATCACTTAACCCAGCAACACCACAATGAATTGTGATATTGCCACCATGTGTCACTCAGTCTTTGTTAACAACCCACTGTATATGGTTGTACTTTAACCTCTTGTTTCATATTTTAATAAGTGCTACAAGTACAGCATCGGTTTATGGAATAGGAAGAACAACAGTAAATGATATAAAGTGTGATGCAGACAAAATTGAACACCACGTGTTGAAAATGGAAACTGACAGTAATGTTAAAAGTCGTAAAACAATGAAGCTTGCTAAAAATGAACAACTGGATACTGCAATGTTTCAATGGTTTGTTCAAAAATATAGCCAAGGAATTCCATTGTTGGGACCTATAATAATAGAAAAAGCCATTTAAATCAATAAAAATCTAGGCAGAGATCTTTCACTGAAGCTAACATCGGGTGGTCAGACAAATTTAAGTTTCCACATGGTATTTGACCGTTGTCGATCCAGGGTGAGAAGCTAAGTGCAGATAATGCAGCAATTTCTGTTTATCATAAAAAACTACAGAAGGAAATAGCTGATTGAAGTTTGGTTAAAGACCAAATATGTAACTACTATGAGACTGGCCTTAACTGGAAGGCACTACCTCAAAAGACACTGGCCTCAATGACTGAACATATGGCACCGGGATAAAAGATGCAAAAATCACATCACTATAATGGCACGTGCTAATGTCAGCAGTAGTCATAAATTGCCTTTGGTTGTTATAGGAAAACCAAAAAAGCCTAGATCATTAAAATTATTAATTTAAATGCTTTGCCAGTCAAATATTTCTCACGAAACAATGTGTGGATGAGCCGAGATATATTTCATGATTGGTTTCATAAAATATTTGTACCATGTGTAAGATGACATTTGGCATTAAAAGGTTTACCACAATATGCAATGCCACTGATGGACATTATGTCCACTCATCCCATACACGTATGTGATTTAAAAAGTAATGATAGCAAAATATCATGCCACTTTCTGCCAGCAAACATGACATCTCTCATTCAACCGATAGATCAAGATTTAATTGACAGTATGAACTGTCATTATTGCAAAATATTCGTTCAAAACTTTTTTCAGCAGAAAATAAATTAAATGTGATATAGTTTCGGAAAATCTTCACTATAAAAGTGATACAATTTTAAATGTCGCTGATGCCTGGAACGATGTTCCAGTTCAAACAATACAAAGAAGCTGGAATAAGTTGTGGCCAGAAATATATTTAACAGATACAGAAACCATTCTAATTCTAAAAGAAACTGAAATTTTGCAGTTATGTTCGAATGTTCCTGGTTTTAAAAATATTTTGATGGAGGAAGTAAATGATTGGCTGGATATGGACAAAATGGATGTCAGATGCGAAATTTTAGACAATGATTAAATTATGCAAAAAGTGATGACAATTTCAGATGATTCTGAAACTGAAGAAGAAGCTGCTGCTGATGGAACAACAAACATAATTAGCCACTGTGAAGCTGAAACTATGTTGTCAAAGTGCATTGGGTGGTTCGAGGTACAAGAAGAAGCAGATGCTACGCAAGTGTTACTTTTGCGTAAAATTCGTAACATTGCCTCCCAAAAGGCTCAAGGCATAATGAAACAAAAGAAATTGACTGACTTTAGAAAAGAAATTTAATTATGTAATATTGTTTTCTTTTAAATTTTTTTATGACATTACCAGACCAATGTAAGTCAAAATATTAAAAATAGCTATGTATATAGATATCTGCACTGTGATTTTTTAATCACCAAGTAAAAAATAAATAATAATTAAAGTTTAATTATATTTCATTAGGTTATATATTATGTGATAAAATAAACAAGTTAGATGATTCAGTCTATTGTATGTATAATAGGATGACCATATGCCCGGGTTTCCGAGGATGTCCTCTTTTTTTAAGGCGTCCTTGGACGTCCTCGTGGGTTTTGAAAGTTTGTCCTAGTTTTTCTATTTACAACTCGAGATTTATATTCACTTTAAATTTTTACACCCTCTGTATTCATTTAAGCATCACTTATAAGAATGTGAGTGATACCCAAACAAATTATGGTACATACAGTACGGGTACTTTTCTGTTATATCCACTGTGACTGCTGCACTATCGTCGGGTTTTCATTAAATATCACAGACCACATGTGCTGTCATATCTACGTCAATGGAGAGCATCATAGCTTACACAGCTGCCAATAGATAGCACAGAAGTTACGGTGGCTATAACAGAAAAGTGCCACGGCACGCACTATCGCAGCAAAAACATCGATAATATCAAAGTATCATTTTATGTTTTTGTCCCTGGCAAGTAGTTGCTACTGTTTTTCAAAAGAAAGCAATGTATGGTATGCAGTATTGCTGCAAAAACATGGGAAAAAGGAAGTGCATAGTAACTAATGAAACGCTTCAAGAACATCCTTCATTCAAGAAAGGTAAAACTAAACATGATGTAATCTGTATCATTTGCAATAGTGTTATTTCTGTTGTAAATAAAGGAAAACTTGATTTGAAAGAACATCTGAACACTGAAAAACATAAGCATAACACCAGATGTGCATCGGCTTCATCAAATGTTTTGGAAAAATTTATTGTACCTAACAAGGATGTTAAACTCAGAGCTTCTGAAGGCATGGCAGCATATCATACAGTAATGCATCACCAATCATACCGCTCGCTGGATTGTTGGAATTTCTCTATTTATACTGTGAAGTTGAATCACTAAAGGACTTTTGCAATTTTGTAGAGACAGAGTATAAGCAACCTTTATACTATACCAAAACGCGATGGTTATCTCTCTTTCCAGCCATAAATCGCATTTTAGAACTTTATGAAAGGTTTAAATCCTATTTTCTGTCACTGGAAGATTCACCAGCAATATTGCAAACATTTTTTGAAGATGATATGAATGAGGCATACCTTTCATTCGCTCATTCATTCATGTCAGTCTTTCAAGAAAATATAAAACGTATTGAAAGAGACTGTATTTCAATAATTGAAGTGCGGAAAATCCTTAAGGCTGTTTTTCATTTGCTCAAGGAGAGGAAAACCAATAAATTTCTTCCGTTAAAAGTGTGCTCAATACTAAAAATTGCAACAGAAAAGGGTAAGGAAAATGAAGTCACACAGTTTAGAGTTCAAATCAAGAATTTGTATGGCCGTACTATAAAATATATTGATTCATGGTTAAAACCATTAGATGAGTTTCAAATCTTAGAATGGATCGATTTGGCAGAAATTCCTTCTTGGGACAATGTGCATTCCTGCTTAGAATATCTTTGTGAGAAGGGAGTCACAGTCGATGATGTTTGTTGTTTGTTATTTGGTTTTTAGGAGCATTAGCAACTAAGGCCATATTGCTCCGGGAATATGCGGTGGTCATTCCTGACCTTTCCGTATCCTCCGTATTTGGTGGTGACGGACTCGAACCCCGGTCTAATCAAGAAGCGTGTGCTACGCACTGCTGCTCCTTCCCACCTGGCTATGGAGGCGCCTAGTCGATGATGTAAAACTGTTTTATCAATGGCATAATGTATTATCTTCATACCCTGAAGATAATAATTTACAGTATAACTATTTATACTTTGTATATTGTTTATACTTTGTATTTAACAGAGTATAAACAATCAATTTATTTCCTGATATTTGTTTATTGTGCAGAATGGCTTAGTACATCATTATTTCAACATGCGAAATTTAAAAAAAAACAAATTTTAAATAAATAAACACAGTAAAAATTCTCTAACCCAGCAAACTTGGGGCCATATTCAGATGAAAACATATTGATATTCATGTCTCCTTATCTATCAGAGAACAAGTAATATGTCTGCATACTGCACTTTATTTTTACCAAAGCATGATGTATTCATCAATAAAGAGTACATCAATTCAATTATTTTCTTACATTACGCATGCATTAAAAAATAATGCATCAATTCAATTACTTTCTCACATTATTGACAATTTAATACTAACTGTACTGTAACAAAAAAAGAAAAATTTTTTGGCATACAGCTGCTCACTATATCAACAATATATCTATGGGAAAACTGCTTTCAATTTACAAACTTTCTATTTGTGAAGTAGTCCTCAAGAAGTTTTGACGTTTGTAAATCAGGAGATTACTGGAGTTACGTTCTGTTATAAGAAAGTTTAAACAATTGTGGTTTGTTACAAATCATAATAAATATGACTGATAACTTGAATTTCATATAAATAAATCAATATACTTCAGTAACAGATCATTATACTTAGCATGATATCAATTGAAATTGAAAAACAGAAAATGGATAACTGATAACAGTAATCTAAAAGTATACTATGCAATACTGTGATTAGCCATAGCCAGGGTGTCTATAAAATAAAAATCAAACATGGGTTTAAAATGAAAGGAAATTTTTTTTTTTTTAAATAATAATAACATAACAATCAATACCAGAAAAAAGTAACCATAAAAAGTGATAGAATTAATGAAATGACAAGTTTATTTGCCTAAATGAAAAAGGATGCTATCCACAAAGGAAAATAATGGAGAAAGAACACTTATTTATTTACTACACAATCTCCAAAAACTGTTATTTAAACACACACACACACACACACACACACACACACACACACACACACACACACACACACACACAGTATTTTAAATACATTTACTAAAATGAATTATCTTACTTCATGATTTGACACTGATGAGCCAGGTGTTTTAGAAGTTTCTCTCTTATACTGTCCTCCTGGCAATGCCTTTTGGTCTGTCTCTATTGATTTTTGTTCCAGCCCTGACTTAGATAACTATGTTAAAAAAAAGACAGAAAATAATTTGGATATTATTTTCTTGAATTTCCCAATTTAAAAAAACCTAGAACTTTCAATATTGCAAAAAAATCTTAACGTAAACACTAACAAAATTGCATTTAACAGGACAAATACGGGTTTTTTTTTTGGTTTTTTTTAAGGTAAATAAGAAAATGCAATAATAGCTCAAACTGTTGGGCAGACTTTTATGATAATAAAAATATTAGAAATCAACTATACACATCTATAAGAGTGCAACAGAGGCATACATTAAAAAAAAAAAAAATATATATATATATATATATATATATATATATATATACACACACACACCCCTCCATATAACGAAATCGGTCATTTGCTTGAAAAAATTTGTTATACAGAAATTTCGCTATAAAGAAATATGACCTTCAATTAAAAATACTGTAATTCAACTCAGTAATACAGCAAAATATATTATAAATAAATCAGGGAAATAAATCAGAAATAGGTGGGAATCAAAAAATTTTCTAACATTTTAAAACAATTAATTTATTAATACACACATATTACATAATGTGCGCAATATATTAGTACACTTTTAAGAATTATGTCGTAAAATATTTGGATACTTTTTTTGTTGTATACTGGATTTTACTGTACATCGTTCATAAAAATGTTCGCATTTGTTTAAGCACTCAAATATATTTTCTGGCACATTTTCTTCTCACTAAAGGCCTCGATGCAAAGTTTCAAAACTTGAAACATGTCCAAAAATAGATCTGTTTCATCAACATTGAATATGTCTTTGGGCTCTTAGTTCTCTATATTTTTTTTTTCAAAACTATTTCTTTCCAATGGGTACAGTCTTCTTCAATTGCAACCCCACTTTCACCGGAAATAACTTTTTCAAGTAAGTCATGGCACTTTTTAAATTTGTCCAGCCAACCAGAACAGGCTTGGAAAGTTTTTTGCCCAAGAAAAGATGCATACTCCATAATATTTTCTTTTATTAATGGCCCTGATATCGGCATGTTTTGGTCTCTAATCAGCTTCACCCACTTAAAAAAGGCTTCATCTTCGACAATGGGCCCAAAATTCTCTAATAGGGTCCATGTCCTCAAACAGTTTGAGAATCGAAATACAGTTTTTCAGAATGGTTGACACACTACTGGCAGGGACACCAAATTTTAAAGCGATTTCTTTTTTTTTTTAATGCCACAATCTACACTTCAATCTACACTACATTATGCACTTCCACTTTTTCCACTACACTCAAGGATTTCCTCTTTAAATATTGTAAGGTTACTCGCATAGCAGCTAAAACAAAACTGATTTAGGAACAACTTGTACCTACCATACAGAGACAGGTGAAATTTAGTGAAAGTGTGGATGACTCATTTCTGCGAAACAACAGATGAATTTCCAGGATAAAAGAAGCTCACTCTCTCCTAATTCTCTAATAGGGTGCTTACAACAGAAAACAAGTACACCAGAGCCAATGTCCATGTCGAAAATATTCCTTAATCTTTGCCGATGACTGTGGATACATAAATAGCAGTTGACCAGCATGACTTCTCGGTACAATAAATGCTTTATGGGCAACACTAAATTGTTGCCCTTTAGCTATTAAAAGCTAAAGTGATTTAAGAGCTAAAAATATGAAGAATTAATCCTTTTAGCTCTTAATTTGTGCTTTCTACAGCATCAGCTCTACTGCCTAAAGGCCAGTGGTGCAAATAGCTTATACCAAGATCTCCCAAAATTAGTTTGTTATATGGAAATTCTTCGTTACACTGAAACAGTTTCCGTGTAACGACCATAAAAAAATTCACTATATAGAAGTTCATTAAAGAGAGGTCCGACTGTATATATATATACACACACACACACACACACACACACACACATATATATACACACACGCACACACATGCACATACAAACACACACACACACACACATAAACACGTACATACACACACACACACATAAACACACACACACACACACACACACACACAGGCGCCTCTGTAGCCAGGTGGGAAAGAGCAGCAGTGCATCGCACATGTTTCTTGATTAGACCGGGGTTCGAGCCTGTGACCACCAAAAACGGAGGATGCGGAAAGGGCAGGGAATGACCAACGCATATCCCCGGAGCAATATGGCCTTAGTTGCTAATGTTCCTAAAAACCCAATAACAACATAAAGAAGAGGCATGCAGCAGAAACAGTACATCTATGAGACAGTGAGTGGAGAGACTCTGTTAGAGAGGAGTCATTAATTAACCTAACTGCCCTCTTCTGAATGGAATCTAGAAGCCTGAGAGAGGTTTTGGGGGCACCGTTCCAGATGTGGGAACAATATTCTATGGTAGGGAGGATTTGCGATTTGTACACAGTGAACAGCTGTTTGGAAGAAAAGTAACGCTGAGAGCGAAAGAGAAAACCAAGTTTTTTAGATGCAGAGGAAGCAATATTTGTAATGTGCTTGTGCCAAGAGAGATTAGAAGTCAGGGTAATACCCAAAAAAAAAAAAATATATCATTTTGCCTAAAAATTGGAGTATCACCAAAGATAAGCATAGGAGCAGAAGAATCCTTTTTGCAAAAGATAAAGGACAAGACTGAGTTTTAGAAGGATTGAAATCAAATAAGTTGTCTTTGCCTCACTGGAAATAAGCATTTAAAGAATTGGTAACAGATATTTGAGAAGTTGAAGCTGATTGAGCAGGGCAAGGTTTCTCAAAATGGAAAGTGGAATGCAATGTGCTATCATTGGCAAAACTATGGAAGAAGGTCATTAATATACAAGAGGAAAAGAGTGGGGGAAAAAACTGAACCTTGGGGGACACCGGACATTAGTGGAGAAGTTAGAAGACAGAGAGCCATCTACCATCACTCTCAGTGAGCGATCAGAGAGAAAACTGGATAACCAATTACAAAAAACAGTTCACAAACCATAAGATGGAAGATTGTTCAGAAGACCTTTGTGCCAAACATGATCGAAAGCCCTTGGAATGTCAAGAGCAACTGCTTGTATTTCACCGAATTTTTCCATTGAATTTGTCTATAAATGGATAACATAAGCCAGAATATCACCAGTGGATAGACTTTCACGGAATCCATACTGGCGATCGTTGATCAGAAGGAGGGTTTCTAGGTAGTTTAAGGAGTTGGTGGTTAACTGATTTCTCCATTACTTTAGAAAGAGTAGAAGTAATTGGATGGGAGGGATTTGTCACCCTTTTTTAGGAATTGGCTGGATATGAGCAAATTTCCAAGAAGAAGGAAAAACACCTTTGGAATATGAAAGTGAAAAAAGGCAGCAAAGAACAGGAGTAAGTTCAGGAGCACAGGTTTTGAGAACAAGTGGAGAAATACCATCAGGACCTGGAGCTTTCTTCACATCGGAGTTGGAAGAAAAATGGTATGCTAGCAGGTCAGCTTTATCCTTGGCTGAAGTGATAAAAGAACCATCTGGTTTTCACAGAGATGGGCAAAAGTTGCAGCCAATAGCTTTGGCAAGAGACCACAATGCTCGGCTACCATTAGGGCAAGAAGCAAGTTTTCTACCCTTAGCCTGTTCAAAATCTAGTTTGGTCTGATTAATAACTGCTTAACGATTGTTGCGAGCTTTGGTGTAGGCAGAAAATGAAACTGAAGAATTGGAAACAAGCCAATTATGATATGCAATATTCTTCTCTTGAACAGCCTTAGCACATTTATTGGAAAACCAAGGTTTAGATAAAGGACAAGATTTTAAAGTGGAATGGAATAAATGATTCCATTCCTACAAGAATAATTTCACTGATTTGATCTGAGCAAACATTGACATCAGAAGTTTAGAAACAGTAATCCGACCAAGGAAAAGAAGAAACGAAATCTTGCATGTCATCCCATTTTGCATTCTTGCAATGCCAAACAATACGATGTTGGGAATAGCCATAAGATAAAGGCTCCATTGGAGAAGACAGTCACCAAGTTGTGATCTGAGGTGCCTAAAGGACCACTTACTTAGACTGTGTACTTCGAAGGGTGTTTGTGAGAAAAAGATCATGGGTGTTGACTGTATGGTTAAGATTGTCTGGTATTCTTGTAGGTAAATGAACAATCTGTGCAAGGTCATTAGTAATTTCAAAAGCCTCAGCATCACGATCAGCTGGGTCTGTGTGACTAGAAAACAGAATCAACAAGGAAAATTACCTCACTGTTAGGAAAGTTGAACGGGAGAAAGTCAAGTTGCAAAGAGAGGAAGTCAAAGAGCCCCAAGTGATTAGTGGAGTTGGGAGAACCGTAGCGACAACAGATGAATGTGACAGAATGAGGTAGAGAGATTTTAAGCCACAGAAGACTGAAAAGAGGAGATTCCAAATTACCAAGTCTCTGACAGGGAATATCGGAATGGACATATGCAAGTACCACCTTTGAGGTGAAAGGAATCATACAGTGAATAATTTGGACAACCGAGATGAGCAGTAGTTGAATCAACCAATAACTGAGATTCTGCCAGAAAAAGTACATGGGGTTTTGCAGACTGCAAGTTGAAATGGACATCGTTGAGATTAGAATTGAGACACGTATATTTGTGAAATGAACTAGGAAGTGTTTGGGAGGTTTAGATCTTTTCGCAGATAAGCTTACTGTATTAGTTTGACAATTTTTTTGTTATTTGGTTTTTAGGAGCATTAGCAACTAAGGCCATATTGCTCTGTTGAGATTAGAATTGGGACACGTATATTTGTGAAATGAACTAGGAAATGTTTGGGAGGTTTAGATCTTTTCGCAGATAAGCTTACTGTATTAGTTTGACAATGTTTTTGTTATTTGGTTTTTAGGAGCATTAGCAACTAAGGCCATATTGCTCCGGGAATATGCAGTGGTCATTTCCTGACCTTCCCGTATCCTCCGTATTTGGTGGTGACAGGATCGAACCCCGGTTGTGGTGTATTCAATAGTAAGAAAAAGTGAGGGGGGGTGAACGTGCTGTATGAAGTAATGAAATTTTTGGATATGGCATACACATGGTAAGAATATACCCAGATCCTTGACATAATGTGGCCTCAACAATGCCCCCCACATACACACTACTCGGACTCCTTCCAGTCACTATCTGGCAGAGTAGAGGTAGCAAGATTATACACTAGCTGATCCGGAAGCCTCCTAAAGAGTTACCAATAGGTTCGGTCCGGTGTACTAACTAGTGGCCGGCCTGTGAACACCGTTTTAGAGCTGTACCCTCGAAATGTAAGGAAGATTGGATCTCGCCATGATGTTCATCATAACTTTTGGGGTTATGATGACTTTTGAGGTTATGATGTTCATCATAACCTCAAAAGTCATCAGTCCTACTGCATGATGGAGGAGATGGGGAATGGTTGACCGGAATATGATACATGGTATCATATTACTAATAATGTTGAGTTTTGCCCAGTTTTGGATCAAAATATAATGAGCCGTTAAGAAAATGTACCAAGAAAAAAAAAAATTATTCGGAAACCTTTGGTGTAGTTATCTAGAAGAACATGACTATCATTCTGAGATCACTTGTAAAAATGGTTAATGTTCGATTTCATGACTGCTTTATTCAACTTTATGATGTTTCAGACTAAAGTCTTTGGAATATTGAAAGCTCTAAAATCCATCATATGCAAAATTCTACCAGATGGCATCTTGCCACCTGTCCACATTCAAATTCATTAACTGAATGGCAAATTACATCTTTCTGCAATTTCATTTGTACTTCTGCTACAGCACCGCCCCTATAATATTTATGTAAGCAATAATTTGCATAAAACTGCTAATTTATTACTTCTGTACTTATGTATTCGTTACTTCTTCAGAGTGTATATGCACACTTATGCAACTGGTGTTAACATCTGATGGCATAAATGCCGTAAGATTTTATATCCTCATGTGAAACGTCACATTTAAATTATTTTTGAAGCTATTTAATTTGTATATAATACTGATGAATGTGCATGTAATTTGTTTTACATTTCTTTTACATTTCAGTATCTGCAAATTCATCAACAGTGCAAAGATAAGAAAATAAAAAAAATTTTAAAAATTAAATTATGATAAATGCTCATATACATGGTCTAAGCAACTTAAATCTAGTCTAATCAGCAGCATACAAGTTTTAGAAAACAAAACAAAAGAGGCAGGAATTACGAAATTAAAATAATGAGATTGTACAAGCACACATTCATGCAATATATATTAGCCCAGATTTTTCGGAGCTAATATATATGGCTAGCATATGCATAGCACCAATATTCAAAGGCAACTTATCCTATCCATGATTTAGCATTAGCATTAGCATTAGCATTAGTAGAGGCATTTGATGCAAGAAAGCAAGCTTATGCAGCATCAGCCAAAAAAAAAAAAAAAAAAAACCCACTTCCACTTCACCCCTCTGTTCGTTCAAAATACCTGTCCAGCTGAGCCTTAAACTTATTTAGGCTATCAACTTCCACGACAAGGGATGGAAGTCTGTTCCACCCACCAACCACCCGCTGGCTAAAGGCAAATTTCCGCACATCTATCCTACATCTGTCTTTCCTCAATTTGAATTTATGCCCTCTCAGGTGATTTTTCTGAGCTAGAGGAAGAATCCCATCAGCATTGAGCATGCTCAAACCATTCAAGGCTTTGTACACCTCTATCAGATCACCCCGCTGGTACCTAGTTTCCAGACACTGTAATTTGCAAAACTTAAGCCTTTCTTCGTAAGAGAACCCCTTTGTCCCATTCACCAATCTAGTTGCCCTTCTCTGTACTCGTTCCAGCAGCTCTACATCCTTCCTGAAATGAGGCCTCCAGGCCTGTATACAGTACTCTAGGTGTGGCCTGACCATTGCCTTATACAAGGGAATAATCACCTCCTTATCCCTGCTAGAAAAATTCCTATATATCATTGACAATACACCATGAGCTACTCTTGCAGCTCGTCTGCACTGCTCAGAGAACTTCATATCTGCCTGCACCACCACCCCCAGGTCCCTTTCATTCTCTACCACTGTCAGTGTAGTACCACAGAGTTGATACGTTGCTCTGGGGTTGCTGTTTCCCATATGTAGTACTTTACATTTGTCAATGTTAAACTTCATTTGCCACCTCGAAGCCCATCTGCTCAACCTTTCCAAATCCTGTTGCAGCAGCATAGTGTCAGTAGTGTCCTTGACAACCCTGCCAACCTTCGTATCGTCTGCAAACTTGGACATTAAGCCTGATATACCATCATCAATATCATTTATAAATACAGAAAACAATAAAGGCCCCAATACTGAACCCTGAGGGACTCCACTAATAACATTAGTCCACGATGAGCAGTGTCCATTGATTACCACTCTCTGTCTTCTCCCCCTCAACCACCCCTTTATCCATAGCAGCAACTTGCCTCCAATGCCACACTGCTCCAATTTGTGCAGCAGTCTTCCATGTGCAACAGTATCAAAAGCCTTTCTAAGATCCAAGTATATAATATCAAAGTTATTCCCTGCATCCAGTTCTTTTGTGACTGCATCATAGTATCCAATCAAATTGGTCAGGCAAGACTTCCCCTTAACAAAACCATGCTGTGTCCTAGCTATAACTGAAGTCTTGTCTAGATGATCCTGCAGTGCTTCTTTCACCAGTGCCTCCATTAATTTTCCGGGAACAGAAGTTAAACTCACAGGTCTATAATTACTTGTGTCAGCCTTTGATCCCCCTTTGTGAATTGGGGTCACATTTGCACATCTCCAGTCAATGGGTACCTCCCCTGAGTCCAAGGAAGCTCTCATAATTATGGCTAAGGGTTTGCTTACCTCCTTTGCTGCCTCCTTTAATATAACTGGATAGATCCCATCCACCCCAGGTGCCTTTCTTGTGTTTATCTTCAACATTTTCTCCTCCACTTTGCTCTCAGTTATTACAAGATTCTCTAGCTTACTGCTAGAGTTGAATACACCTCTGGCATTCCCCTCGCTGAATAACTCCTCATGTGTGAATGTCGATGCAAAATATTCATTTAGTTTGTTAGCTACCCGAGCAGGGTCATCAACAGTTGACCCATCGATCTCAAGTGGACCAATCTGATTCATCCCCTTCCTTCTAGAGTTTACATAAGTAAAGAACTCTTTGCTGTTTTTCTTCGCATCCCTTGCCAAGGATCTCTCGTAATCTGCCTTCGCCTGCCTAACCTCCTTTGTAACTTGGTTACAGATCAACTTGTATCTATCATAGGCTTCCATGTCACCCATTAATTTATATGTATATTAATTTATATGATTTGAAAAAAAACACACATTTGCAAATTGTACGTTATAATAGAAAACTAAATTGCTAATATTTATAGTTGCAGTTTAAAAGCACATTTAGAACAGTTACCTTCTTACTCAAATTTTCCATTTGTTGAACTAAAGAATCCCAACACTGAGTTAATTTTTCTAACTTCCGAGTAATTTGCATGGCTGCTAGTGAACCCTTTTCTAATTTGCTAGTTATTTTCTGAACATGTTCAGCAAGCTGATTAAACAATCTGTGATGAATGTCCATGTCTTGTTCAATAGTCTAGAATATTCATAAATAATAAACAGAAAATGTGGTAATTAGGTTAAAAATAAGAAATATAATGAAGGTTTTTCAATGAAACATGCTCAAATTTTATTTATTTAAAATATATTCACTATAATTTTGATTATAAAATCCATGTATGGCTAAATAATGTGAGAAAGAAAAATTATTCTGCATTCATTAAAAAAATAAAATAAATAAAAAAAATAAATTCCAATCACAGACATTTCCTTTGCCAGTAAGTGCTATCCAATTCCTCCTCAAATCTTGTCAAACTTTCCATCATGGGACTTAAATTATTTTGCTCATCTACAATACAATGCCTAAAGGTAAACTTCATAGGATCCAGTCCTCTGCTACTCCCTAAAATATTATACAGGGTGTCCAGTGTCCACAAATGATTACCCTGATTGCATTTTGTTACAAAAATTTTATTACTATTGGGAGGTTAACAAAATTTAACCAAATTGTACACTAATATTAAAAATTTTTAACAATACATAAGGACTTTAAAGAACTTCAACATGAGTGCCTCTTGTGGCATGTAGAATATCAAGAAAATATTCAATCTCTCTCCATACCTTTTCTAACATCTGTGAGGTGATGCATTCGACTGTACATGTAATCCGCTCTCGTAATGTTTCAATATCTGGAACAGCTGTCACATACACCAAGTCTTTAACATATCCCCCAAAAAAAAAGAAATCCAGTGGGGTTATGTATGGTAACCTTGGGGGCCATGAAAATCAGTCCATCCTTGCCCATCCAACGGTTTGGAAATGTCCTATCCAAAGTGTCACGAACAACTTTTCAATTGGGGTATAGCATAATTAATGAGCATGTCTAAAAACACGTTTTCACTAATCATGTTTTCGCGGAAGAAGAAAGGTCCAATAATGTAATCATGTAATAGGGTGCACCACACATTGATTTTGGGACTGTTATGAATATGCTCTCTTACCACATGTGGATTTTCAGATCCCCAAATATGCACATTGTGTCTATTGACTACACCATTAACATGAAATGAGGCATCATTCGAAAAACAAGCATTCTGCATAAACTGATTATCCTTGTCAATTTTATTCAATATGAGGTTATTTAATTCCTCACGTTTACGATGATCATTTGGTTTCAACTGTTGAAGTAGCTGAACTTTGTAAGCAAATAGCATTAGACATTTCTGTAACACTTTGTGCACTGTAGACGTTGGTATTTGTAACTGCCGTGAAGCATGTTGCACGGATTTATTAGGTGATCGGGTAAAAGCATCTTGAACTGCACCCACTGTTTCTTCGGAAACGGATGGTCTACCAATGCTTTTCCCTTTCTCAACTGACCCAGTTGCTAAAAACTTTTCTATTCATGATTTAATAAGCTTTACATCTGGAGGATTTCTACTGTACTTGGCTCTCAGCTTGGTTTGGTTTGGTTTGGGTTTTATTGGCGCATCAGCAACTGAGGCTATAATGCGCCAAATTGGCTCTCAGCAATCTCTGCACAGTCACAGGAGATTTTGTTTCAGCTAACCAAACAACATACTGAGCTTTCTCTTGTACAGATGGTATCTTGAATGAATAGATGTGACAGCACTATTAGCGGCAACAGCAGTAAACTTAACTCACTGGGCTTAAAACTCTATAATTGTATTGATGTATTGATAAAAACTTTTAATATTAGCATACAATTTGGTTAAATTTTGTTAACCTCCCAATAGTAATAAAATTTCTGTAACAAAATGTAATCAGGGTCTCCTAGTTCTTGTCTCATCTACCAATAACAATGTACCCCCTCATTCAATTTACTCACTGCTTAAAAGCCTTATACATACCCACTTCAGTCAGGTGCCATAAGATGAGTTCTCAAACTCAGACGTACGCACCTGCTAAGCTATTTCTTGTAGGGATAACACCAAGTGTTACTCCACACAAATCTGTTCACGAATCTGGCCATTCTTCTTAATGGAACTTTATTGTATAACATCTTCAGTGATATCTGAGATAACTTTAAGAACACTGCAAAACACTAGAATAGAATTAACTAGGTCTAATGGCACTTGCATAAATACTCACAAATATGTGAGAGTTGTTTTGGGTCTATTCAATGGGGTTTCAAGTTTTTAATAGAGAAACCAGAGGAAAAATTTTTCTTGAAAGGTACTTCTAAAATACAGATGAATTAACAGTGGTTTTATAGGAAAAAAATATAAAAAAGTTAAAATTAATTTAACTTTTTTATATTTTATTAAAAGTTAAAAGTCGATTTAGTCGAGTCGAAATTTTTATATTTTCAAATTCACTTAAATAAATCTAGAATTTCACATAATGATTTTTTATGTACTTGTTACAGCCCAATGGAAACCTAATTATGCAACAGGTTATGTCCTGTAATGTAAACTGGTCTCTGCATTTCACAGAGAAGGTCCACAAGTTCTTTTGCAATTTAATGCATTCATTGCTTCCTTACACAAATATGCAGCATCGGATTTTTAATCCACTTGGAGGGAAAACAACCTACTTTCAGAAAATTTTCTTCCAATTTCACAGAAGAAAAACCAGATTTTTTTGTCAAACAACCTTCACTGGAAGCTGCTTGATTCAGACATACTGAGAAGAAAGCCCAAAAAACTCTGCCTTCTCCAATCTAGATAGACTCAATCCTCTGGTATTCTATCCCAGGTCAAAAATGTCAGAAAAGCCAGCAGAAAAAGTGCTAATGGATTGTCATCCACATGCAATCTCTGATTATGCATCAACAGTTTCAACATTCACATCACTAACAACAGACAGCTGTAGATAATCACAGTAGCATTGTTCAGACTACTTTGAACTTGTCATACCATTCATATACTTGGCACTTTGCAACAGCATGTACAGTACAAATGTCTATAAAACAGAAATGAATTTCAATAGGTTTAACTTAAATCATGCATTTTGGATCACTTCAAAGATGTACAATGTCAACTACATTTCTATTTTCAAATGCCTTCTAAACATGCAACTAAAACTTGAGAAAGAGAGAGAGAAAAACTATCAGTATTTTCATAATGTTTCCATTTCCAAGTTTCTTCATTTTTCTAAATAGAAAAATCCAGCTGCCAACAAACCAAAGCTATCAACCTCACAACTTCAACATAGCTGGCACACAGAATGAAAGCAAATGCCACCATAGCAGTGACAAAAAATTAAAATGGAGTAACGAATCATTACACAGTCTACGTATCAAATGTATAAAAATGGGTGTGATATGCCCAAATAAACAGATTCATGCAGACTGCAACCCAGAGTGTTCAGTGATGGCCATAAAATGAACTGTGACTATTTCACATAATTTAGGACCATGAATGCTGACACCTTCCATAACAGACAATATTCTGCTATATCTGGATTGTGGGAATTCTATGAAGAAGAGCCTGAATCAAAATGACAATGTTTTGTGCCACACTGGTCAGTCAGTAATACAGAAATTAATGAAACCAAGGCAGATCTGCTTTGGCTACCATGAAGCCCTAATCTTAATAAAGTTGAATACTTCTGAGAGGTTTAAGAGTAGCAACCAAAAGAAAGACTGAACCTAACTTCTGTGAATGAAATGCCTACTTACTGCCTTGAGGGATGAGTTTTGCTTTAAATACATTATGATGAATTCTTCTGTATGGGTTAGTGAAATTGCATCATTTTTATACGTAGCCATCTTCTACCAAAGTAGACATCATTTTAATTACATCTCATATTGTGAATACCTTCCCAACAAGTTGCCATGATATTGCACTACCTCAAATAAGTACCGCTTCACCGGTGATGAAGATTAATGTTACTTATTCTCGGCAGATACTACCACCACCCAGACAGCACCATTTTGAGGCTTATTGACCTCTCTTCAGTGGGTGAGCAGGTACCCTGGTGTTGCAATAGTGACAACCCAGTTATGAAGTATAACTCCACAATATGAAAGATGCCTGATGGCGTGCAATAGTAAAGACTAAATGCAATCTTCGGCAAGAGCCTCAAGAAATTCACAATATGAGATGTAATTAAAACAATGATAATTTGTCTACTTTGTTAGATGGCTGCATATAAAAATGATGCAATTGCACTAACCCATACATTAGTCATACTATAGCATAGCTTGAGGTTCTTATCCAAGAATGCATTTAGTCTTTAACTATTGCACACCATCAGGCATCTCTCATATTGTGGAGTTATACTTCATAACTGGGTTGTCACTATTGCAACACTAGGGTACCTGCCTACCCACCAAAGAGCGGTCAATATGCCTCGAAATGGTGCCATCTGGTTGGTGGAACCCACCAAAAATAAGTAACATCAGTATTATCCACCGGTGAAAACCTTACTTATTCGAGATAGTGCAATATCATGGCAACTTGTTGTGAAGGTATTCACAATATGAGAAGTAATTAAAACAATGAAGATTTGTCTACTTTGGTATATGGTTATGTATAAAAATGATGCAACTGCACTAACCCACATGTTAGTCATGCTACTACATAGCTTGAGGCCCTTGCCCAAGAATGTGTTTAGTCTTTGACTAATTCTTCCTTGTTTACACAAAATGGTTAGGATATTATTATATTCATGCTCATTATAATTGAGTTTCAACTTTATTCACTGTTACATCAGCATTTGTGAACACTATGCTTTTTCCTTTCCAAAATAAAAAATTTAACTACAAAGTAAAAAATTATCAATGGAAAAAATGATGATAAAAATTGCAAACCTGAAGTAGCTTCACTTGTTCTAAAATAGAGAGGTGATCTGAAGAGTTTGCTTTCTCCATATTTGAAAGTTGCTGCTCTTTCCTTTGAAGCCAATTAGTAAAACATGCTTCTTCCTCTTCTAACTGCTGCCAAGCAGGAGTAACAACTTGCAAAACAGAGCCCCGCTCTTCCATCCAGTGGCATATATTTGCCCACCGTTCACCAAGACATGACACCTGGTCTTCCAATAGTGCAAAGGCTGTTTAAAAATGTTTACAAAGGTGTTTTATTAAAATCTCCATCAAAAATATTAAACATGAAATACAATAACTTTCAATTTATAAAAAACTAGATATGCCAAAAATTTTACTCCTTAGACATTCTAATGTCTTTAGAATATCTAAAATGACAACTTGCTACAGAAGATACCTCGGCAGTTACTTGAGTTTCTGCAAATGATATGAATTGTTGTGCTCCTTGTGTCCTTGCCCCCCCCCCCATTTAATTGCGTTAATCAAATTAACGCAATTAAAAAAATCTAACGAAAATATTCAAAACAATTTTTCGTTTTGAATATTTTCGTTAGATTCTTTTAATTGCGTTAAAATTTTGTTAGATTCTTTTAATTGCGTTAATTTGATTTTTAATTGTTTTAAACTGATTTGAATTGTGTTAAATTGATTATTTAATTATTTATATTTTACTCTAATGTACCAGTAAGTTGTCGATTTTTTTCGTTTTAATTTCTGGAGGGTATCATATGGAAGTGTTCTACGTACTATATTGAGGTAAACTCCTCTTATTATTTTACCAATAATATTATCAACGTAGAACATATTGAGTATTACAGCTCTGATTCATACTATCTAACCCTATTATATGTATTATAATATTCGCCGAATATCTTTTTTTAGGTTGTCATGAGATATACTAATGAAAAGATTTTTAAAGTCATACGTACCGATAGGTCTAATTTCCGTGGAATTGGTATTCAGGTAATCCAAGACTATACTATTATTTAAAGTAATTTTAGATACCCCACATTTTTCAATACAATTTTTAACAAAGATTCTAGCTTTTTATGTGGTATTTTTACATAACTATCTCTACAAGAAGTTATAAACCTAAACGCACGTATGGAAATTTAGTATTAGAGTAGTTCAGTTTTAACCTTTTATTCATAGCAACCAGTCTCTTACTGAGTTCCATTATAATATTACTGCTTGTTTCCTCTTTCCTGTAGGTTGTGCACTTGTTAAGCTCTTTAGCTAAAATAGCAGTATAAATTTTTTTACAAATAATACCGTAGTTGTTAGCTGCCTTATCAATGGTAGTGATGATAAATCTTGATTGCATTTCCGATAACTGCTGTTAATTAACTTTAAATCAAATATCATGGCCTTATCACACCATTTGAACTTACAATATATCTGCTTAACCAATGCCTCATATGCAAGGCAAATCCACATGTGGAAAGCCTCTACAGGTATACTATATTTATATGCCAATTTTAGACCAAACTGTATCAGATCAATGTGAATTTGCTTATAAATTCATTTAACACTAGTCCTAAAATGAGGCCTAAATTCAAACCCACAAGATAATTTCCTTAATTCTTCATGCTGGACAATATTCAAGTCTCCTGTGCTTATGGTGTATATCCACATAAGATTGATATTCTGATAAATGGCAGAAGCACAGGGTATCATTTTCTACACTATCATGCATTATAGCTTCCTTTTTATAATTACAGCCTGTTAGACCTATAGGATTAACTGAATCTAGTACAAATTCTTGAGCTAACTAAAGGCAATGCACAGGTAAAGTGGTTTAGAATCTGTTCTAAATTAATGTTGTCAAAAACACTATTCAACAATTTAAAACTTATGAATTCCTTAATAACTACATTGATATTTCCCAGTTTAAACTTAAATATATCGAACAATAAATGATGCAGGTGTAAATTGATAAAGTTGTAATCCCTGCTAATCTTCATGCCGTGTGTGTGTGTGTGTGTGTGTGTGTGTGTGTGTGTGTGTGTGTGTGTGTGTGTGTGTGTGTGTGTGTGAGAAAACTTTATTTATCATTAGTCTGCTATACATAGAACAAATAATTTGAAATATGTATACAATTATACAGGGCGTCTCAAAAATATTGGTACAAACATTTAGGGGAGGTAGGTAACACCTAAAGGAATGTGAATCGCATAGGAACCCATAACCTGAAACGTCACGGGAAAGTAGTAGCAGAGGCACAAGAAGCAGAAATGACACAAGACAGTAATTAGTGGCAAACATTTATTTGACATAAATGTAACAATGGAGTACAAGATGGATGCACCATGATGTTACAACAGATGCTCGAAGGTTCCATCATGAGATGCGATGCATGCGTGACACCGACGCAGCATGGATTGGCGGACACAGTTGAACACACATGGAGTTTCTTTGACAGTAGCAGCAGCGCAGACAAGTCCCGCCGTGAGATCCATTTCCGTCTCCACAGGCGATTCATACACAATAGATTTGAGGGGGACTCCCCACAGAAAGAACTCAAGGCTCGATAAATTAGGTGAGGGTGGAGGGCCAGGCAACGGGTCCACCACGGCCAATCCATCGACGCCCAAAACGCCTGTTCAAATGGTCACGAACACACCTTCCATAATGGGCAGGCGGCCTGTCATGTTGAAACCAAATGTTGTCTCACATTTGCTGGAACATCGTCAAGTAACCCTGGTAGAACCTGTTCAAGAAAGATCCGATATTTAGCGGAGTTCGTGCAGGATAGTAACAGGTATTGGCCGTAACAGGTATGGTGACTAAGCAGTCACTGACCATACCTGCCCACACATTTATTGCGAAGTGATGTTGTGCCGCATGGGGGCGCACACCATGTGGGCCCTCTGCTAATCCATACACTAGGTGCATGTCTGCCAGCTCACGGTTCGTATATCGATGCATGCTCTTCGTGCGGCGACTACTGCTTGAATGAGTAAACCAGAAATTTTCCCTCTCGCAAACCGATGAACAGCAGCGTGTATCGACTTACGGTGATGTTTCCGGTTATGGGTTCCTATGCGATTTACATTCCTTTAGATGTTACCTACCTCCCCTAAACGTTTGTACCAATATTTTTGAGAAACCCTGTATATGCTAATCGTATCGAAAATAAGTAATGTTCTATAACAAAATTCATTGTGATTCTATTAGTATATTTTTAAGAAAACAAACATTACTTGATACCCTCTGAACGTTTCATGGACGCCCCCCCCCAATACTAGGTTTTATGCCACCATTTGCAAAAAACAAAGTTCAGTGGTGGTAGTAGTGAGATGGTATGGACTTGTTTTACATGGTTTGAAATTTTTCCACTGATTGTCACTGATGAAAACATGAATACAACTGTATGATGCAACATTGCCTTACCTGTACCGTAGCATTTCTTCAGAGGAGAGGAATACCATATTTGTATCAACATGGCAATGCTCAATGATAAAAAAAGCACGGGCATTACAACAGTGATTTCAAGAGAATAATGTAGTTAATCTGCCATTAACAATCCAAAGCCCAAATCTGAATCCAACTGAATATTTCTGAGATGTTTTGGAACAACTGATGGCGACAACAAGGTGTCCTAGATCATTGAGAATTATGGAAAAAGCAAAACAAGATTCTACATATAAAAAACTTTTAAAAAGTGTCTCACAAGGATTTAGTGATGTAAACTCATGACAGAGTATACTTCATAATTCTTTTTTTCTTTATTATCATTTTTCATCTGGCTAGAAAAATTTTTTGCTTTTTTCTACCCAGATGGTTTTTTTTATTTAATGTTCCAATACATTTTAGGGAGTAGCATATACATATTGCATATTTTTCGTATACATATTGCGTAATTTGTATACATACCTTATATATTTCCAAAGAAATATACAGGGTGATTCACTACCAGTGTGACAAACTTGCGGGAGGTGTAGAGGGCACAAAGACGAATCGGAATCACATAGCATTGCAGGGTCCGAAATGCCTTTGTCATGCGGTAGAGGACGTTGAATGGGAGGTCGCGTGAACATAGATCCCGCTGGAAGTCAGCATTTGTGAACTGTTTCTGTTGAAGAAACCAAGTGGCAAAAGTCCTCCGGAGTGGATAATCCGCAGGATCCAATGATTGGACGCGTTTCAGATGATATGAACTCATTTGGTTTGTTGACAGTATCCTCCATACAGTGGATTGGGAAATACCCAATCGTTGGCCTACTTGCAGGAGGTGTAGGGGGCACAAAGACGAATCGAAATACTCTTACTCGGATTGCCTTCTGCAAGATGTAGGACATTCTCCTCATTGTCTGGTGTCCTCGTCGTTCGCTCTCGATTCATGGTACCTCTCATGAAACAACCAGTCTCATGTAACCTTCTGTGCACACGTGCGAAAATCGTATGATGAGGAGCACGTCTGTGTGGGAAATGTTCCTGGTACAAGCGCAGAGCAGCGTGCCCATTACAGTCCGCAGCTCCATATGCGAGGTGCATGTCAGCCAGTTCAATGTTTGAATACTCGTCCATCCTACTGCCTCAGGAATCAGTTCGCAATTGTTGACTTCCAGCGGGTTCGCTTTTCACACGACCTCCCGTTCAACGTCCTCTACCGCATGACGAAAGCATTTCGGACCCTGCAATGCTATGTGATTCCGATTCGTCTTTGTGCCCCCTACACCTCCTGCAAGTTTGTCGCACTGGTAGTGAATCACCCTGTATAAGCTATGCATACAAAAAAAAATATATATAGTGTACATATAAACATACATCAATCAAAACAGGAAAAACAAATATGCAGTTTAAAAATATATATATAATGATAGAGAGAAATGAATATTCCATTTTAATTTACCATTTTCCGAACTATTGTCATCCAGAACTACCACCATCTTTGAAAGGGAATTCACTACTCCTTGCTGTTCTTCAATTTCAACTTGGAGTTTCTGAAATTAATTTTTATGCTTTAAATTAATAATTTAGTATGTATATGTAGTATTTTACACAAGGTGGAAAATGGAAAGGTAACTGCTTATCACATATCTAGATATTGTCATGGTCACCATTCACCCCACCCTGCTTTGTCATCTTCATCTTTCATGTCTGGCAGTTCTGCAATTAAGAGGATGAGCTTGAAGTTTTTTTTTTTTTTTTTTTGTGTAACAGATATTCTCATGTTGTTGTTCCACTGTTGCAATGTTGAAACAATACAATAGTGGAACAACATAAGAATGTGTGTTGTATTAACAAATGTTACACTCACACTCAGTTTTAGTAATTCAGTACACCGAGTTTTTAAATATGTCAGTGTAAGTTACACTTACACTGACATCTTTAAAAACACTGTGTACTGAATGAACATATATCACTATCACATGCAAATGTTGCCATATCTCACTAACAAAGCCTTTGTGACCTTATGTTTATAGGAACTGTTTTGTTTGATTTCAGATGTAGTATAGTATGTGATCCTTATATTCACTGTATGCGATTAAAAATCCTGTATATAAAAGGTCTGACACAAAATTAACAAGACTAATTTTATAAAAAAATGTATTGCAAAATTTTCTACAACTGGAGGTTTTCTCCTTCGCAGTGGCTTCCTAGAGAAGCTATACATCACCTTCAGCACTCCTCCCTTGGAAGCAGTGCTGGAAATCTGTGAGAGCCTTCAGTACATCGGTAACAACATTCTGAATGTTGTCGACCATATCAAAATGAGGTCGATTCAGGCAATAATAAATATTTGGAAAAAGAAAAAAAAAAAGTCATGTAGCAACAGATCCAGAGAATACAGTGGCCACAGGAGCAATGGAATATTTTTGGAAGTTTAAAAACCCCATAAGAGGCATTGTACAGTTGCAGGGTATGATGCAAAATCAAGCTTTTGGCCTTTTCAAGTTGAATATGCAAAACCATTTTCTGCAGCCATTCAAGAACTTCTTGGTAGAAAGTCTTGGCTGACAGTTTTACTTTGAGGCATGAATTCTTTGTGCACCATTCCACACTGATCAAAAGAACAGATGAACACTGATTTGATTACATATTTGCTCATTCATGCTTTCTTTGAGCATGACAAATTGCAGTGTGCCATTCTTCACTCTTTCTTTTTGTTTCTGGATTGTACTCAAAAATCCACACTTTGTCACCTGCTATATTTCAATGAAGGAACTCTGGTTCAGTTTCACCATGATTGAGAAGGTAAAGCAGGATGTTCTTCCAATTTTGCTTCTGTTCTTCAGTAAGATTTTTTTGGCATCATGTTCACACAAATTTTGCACATGCCCAAATATTCTGTTAAAATGTCATGGATGGCTTGGTGACTCATTTTCAGCTCAGTTGCCATCAATCTCGTAGTCAACCATCAATCAGGCACAATCAGAACCTTTATCCTCTACACAAGTCTCCCTGAGTGCATGTGGTTCATCTTCAACAGCTTTACATCCTTCCAAAGAGGCCTTGTGCCATTAGAAAATTCAGACTTGGGATAAAACTTAATCTCCATACGATCTTTTTAAATTTTTGTATATTTTCATCACATTTTTGTTGAGTAAAAATCTGATGTCATAATTCTGCTTGATATTCTTTCACACCATTTTTTGTCATCATGCAGTTGACAAACGCACGGTTGCTTACTTCACAATGACTCAATACACATTGAACACATCAAGATGAGAATACTCGCATTGTGTAGAGGTGGGGTTCAACCCACACGCTGATATTTGGTATGCTTGTACAGTGCTTTCACGTTGTGTTTTATAAAATTAGTCTAATTTTTTGACATACCTTGTACAATTAACTCCAAATATGCAAAGTGCTCACACACATGCAAACTGTTATTAATTCATTCTTGATGAAATTTAGGAAAATCTGATATATCTTTTTAAAAGGATCTGAATATAAAATTTCCTGAAAATCTATTCACTGGGAGTCAAATTATTAAAAGCAGACAACAGACATGGGTGAAGTAATAGTCACTTTATGCACTTGTTATTAACATATTAACCATGTTATCACACCTACTAGAATAAAAAAATAAATAAATGCATGTGTACCCTAAAATTAAATCATGAAATAAAACCCAAAGTCAAATAATGAAATAATAAATTCCCAATTATATAATGAAAGAGCACTAAAACACCAATGAAATAAACAATTAAAATCGAATTTACAGTTTTAAAATTTGAAAAAAATTCTAAAAACTATATCCTACTTATAGGCTACTTCTGTTATTACCTTCAGCATATCTGCCTGATTTTTCAGTGCAGACAAATCAGGTCCGATAGATCCTATCCTGCTTATTTTGTCTTCCATATCTGTGAGCCACTTCCTTAGACCATCTAACTGTTGTTGCTGTAACCTCATCAGCAGTTCATGAAGCCTTCAAAAATGTTTTACTGTTATTTAATTTTACCATTATTTAAATAACTTTACTTAAAACAGAACACAGAAATATTACTCTTTTTTTTTATTTACTATTAGAAAAGCAACCATGCAACTTAATGCATAACGTGCAATATTTTCAGAGTGCTTAGTACAGTAAACCCTCAATTTTACAGACTAATAGGAGAGAGTGTCCATTTTTGCCAAATTTCTGTTAAATCGAAAGGCGTTTTTTTTTTTTTTTTTTAAGACCACTTTCGTCACATGTAACTAACAAATTAAAAAATTATTCTGTATATAGTATGCATACATATTAGAAACACTGATATAAACAAAGTTAAACAATAAAAAAACACCCTTTCATTTACCTTGGCTTTATTGAATGATACACAGCATATGACAGAAGATAATTTACAGTGATCACATTGTGGTGCATAGAAAAACTAT
This sequence comes from Mastigoproctus giganteus, assembly GCF_048544385.1. Taxonomy (NCBI): domain Eukaryota; kingdom Metazoa; phylum Arthropoda; class Arachnida; order Uropygi; family Thelyphonidae; genus Mastigoproctus; species Mastigoproctus giganteus. Next base: position 28,908,507 of record NC_143582.1, read on the forward strand.
ATTCGCAGTCAGAGCTAAGATGTAGATATTGGTAAACCTTACTTACTTACTCACTCCACGGTGCTATGGTCCTTGTAGAACCTTCATCTCCTCAATGATATTTCTCCAGCTGTCTCTTTCTCTGGCCATTGTTCTCCATCATCTCACCTTAAGCTGTTGCATGTCATTCTCTATGTCATCCACCCACCTCCCTCTCGGTCTTCCTCTCATTCTTCTTCCTCCCAGTTGCCCTTCCATTGCTTTCCTTGGCCATCTGTTTTCCTCCATTCGTATCACATGGCCTGCCCATCTAAGTCTTGAGCTCTTTATCACTCCCACTGGTAAACCTTCAGAGTCTGTAATGGTTCTTCCAACGTTTTCAGATGGCTTTTTACCAACTGTACTCACTTATAAACTGCATCTTCGAGATTAATACGGGTTGCTTGCTTTCATTGTGCATTCTTGTGTACAAATAATACAAATAACAGAATGCAATTGTGCGTTCTATTATTTGAAAGTAGCACAACACCACCACCCAGACAGGGCCGTTTCAAAGCTTGTTGGCTTACTCATCGTTGGGTGGGCTGTGCACTATTGCAACAACCCTGTTGTTGTTGCAATAGTGACAACCCGTTATGAAATATGACTCCACGATATGAGAGATGCTTGATGGTGTGCATGATTTAAAACATGATTTAAATTTAATTTAAAACCTGTTTCTTGACTAAATGTCTTAGAGTACGAAAAAGATTGTTTATGAATAGGCAATACAAGATATAATCAAACAATGCATGCATACTACCTGGGTAGTAGAAATGATGGAAGTACATTACCCATGCATAAACAACCTTTTTCATACTCTTAGACATTTAGTAAAAAAAAACAGGTTTTAGATTAAACCATGCACACCACAAGCATCTCTCATATTGTGGAGTTATACGTCATAACTGGGTTGTCACTATTGCAACATCAGGGTACCTGCCCACCCACCGAGGAGAAGACAAGCTTCAAAATGGTGCCATCTGGAGAGCTTGATAATCACGGAGTTTCGGAGAATAGATAACAACAATCTTCGAAATGGTGCTTTCTGGAGAGCTTGATAATCAGAGAGTTTCCGAGAATAGGTAACAACAGTCTTCTCTACTGGGGAAGAGTTGCCTATCAATGAGTTTGAGTGGTGTGAGTATGAAGAGTAACTGTCCCTTTCCTCTTTCGACGCCATTTCTTCTTCTTCCTCTCCTACACCTTTTTTGCTTCCTTAAGTCTAACAGGGACAGAATGTGGATAACAGAGTATCTTATCCCATACAATTTTTCAAATGGTGCTGTCTGAGTGGCGGTATCTGCCGAGAATAAGCAACATTAGTCTTCTCCACTGGTGAAGCGCTACTTATTCAAAGCAGTGCAATACCTCGGCAACTTTTTGTGAAGATATTCACAATATGAGATATAATCAAACGATGTATGCATGCTACATGAGTAGTAGAAATGATGGAAGTGCATTACCCAGGTATAAACAACCTTTTTTAAATAAATGTTTTCCACACTAAATTTTTTTCATTCTCAAGGATCATTGTTATATATAGGTACTTTTTTTTTTTTTTTTTTTTTTTTTTTAGAACCTATAGTACTTAGTACCGTGCACAGGTTTAAGTTTGAAAAGATGAAAGAAAATACTTGTTGACATTAGACTTCAACTTCTGTATACTGTAATGTTCAGGAAATACGTGTGAAGGAAGGTTGTTCCAGAAAACAGAAGTTGAATGAATAAATGAGGAAGAAGAAAAGTTGGTTCTGTGGGATTGAACTTGGACAGTAAAAGGATGTTGACTGGTTGCAGCATATATTCAGACCGCTTTGAAAGAGAGAGCAGGAATTATAGAAGCTAATTCAGAAGAACAGTACACATGGAAAGAACATCTATGAGACAGAGTGGAGAGACTATTACATATGAGACATTAATTAATCTAACTGTCCTGTTCTGAATGGAATCTAGAAGCCTGAGAGAGGTTTTGGGGGCATCGCCCCAGATGTGGGAACAATATTCCATTGTAGCCCGGATTTGCGATTTCTACAGAGTCAACTGTTTGGTAGGAAAGTAATGCCAAGAGCGAAAGAGAATACCCAGTTTTTTTAGATGCATAGGAAGCAATATTTGTAATGTGCTTTATGCCAAGAGAGATTAGAAGTCAGGGTAATCCCCAAGATCTTGCCTAGAAATCAAAGCATCATCAAAGATAAGCATAGGAGTAGAAGAATCCTTTTTGCGAGATATAAGACAGGACTGAGTTTTAGAAGGTTTGAAATTAAGTTATCTTTGCCCTACTGGAGAATTACATGTAGATCAACAATTAAAAGATTTGGCAGTGGATACTCGAGAAGATGAAGCTGTTTGAGCAAGGGAAGGTTTCTGAAACTGGAAGGTAGAAAGCAATGTGCTATCATCAGCAAAACTATGGATAGCATTTCGGTCAATGAAAGAAGGGCATTAATATACAAGAGCAAAAGTGTGGAGAAAGAACTGAACCTTGGGGAACACCAGCATTAGTGGAGAAGTTAGAAGACAGAGAGCCGTCTACCATCACCCGCAGTGAGAGGTCAGAAAGAAAACTGGATACCCAATTACAAAGAACAGATGGTAAACGATAGGATGGAAGCTTAGTTAGAAGACCTTTATGCCAAACACGACCAAAAGACTTTGAAATGTCAAGAGCAATGGCTTGAGTTTCACCAAACTTTTCCATTGAATTTGTCCATAGATGGACACCATGAGCCAAAGTATCACCAATCGAACGACACTAACAGAATCTATACTGATGATCGTTGATCAGATGAAAGATTACAGATAGTTTAAGAGTTGGCAGTTAATTTATGCTATTAGTTAAAAAACACATAAAATCCAAGGAAGTGAAGCCAGTCGACATCGCTGGACAGTGCAGTGTCGAGTCAGTTTGGTGTGACATAAGCATTGGGAGATCAAAATTGAGAGTAGGAGTGTGCTATAGGCCTAATGACTCTGATGAGTATAATAAGAAACTGTTCGGAGAAATAGAGTGGGCCAGTAAATCAGAGAGTCTTATAATGGGGGATTTTAATTTCCCAGATATTGACTGGAATTCGGGGGCTGGTCACTCACACAGTAGCAAGGCTTTTGTGGATTTATTGGATGATTGTTTTCTACATCAGCATGTTCGGGAGGCAACTAGAGGGAGTAATACTCTTGATTTGATTATCAGTAGTGATTCTTCATGCATTAAGAATCTGCAGATAAATGAACCACTTGGTGGCAGTGATCACAGTGTGCTGAAGTGGGAGTTATTCAAAGAGGTAACTACCATTAGGGGTAAAGGGAAGGGGTATTGCTTTCGTAAAGGCGACTACAATGGACTGAGACAGTATTTAAATTCTATACAGTGGGATCAACTGATGATATTGCCAACAGCAAATTCAAAATGGGAAGCATTCAAAGAACTTATCGTGGAAGCTACTAGACTTTACATACCAACTAAGAAATATTGTTCAAGGTTTAGGCCTAAATGGTTGTCAGATGAACTAATGAGGAATATGGCAGAGAAGAAAAATGCATGGGATACATACAAATTAACACGTGACACGGACGCCTATGATAGATACAAGTTGATCTGTAACCAAGTTACAAAGGAGGTTAGGCAGGCGAAGGCAGATTACGAGAGATCCTTGGCAAGGGATGCGAAGAAAAACAGCAAAGAGTTCTTTACTTATGTAAACTCTAGAAGGAAGGGGATGAATCAGATTGGTCCACTTGAGATCGATGGGTCAACTGTTGATGACCCTGCTCGGGTAGCTAACAAACTAAATGAATATTTTGCATCGACATTCACACATGAGGAGTTATTCAGCGAGGGGAATGCCAGAGGTGTATTCAATTCTAGCAGTAAGCTAGAGAATCTTGTAATAACTGAGAGCAAAGTGGAGGAGAAATTGTTGAAGATAAACACAAGAAAGGCACCTGGGGTGGATGGGATCTATCCAGTTATATTAAAGGAGGCAGCAAAGGAGGTAAGCAAACCCTTAGCCATAATTATGAGAGCTTCCTTGGACTCAGGGGAGGTACCCATTGACTGGAGATGTGCAAATGTGACCCCAATTCACAAAGGGGGATCAAAGGCTGACACAAGTAATTATAGACCTGTGAGTTTAACTTCTGTTCCCGGAAAATTAATGGAGGCACTGGTGAAAGAAGCACTGCAGGATCATCTAGACAAGACTTCAGTTATAGCTAGGACACAGCATGGTTTTGTTAAGGGGAAGTCTTGCCTGACCAATTTGATTGGATACTATGATGCAGTCACAAAAGAACTGGATGCAGGGAATAACTTTGATATTATATACTTGGATCTTAGAAAGGCTTTTGATACTGTTGCACATGGAAGACTGCTGCACAAATTGGAGCAGTGTGGCATTGGAGGCAAGTTGCTGCTATGGATAAAGGGGTGGTTGAGGGGGAGAAGACAGAGAGTGGTAATCAATGGACACTGCTCATCGTGGACTAATGTTATTAGTGGAGTCCCTCAGGGTTCAGTATTGGGGCCTTTATTGTTTTCTGTATTTATAAATGATATTGATGATGGTATATCAGGCTTAATGTCCAAGTTTGCAGACGATACGAAGGTTGGCAGGGTTGTCAAGGACACTACTGACACTATGCTGCTGCAACAGGATTTGGAAAGGTTGAGCAGATGGGCTTCGAGGTGGCAAATGAAGTTTAACATTGACAAATGTAAAGTACTACATATGGGAAACAGCAACCCCAGAGCAGCGTATCAACTCTGTGGTACTACACTGACAGTGGTAGAGAATGAAAGGGACCTGGGGGTGGTGGTGCAGGCAGATATGAAGTTCTCTGAGCAGTGCAGACGAGCTGCAAGAGTAGCTCATGGTGTATTGTCAATGATATATAGGAATTTTTCTAGCAGGGATAAGGAGGTGATTATTCCCTTGTATAAGGCAATGGTCAGGCCACACCTAGAGTACTGTATACAGGCCTGGAGGCCTCATTTCAGGAAGGATGTAGAGCTGCTGGAAAGAGTACAGAGAAGGGCAACTAGATTGGTGAATGGGACAAAGGGGTTCTCTTACGAAGAAAGGCTTAAGTTTTGCAAATTACAGTGTCTGGAAACTAGGCACCAGCGGGGTGATCTGATAGAGGTGTACAAAGCCTTGAATGGTTTGAGCATGCTCAATGCTGATGGGATTCTTCCTCTAGCTCAGAAAAATCACCTGAGAGGGCATAAATTCAAATTGAGGAAAGACAGATGTAGGATAGATGTGCGGAAATTTGCCTTTAGCCAGCGGGTGGTTGGTGGGTGGAACAGACTTCCATCCCTTGTCGTGGAAGTTGATAGCCTAAATAAGTTTAAGGCTCAGCTGGACAGGTATTTCGAACGAACAGAGGGGTGAAGTGGAAGTGGTTATTTTTATTTATTTATGTTACTTTTTTTTTTTTTTTTTTTTTTTTGGCTGATGCTGCATAAGCTTGCTTTCTTGCATCAAATGCCTCTACTAATGCTAATGCTAATGCTAGTGGAGTCCCTCAGGGCTCAGTGTTGGGTCCATTATTGTTTTCTGTATTTATAAATGATAATGATGATGGTATATCAAGCTTAATGTCCAAGTTTGCAGACGATACAAAGGTTGGCAGGGTTGTCAAGGACACTACTGACACTATGCTACTGCAACAGGATCTGGAAAGGTTGAGCAGATGGGCTGAGAGGTGGCAAATGAAGTTTAACATTGACATATGTAAAGTGCTACACATGGGAAACAGCAACCCCAGAGCAACGTATCAACTCTGTGGTACTACACTGACAGTGGTAGAGAATGAAAGGGACTTGGGGGTGGTTGTGCAGGCAGATATGAAGTTCTCTGAGCAGTGCAGACGGGCTGCAAGAGTAGCTCATGGAGTATTGTCAATGATATACAGGAATTTTTCCAGCAGGGATAAGGAAGTGATTATCCCCTTGTATAAGGCAATGGTCAGGCCACACCTAGAGTACTGTATACAGGTCTGGAGGCCTCATTTCAAGAAGGATGTAGAGCTGCTGGAACGAGTAAAGAGAAGGGCAACAAGATTAGTGAATGGAACAAAGGGGTGCTCTTACGAAGAAAGGCTTAAGTTTTGCAAATTACAGTGTCTGGAGACTAGGCACCAGCGAGGTGATCTGATAGAGGTGTATAAAGCCTTGAATGGTTTGAGCATGCTCAATGCTGATGGGATTCTTCCTCTAGCTCAGAAAAATCACCTGAGAGGGCATAAATTCAAATTGAGGAAAGACAGATGTAGGATAGACGTGCGGAAATTTGCCTTTAGCCAGCGGGTGGTTGGTTGGTGGAACAGACTTCCATCCCTTGTCGTGGAGGTTGATAGCCTAAATAAGTTTAAGGCTCAGCTGGACAGGTATTTTGAACGAACAGAGGGGTGAAGTGGAAGTGGGTTTTTTTTTTTTTTTTTTTGGCTGATGCTGCATAAGCTTGCTTTCTTGCATCAAATGCCTCTACTAATGCTAATGCTAATGCTAATTTATTTCTCCATTACTCTGGAAAGAGTAGAATTATCGCAATGGGACGATAACTGGATGGACGGGATTTGTGACCCTTTTTAGGAACTCGCTGGATATGATCAAATTTTCAAGCAGAAGGAAAAACACCTTTGGGGATAAGAAAGTGAAACAAGACAACACAAAACAGGAATAATTTCAGGGGCATAGGTTTTGAGAACAAGTGTAGAAATACCATCAGAATTTGGAGCTTTCTTAGCATCAAGATTC